>NC_134690.1:389615014-389945014 GCF_050947455.1 Rhinoderma darwinii
CCCTTCCGATTCTTTCTTACCACGCTGAAGCTTAAAGTACGCAACCTGTTCTCTGACTTATCCAGATAACTTGTATCATATAATAGGTGGTGATAGCAAAATTAACATCAGGGGTCCCAGAAACATGCAAACAAATGACTTGGATCCCTTCAGAAGCCCACACCATAACCTATTATACTGAAGTGTGAGCTCAACATTGAATTAAAAATATATATTTTGTATTATACGTTATTTAAATCCAATTAACACATCACAAAAGATTTCGTACAATCTGATGTAAAATGTCCAGGGCATTTCTAGAGAGCGTCATTACCAGATAACCCCAGAGTTAACATGACTGCTCTTAGTGAACATGTCCAATGCTTTTTGGGTCCCATAAAAATGAAAATCTCCCATGATCCCGCAGGCGTTGATTGACGGAATTCGTGGTTTGCATCTTTGATTGAGGTAACCAGAAGCATGATAACGCTGCTAGATTATCTTTGATCCATCCTTGACCGCTGATCCAGAACAATTTGCCTGCTCGATACTGCAAGGTCACCTCTAATTGTTCCCCTCCAGCTCTTTCCTTCTGTCTCATACGGCCAAACTCTGAGAGGAGTCACCTCTTGCTTTTCGTGTCAAGAATGGCTTCACTCGCTGCTAATGACTTTAGCTCCCTACCCCAATTAGAGGCCATACTGAACTGCCCGTGATCAATTGACATGACAGTTTAAGATATTGCTTTATGTGATCAATATTAGCTGATGATTAACCCATTAGCAGGAGGGTTCCCATTATTAATGTGTTTGGATAAAGTACAAGAACTCCTTTATCTGAAGTATGACTGATAATTGAAATGCAGTTATGAGCAGATGACGCTAAATTGCTAAGTAATCTAATAATGTGACTGTAGCGGGGTGGATATCCATTGTTATACGGCATCAAGTGACAAAACATGTCTAACCTAATGATATAAATAAAATGAAATATAAACCAAGGAACCTGCGGAAAATTAGGTAGTAGTGTTCTCAAATAATGATGAACTTATATAATAATGTAGTATCTTGAACCACTAGACACCAGGGACTATGATACTATGCCAATGTCGCAGGAATGCATTGGATGCCAGAAGCTGTGGCCCAAGCCAGAAACTGAGAGCCAAGGTGGCTTGACCTGGCAGCAGGGGTGCCTTTGGGCCTCTGGTTTGCGGTATTGTGGTAGCGGGCCCCGCCATGCGGTGCTGCAACCAATAGAGTAGGGACCTACTTATCAGAGGTTGCCGTGAAGTGGAAAGTGGGCTTATACAATTTGATCAACCTCCTGTTCATGTTCATTGAGTAATATTGTGGATGTGTGGTCCATATTTCTCCTCTTCAACCAGTATGATACTACACCAATGTCGCAGGAATGCATTGGATGCCAGAAACTGTGCACTGTAACACTAGATACCATGGAAAATGGGACTATTATGGCTAATCACTAGTTACCAGTGACTAGGATACTACACTATAGGCGCAGTGAAGTATTGAATGCCATAAACTCTAGCACTGGATACCAGGGACAATGGGACTATGATGCTTTACTACTAGACACCAGGGACCATTGGATACCGATGACTGGAGCAGTAAACCATTATATACCAGAGACTGGAGCACCATTAAATAGCAGGGACTGGAGCAAGATACCATTGGAAACCACGAACTGGGGCAGTAAACCATTGAATAGCTGGGTTGGGGACAAGATGACACTTGGCACAGATGACACTCGGCACAGATGACACTTGGCTTTGCACTGAGACAAACACAATTACTGGATACGTGATACAGGGTACGGGGATACAGGATACAACTAAGGGACCATTTGCAGTAACAAACATGGGCAGAAACAACAATGCTCTGGCAAGGAGAGGAAGGGCAAAGCCCGTTTTAAAGTCTAAGGTGTATAGGGTTTGGTTGTGGAACTTTGCACTGGTGCCCGTGCTGGCCCGCTAAGGCTGGGAATGAGCGCCAGCACATTACAGGACTCAGAGGGGAGCTGCAGCCTCATGTGCCGGCGTCTCTGGGGAGGGAGATGCCAGCATGAAGGGAATGTCCTGCGGTTGCGGCTGCCGGTAAGCAACCGCGGTCATCACTGTACTCTCCCTTACACCCCTCTTCTTAGGTCCAGAGCGTAGGAGGAACTTTTTGATGAGAGTTGTGGCATTGATGTTCTCCTCTGGCTCCCATGACCTCTCCTCAGGGCCAAACCCTTTCCAGTCTACCAGATAGAAAGTCTTTCCTCCTACCCTCTTGTAGTCCAGGATTTCCTTCACCTCGAAGACGTCAGAAGAACCGCTGGGAGCAACTGTAGAACCAGGAGATTGGATGTAGCGGTTCAGGACCACAGGCTTTAAGAGGGACACATGGAACAAGTTGGGAATTCTGAGAGTATAGGACACAGGATTTATTTGTTGCAAGACCTCGCAAATGCCGAGGAACTTGTCAGCGAATTTGTGAGAAGGCATCTTGAGACGAATGCTTTTAGAAGATAGTCAGACATTGATTCCAGGGGAAAACTGAAGAGGAATTCTTCTATCAGCATACCTCATGCGATAAACCGCCTGAAGGATCGTGAATTTGGTTTGCTGCCAGAAGTGAAGGAAAGTCCCAAATGAAGAATTAGCTGCCGGTACTTGAGTCATGACTGGCACAGGGAGAGGAAGTCATGGATGCTGACTGTACACAATGTAGAATGGAGAAGAAGCAGTAGACTCCCTAGTATGGATATTATATGAGATCTCTGCCCAAGGCAGAAGCTGAACCCAATGTTCATGTTGGGCAGAAACAAAATGACAAAGATAATTTTCTAATATTTGATTGGTCCTTTCCACTTGACCATTAGACTTTGGATGATAAGCAGAAGAGAAATCTAACTTCACATCCAGGAGATTGCACATGGCTCTCCAGAATTTGGACATGAACTGTACTCCCCAGTCCAAAACAATATGGAGGGTTAGTCTGTGTAGATGAAAGCTGTGCTGAATGAACAGGTTTACCAGACGTGGGAGCATGGGGAAGACCAGTCAAAGGAACGAAATGTGCCATTTTGGAGAAACTGTCCACCACTACCCAGACAGTAGTACATCCAGTAGTACATCCAGCCGAAGGAGGAAGGTATGTAATAAAGTCCATAGCGATGTTTTGCCAGGCGGCATCATGCACTGGCACAGGTTGAAGCAGATCTGCAGGTTTGGAATGAATACATTTGTTTGAGGCACAGTTTTTATAGGAGGAGACTTAGTCCACAACATCCCTAGGCAGCGTGGGCCACCAGTAGTGACGAGTAATTAAGTTCCAAGTCTTATGGACACCTGAGTGCCCAGCCAGTTTTGAACCATGTCCCCAGCAGAGGATTCCTTTCCGGTCCGCAGGACGAACAAAGATTTTTCCAGGTAGGATATCTCTGATCTGTAGGTGGTTCACTGCGATAATCCGGGAAGGGTCAATTATGTGTTGAGGACTTTCTTCAGAGTCACCTGTCTCAATTGACGGGAACAGGGCATCAGCCGTAATGTTTTTTTTCCCACAGGACGGAATTTGAGAAGAAACTGAGATCTGGTGAAGAACAGTGACCATCTGGCTTGACGAGGATTTAGTCGCTGAGCAAATTGCAAATAAGTGAAATTTTTGTGATCTGTAAAGATGATGATAGGATGAGCACCCCCTTCCAGCAGGTGTCTTCACTCTTCCAATGCCAACTTTACGGCGGGTAATTCTCGGTCCCCAATGGAGTAGTTGCGCTCAGCAGGAGAGAAAAGTCTAGAGAAGAATGCACATGATACCGCTTTTCCTTTGGAATTCCTCTGAAACAAGAGTGCTCCTGCACCGATGGAAGAGGCATCAACCTCCAAGGAAAATTGTCGAGTCCCATCTGGATGATGAAGAACAGACGCAGTAGTGAAGGTGCTCTTGAGATTGGAGAATGCTTGCTCTGCCTCAGGGGACTAGTCCTTAGCGTTAATTTCACTCTTGGTAAGAGCTGAGATGGGAGCAGTAAGGGACAAAAAATGTGGGATTAATTGTCAGTAATAAATTGGCGAATCCAAGAAATCTTTGGATAGCTCGGAAACCTTGAGGACGTGGCCACTCCAAGATGGACTTCACCTTCTTTGGATCCATTTGAAGACCATGATCAGAAATAATATACCCCAGGATGGGCAAGGATTTTTTTTCAAACATGCACTTCTCGAGTTTCGCGTACATGCTATTCCCCCTAACCACAACAAGACTTGGTGTACATGCTTTCGATGCGTTGTCAAATCAGGTGAGTAGATCAAGATGTCATCCAGATACACCACCACTCAGACATACAGAATATCACGGAATATGTCATTCACAAATTATTGGAACTCTGCTGGAGCATTACACAGTCCCAAGGGCATTACGAGATAGTGGTAGTGACGGTCTCGGGTGTTGAATGTGGTTTTCCATTCGTCACCCTAGCGGATATGGATCAATTATAGGCCCCGCGTAGATCCAGCTTAGTGAACACCTCGGCTCCACGAATACTGTCAAAGAGCTCGGAGATAAGCGGCAAAGGGTACTTGTTCTTGACTGTGATTTGATTCAGCCCACGGTAGTGAATGCATGGTTGAAGAGATACATCCGTCTTTTCCACAAAGAAGAATCCAGCTGGCGAAGTAGACTTTCTGATGAACCCCCTCTCTAGGTTCTCCTTGACATACTCCGACATGGCCTGGGTTCTCGGCAAGAATAGAGGATAAACCCATCCTCGAGGGGGAGAGGCTTCAGGAAGCAGCCTAATAGGACAGTCATAGGGACGATGGGGAGAAAGGACCTCTGCCTCCTTTTTGCTGAAGATATCTGTGTAATGAGCAAATTGTGGAGACAGGCCAGAGAGAGATTGGGGCAGAGGAGATACGACAGGTCGAACCTAAGGCAGACAGCGGTGAAGACATCAGAATCCCTATTGGAGGACCTCTCCGGAATTCCAATCAAGGACTGGGGCGTACAGGCGAAGCCATGACAATCCCCACAGGAGGGGGTTAATAGCTTTGGTTAAGACATAGAAGGCTATTAGCTCAGAATGGAGGACTCCTATCAGTAGTCTCAGTGGCTTAGTGACAGACAGGATAGACGAGGCTGGACGCAGCCTGCAGGGCTTAGGGGGAAGCCTCCATGACCTCCCTGGTAGGGAAAGGGTTAATAGGTGAGGGAGAGTTGGAGGGGAGGGACAAGGAGGAGTCGGGGGGCCGTTGCGGAGCTTCCCGCTGTTATCGGCATTGAGCCGGAAGCAGCGGGAGGAGGGACATAGGGAGAGACAAGCTCCCCGTTGCCCGCGCTCGTAAATCATGTCGGAGGCAGTTTTGTTAGAGCAGCTGCGAGCAGCTGCTGTGCACCACGGCCCCGGATGGCTGGAGGAGACCGTGGCTGCATTAGCGAGGATCCCGGACGCCGTGTTGCCACGTCAGGCCCGGCGTTCGGGGTCTGTTGCAGGAGACAGGCTCCCCTCCCCCGGCCCCCTTCCTAGCATGGCGGCGGGGGGGGGAGTCGGCAACAACTGCTCCTGTTCGGAGCAGGCAGAGAGCGTTGCCGGGGGTGACGGCAACGCAGGCCGGGTCGACCCGTCCCTCCCGGCGGTCTCGACCGCCAGAGCGCCTCAGTCCTGAGGCAGTCCCGCGGACACGGCGTCGCAGAGGGAGCCCGATCTCGGACGCTGCGGGCCAGGCAGCTGGGAGGACCGCCCCTTCCCAGGCCCTGCGTCCTGGCAGGAATCCCAAGCCGCGACGTGGTCCGGTGGTAAGCAGGGAGTCGCAGGCCGGGCTCCCTGCCACCCCTCCCCCATCGGATGGAAGATTTGGAAGACAAGGTACGGCCTCCCCGCCTGGTGATGTTCCGGCCAGGGGGCAGGCTTCTTCAGGATCATCGAGACGGACGCCTAGATCTGCAGCGACGTTGAGACAACAGGTTCGGTCGGAAGTCCGGGATCCATCGGTCGGGCGGCAGGTTGCCGGCCCATGGGTCAGCGCTTCATCATCTCCGATCCGAAGATGTCGGTGGGATGGCCAGTCGTCTGCGAGAGAAGAGCTGGAGGAAGGTGAACTGGACGAGTATCGTCGAGGTCAGGATGGTCCGGCTGACGGGAACACAGCGCCTGTGCGGCCCGGTGAGTGTATAACTCCATCATTGTCATATCCATCGATTTTTATGTCGGGTGTCGGCGGAGGGACTGCTAGCGTCGCATCGGTGGCCGGTAGTGGCGCGGGCGGGCGCGATGGCACGGGTCTGGCAGATTTAGTGGGTTGCTTGAGGGAGCTGGTCGGGCGCCTAGATAGGGTGGCGGCGCCGGTAGTCACGGAAGTGTCCCCGGCGGTAGTGTGGGAGGGCCCCAGGGACGTGGGATTGTTACAGGCGCGGCCCGTGCTGGCGGTTAGGGAGGCGGTCGCGGTGTCGGTACAGACCGAGGCACAAAAGGATGGCGATCGGGTGCGTATTGATGACCGTGCTCGTGGGGAGGTGTACGTTTGTTTCGAAGGTCCGTTGGGTGCGCATTTAAAGCAGGAGGTGCGCGAGCGGATCTGGAAGGACGAATATGTTGAGATTTTTTCTCTCTTGCCGCTCGCTAAATTTAATTTGGATAAGAGCAAGCGGGACGAGAGTAAAAAGGACGAGGAGGAACGGCGGCGGTATAGGCTTATCCCGCAGACGTTCGTTAATTGGTCGCAGGCGTTCGCTATATTGGCTAGTGTGATAGGGGAAAAGGCGCCGGAAAATTGTTCGGCGTTGTTTTGTTATTTTGATGCTATTGGGGAGGCTCATAGCGCGTATGGGGTCAGGCGTGGCTGCGATATGATGAGCAATTCCGTCAGCGGAAAGCGGTTCGGCCGGCGATTCGGTGGGACCAGAAGGATATTGCTCTCTGGTGACGGATTACGGCTCCGGTTAGGCAGCCCTTTCCCGGGAGCGCCGGCCAAGCAGGCCAGTCTAGTCAGGTTGGACAAGGCGGCGGGGGAAAGGCGGGGTTTTGCTGGCAATTTAATGAAGGCCAGTGTAAGTTCGGGGCCACGTGCAAGTTCAAGCACGTGTGTTCCGAGTGTAATGGTGCATCACACGGGGCGGCAAAATGTCTGCGAAAAAAGAGGTCAGGGAACCAGTCCTCCGCGGCTGGTCAAGGGGGTGTCACCGGTGAGGGTGGAAAAGATGGCCCCTTATCTAAATGAGTATCCGGATAGGGCGGCGGCTAAGTTGCTTTACGAAGGGTTTCGGGTTGGTTTTGTTATTCCTCCGCCTCCTTATGAGGTTCCGGTTACGCGGAGGAATTTAAAATCGGATTACTTGCATGCCAAAGTCGTGTCGGAAAAATTGTTAAAAGAAGTTTCGTTGGGTCGGATGTCGGGGCCTTTTGTTGAGTCGCCTGTGAAAGATTTAGTGGTGTCCCCGTTGGGTATTGTTCCTAAGCGCGAGCCCGGGAAATTTCGTTTGATTCAACACTTATCGTATCCCAGGGGTTCGTCGGTAAATGACGGGATTGATCACGAGTTGTGCTCCGTAGTCTATACCTCATTCGACAAGGCGGTGGGTTTAGTGCGGGCTGCGGGTCCAGGTGCGCTGCTAGCAAAAACCGACATCGAGGCGGCGTTCAGGTTGTTGCCAGTTCATCCAGAAAGCCAACGGTTGTTGGGTTGTTTTTGGAATGGGGCTTTTTACGTGGATCGGTGCCTTCCGATGGGGTGTTCCCTTTCTTGTGCATACTTCGAGGCGTTTAGTAGCTTCGTGGAGTGGGTAACGAAGGGAGTATCCGGGGTCGACTCGTTGATCCATTACTTGGATGATTTTTTGTGCGTTGGCCCGGGGGGTTCGCCGGTTTGCGGTAATTTGCTTTATGCTCTACAGAAGGTGGCGAGGGATTTTGGGATCCCTTTGGCGCCAGAAAAAACGGAGGGCCCGGTAGCGACGATTTGTTTTTTGGGAATTTAAATAGACTCGGTGGCAATGGAGTGTCGTCTCCCTGCGGATAAGTTGGGTGCTTTGAGGCTGGAGGTACGGCGGGCTTGTAGACTGAAGAAAATGACGCTGCGGGAGCTTCAGTCGCTGCTGGGGAAGTTGAATTTCGCCTGCCGGATTATGCCAATGGGGAGGGTGTTTGGTAGAAGGTTGGCGGCGGCAACGGCGGGAGTGCGTGCGCCGCATCATTTTGTGCGGCTCAAGGAGGAGCACCGAGCTGATCTTCAGGTTTGGGATAACTTCTTGGGCCAGTACAATGGTCGCTCGCTATGGATGGCCCCAGCGCAGGATACGAGTGATTTGAATATTTTTACGGATGCGGCTGGGGCGGGCGGTTTTGGAGCGTACGGGGGAGGTCCGTGGTGCGCAGGTCAATGGCCAGCTAGTTGGGTGTCCAGTGGACTCACGCGGAATCTGGCCCTGCTCGAGCTGTTTCCCATCGTGGTGGCGGCTACCATTTGGGGGGACAGGCTCAGGGATAAGAAGGTTCGGTTTTACTGCGACAACATGGGGGTGGTGCTGGCCATTAATAACATCACGGCGTCCTCTCCTCCGGTAGTTCAATTGTTGCGACATTTAGTGTTGGTGTGTTTGTCGTTGAACGCGTGGGTGGTGGCGGTGCATGTGCCGGGAGTACGGAATTGTATCGCTGATGCTCTTTCTCGCTCGCAGTGGGACCGGTTTCGGCAATTGGCACCGGGAGCGGAACGTCTCGGTTTGGCTTGTCCGGAACATCTTTGGGATCTGGTCTCGGTCCCGTAGAACAACTGTTACAACTGTTACAAAGGTCTTTGGCGCGCACGACGTGGAGTGCTTATGCTGCTTGTTGGAGGCAGTGGGTAAGAGAGTTGGGTGACGTCAATACGGATAGAGACAGGTTGGTGGCACTTTTGTACTGGTTAGGGGACGCCTGGGAGGCGGGGTTTTCAGTGGCAAAGGTGAACCGGTGGCGTTTGGTTTTAAGTTGCGAGGCTGTCAGGATGTATCGAAGGAATTTCTGGTGTTGCAGGCTTTGAAGGGGTTGCGCCGAGGTAGGGTGGAGGCGGACAGTAGAAGGCCTGTGTCGTTTGCTTTGCTTAGCGCGTTGGGTGGTTCATTAGCATCGGTCTGTCGTTCTTCAGACGAAATGGATTTGTTTCGGTTAGCTTTTTCGTTAGCGTTCTTTGGGGCATTTAGGATAGGTGAGTTGGTGTCGCCGAGTACCAAGCAGGCAGGGGGGCTGAGATCTGGGGAGTTGAGCTTATTCGCAGATCGCCTGGAGGTATGGTTGCGTCGGTCGAAAACTGACCAATTGGGGAAGGGTAAGCTGATAGTTTTGTTCGCCCTCCCGGGGTCGGTTATGTGCCCAGTAGAGTGCATGCAGCGTTTTAAGCCAAAAGGGGGGTCTCCAGATTTGCCTTTGTTACGTCATATGGACGGGTCGTTTTTGTCCAGGTTTCAGTTTGGAGCTGTATTTAAAAAATGTTTGACGGCGGTTGGTGTCGCGGCAGGTTCATATTCATCTCATTCCTTCAGGATTGGCGCAGCAACAGAAGCGGGGCGCTGGGGGTTGGATGATGAAGGGGTGCGGCGTATTGGTCGTTGGGAGTCCAACAGATTTAAGTCCTATGTCCGCCCCCATATGTTATGAGGTTTGTTGTTAACGCTTAAGAAATGTTATATGGTGGTGCCTAATTGTTTTTTCCGTTTCAGATTCGCCTCCGTGTTTGGTGTGGTTGCTGGGTCATTCTTACGTGCACTGGGGGGCTTTGAGGGCAGACGTCCGCCCGGACGGTCGCCAGTTGCGCATTCCGCGACAGGATGCGGTTGTGCATTGGCTGGGATTTAGAGGTATGTCTTGGAGCAGGGTGTTGGCGGAATTCCAGACATATGCCCGGCTTGATAGGGTTCCGGAGGTCTTAGTGTTGCACGTGGGTGGGAATGACTTAGGAGTCCGCCCCTTTCGTGAGTTGGTGCGGGATATCAAACACGATATGTTGTGTTTGTGGGTTTCTTATCCCAAGTTGGTAATAGTGTGGTCGGACATAGTCCCAAGGAAACATTGGCGGTTGGCTAGATCTGTGGAGAGAGTCAATAAGGCTCGCATTAAAGTTAATCGGGCGGTGTCCCGTTTTGTGGCAAAAAACGGGGGCATTTGCGTGAGGCACAGGGATTTGGAGTCAGGAGTGGGGAATTTCTGGAGGAGTGACGGGGTTCATCTGACCGAGGTTGGCATTGATCTTTGGAGCTTGGCGATAGCAGAAGGCATAGAAAGGGCAGTGGTGGTGTGGAGGAACTCACAGGCTTAAGGTGGTCAAGGCCTGTTTCGCTGTGGCGGGGGGAGTCCTTGAGGCCAGTCAGTACAAAATGGTGGGGGGGTCTTCTGGTGGAAGGTATATCACTTGAAGGCTTCATCGGGTGTTATCCCTTTGAAGTGGTCTTCTGGTGGAAGGTATATCACTTGAAGGCTTCATCGGGTGTTATCCCTTTGAAGTGGACTTCTAGTGGTCGGTATATCACTTGAGGGCTTCATCGGGTGTTATCCCCTTGAAGTGGACTTCTAGTGTTTGGAGCCATCTGCAGAGGTGAACGGTGCTTCCGAGCTGGTTTACGGCTGGAGGTAATTGGTGGTTTGCAGATGGCTAACTCGGTGTGTTCTTAAAAAAGGAATATCTGAAAGGGCTTCAAGGACTTCCTCTGCTCGGGTTAATGTTAACGTTAAATTGTTATTTACGATTCTGACCCATGTTGGGTCATGTGAATTATTAGAAGGAATTCTCTGGTGGATTCCTAACTAGTTATCCGAAGGTTTCGGATTTAAATTGTTTTTATAAAACTGTGAAATTAATAAACGGCTGCTGTGGCCATTTCACATCCAACCTCGGTGTCATGTGTTTTTTCTAAAGTTGGGGGTGGAGGGATAGGATGGGTAAGGGAAGGTTCATTAACACACGACTCTACTTAGGCAGGTCAAGACGAGGCTGGACGCAGCCTGCAGGGCTTAGGGGGAAGCCTCCATGACCTCCCTGGTAGGGAAAGGGTTAATAGGTGAGGGAGAGTTGGAGGGGAGGGACAAGGAGGAGTCGGGGGGCCGTTGCGGAGCTTCCCGCTGTTATCGGCATTGAGCCGGAAGCAGCGGGAGGAGTGACATAGGGAGAGACAAGCTCCCACCCTCCCGCCCTTGGTTTGTTACCCTGGGGGTCTTTATGTACGTCCGTCTATGAGTGTTGTGTTTTTATTTGTGTGCTTATTTAACATGTTTTTTCCTTTTTCCGGAGTAGGTTCTGTTGTCATGGCAGCTGGCGGGGGGAGTCCTTGAGGCCAGTCAGTACAAAATGGTGGGGGGGTCGCATCGGGGGTATGCGTCCCCCAAAAAAGGTACATGGTTGAAGACTTCATCGGGTGTTATCCCTTTGAAGTGGTCTTCTGGTGGAAGGTATATCACTTGAAGGCTTCATCGGGTGTTATCCCTTTGAAGTGGACTTCTAGTGGTCGGTATATCACTTGAGGGCTTCATCGGGTGTTATCCCCTTGAAGTGGACTTCTAGTGGTTGGAGCCATCTGCAGAGGTGAACGGTGCTTCCGAGCTGGTTTACGGCTGGAGGTAATTGGTGGTTTGCAGATGGCTAACTCGGTGTGTTCTTAAAAAAGGAATATCTGAAAGGGCTTCAAGGACTTCCTCTGCTCGGGTTAATGTTAACGTTAAATTGTTATTTACGATTCTGACCCATGTTAGGTCATGTGAATTATTAGAAGGAATTCTCTGGTGGATTCCTAACTAGTTATCCGAAGGTTTCGGATTTAAATTGTTTTTATAAAACTGTGAAATTAATAAACGGCTGCTGTGGCCATTTCACATCCAACCTCGGTGTCATGTGTCTTTTCTAAAGGTGGGGGTGGAGGGATAGGATGGGTAAGGGAAGGTTCATTAACACACGACTCTACTTAGGCAGGTCAAGGGTCCGGAAGAGGCTGTCCATCAACTGAAGCAACCGACAGAGGTTTCTCCAGAGGAACAGTGGTCAAGTGAAGATGGTCTACCAGGTCCTGCTGAATGCTCCGGAATCCAAGTAGGCAGGCACACTGTGCAATCCTTCACTGGTGACAATAGACACAGGAATAGACAATCTGGGAGAGTAGCAGCAGAAGAAGATTCGCCTAGAGTTGTCTCTCCAATCGACCCAAGATACTGGAGATTTCCCAGTTCAGAGGGCATTGGCGCATAAAATGTCCCTTATGACTGCAGTACAGACTCGATTCAGTGGAACGTCTGTGTTGCTGCTCTTGGTCGGACAATCTGAGTCTGTCTATTTGCACTGGATCCACCAGAAATACAACAGGGAAAGGCAGAAGATGTCTTTGAAACTTAGGTGCTAGTAGATAAGATCTCTTCTCCTGATGAACTTCGCAAGTGCGCTCTTGGATCCTCATATCAATCCGGATTGCTAGCAGGATCAAGGCATCCAAAGTAGAGGGAAGCTCACGAGCTGCCAGCTCATCCTTTATACGTGGAAATAGTTCCTGCCAGAAAGTTACCACAAGGGCCTCATTATTCAAAGCCAGCTCCGCTGACAGTGTACGGAAGGAGATGGCGTACTCTCCTACAGTTGATTCTCCTTGGGTAAGAGTCAGCAGTGAGGCAGCTGCAGAGGATGTTCAGGCCGGTTCCTCGAACACTGTACGGAAAGTCTCAAAAAACAGTGGTAGATCAGAGAATTCCGGACCCTCTCATTCCAAGATGGGGTAAGCCCATGCCAGGGCTTTGCCAGAGAGGAGAGAAATAACAAAGGTGAACTTGGTCTCATCAGAGGGGAAGAGATGGGCACGTAACTTGAAGTGGATCGTACACTGGTTAATGAAACCTTTACAGGTCTTGGGATCCCTGTTGTAGTGAGGAGTTAGAGGCAACGAGATTGTAGACCCAGGACAGGGAGGAGGGATAGCAGGTGGTGGAGCAGCAGTAGCAGCCAGAGGCAGAACAGAAGAACGATCCAAACAGTTAATGACAGATTTTACAGCCTGTAAGAGCTGATCCTGGCGTGCCCGGAGGTCACACATGTGCACTTGCATCAGCTGGATCGTGGTTTTGGGTTGACCAGCGGGATCCATGGCCTGAGTGTACTGTCACATCCATAGGGTATGTGGACCCACTAGGCCGCTCCGCCATAGCAGAGTAGCAGCTGACCAAATTTTAGTCAATAACAGTATCTAGGACTAGAGCACCTGGATAGATGATTTGGCAGACACTCGGCATAGCAGACACGTGGAGTAGCAAACATGAGGAGTGTGGCACTGATGATATTTGGCACGGATGATACTTTGCACAGATGACACTTGGCATAGATGACACTTAGCTTTGCACTGGAACAAACACAATTACTGGATATGGGATAGGGGTTACAGGGTACGGTGACACAGGATACAGGATACAACTAAGGGACCATTTGCAGTAACGAGCATGGGCAGACAAAAGAACTCTCAGGCAAGAAGAGGAAGGGCAGAGCCCAGTATGTATAAATTTTGGGTTGGGGAACTTTGCACTGGTGCGTGTGCTGTCACTTTTAGGCCGGGAATGAGCGCGCGCACCTTACGGGACTCAAAGGGGAGCTGCAGCCGCATGTGTGCTGGTGTCTCTGGGGAGGCAGACGCCGGCATGAGGAGAATGTCCTGCGGTCGCGGCTGACAGTAAATAGGACATGCCGGCAGTCAGCGACCGCGGGCACAACACAAGATACCCTTGGATACCTGGAACTGGGCCAGTAAACCATTGAATACACGGACTGGGGTAAATGGGGCAAGATTCCATGGATACCAATTACTGAGGCAGTAAACAAATGAATAACATGACCTGGAGCACCATTGAATAACAGGGACTTGGGCGAGATACCATTGGATACCTGGAACTGGCGCTGTAAACCTTTGAATACCAGGAACTGAGGTCATAAACCATTGGATACCGATAACTGGAACAGTAATCCATTAGATGCCAGAGACTGGAGCACCATTGAATAACAGGGACTGGGGAAAGATATCATTGGATACATGGGACTGGGGCAGTAAACCATTACCAGGGACTGGGGCAAGATATCATTGTATACTTGAAACTGGGTCAGTAAACCATTGAATACCAGGGACTAGGGGTAGTAAATTTAGTAAATCATTGGATATCAAGAATTGGGGCACCCAACGCTTAGATTCTATGGACTAATGCACTAAACCACTGGATACCAGGAACTAGAGACTGGGGTACTATACTAGTGCAATAAATGACTAAACACCGGAAAGGAGGGGTCTTAACCAATAGATTTCAAGAACTAGGGAAGTCATCTACTTGATACCAGGAATTGATAGGATACCATGGAATAATACACTATACTGGTTACCGGATATTAGGCCACTTCACAACAGAGATTTGGACAGTAAACTTGACATTAAGGACTGGGACAGTAAAGCACAAGAAACCAGGTACTGCGGCACAAATCCCCTGTCATACAAGATGTCGTCAGGAGATTAATACTAATTATAGATATGAACACGTTTGCCTGTAACCTACATGAAGTGACCAAATGTAACAATATGTGGAAATGTTGGGCTTTTTTTTTAAGTATGCTGCACTATTGTATAAAGTGTCACTAAACTTTCATAGCAGGGTGGATATCCATTGTGATAAAGTAACAAAACCTCTACCCAATGATGTAAATACAGAACAGACAGCATGAAAGAGAAATATAAACCAATGAACCTGTGGAAAATGAGGTAGTGGTGTTCTCAAGTAATGATGACATTAAAATCTTTGACATGTCAGAAGTATTGATCAGTGGCGCTCTGAGCACTGAGACTCCCACAATCGCTTAAATGAAGCGCTCAGGTGAGCGCTGTACCTCTTCGTTTCTGATCGGATTGCTCAGCTATCTCTCTGTCTCCCCGTCCGCTCCTCTGCTACACTCTATTTAATAAATACTACTTATAATATTGCAAGTAGTCAACTATAGGGTATTCTTATGCTTTTTTCTATATATATTTTTGTCCCAAGGGAAGTGGTACTTGGATTGTATTTCCAAGTGTTGAATAACATCACAAGGTCAAAGGTCTCACCATCTAGACATAACAGGAACTAGGGCAAAGTCCTAAAAAAAGAAGAATTTTGTCACATGACCATGAGTGGATTTAAAGAGTAATGTCCCTTTTGCACAGGCTAATTATCGGGCAAACGATCGTTCATAGAAGAGCGCTCGTTTCCGATAATTACCCTGTGTAAACAGGGCAGCGATCAGCAGATGACCGAGCAAATGCTCATTCCACTTCTGATCGTATTGTTTTAAAAAAGTTAAATATTAGCGTTGTCGGCAGCACATGTCTCTGTGTAAACAGGTAGACGCGCTGCCGACCGCCATGATTATAATGTATGGGGACGAGCGATCGGTGTAACAAGCGCTCGTTCCCATATATATCTCCTTGTGAAAGGAGCAATCGAGTGCCGATCAACGAGCTGTCTCGTTGAGCAGCGCTCGTGTACACGGCCCAGGACCGGCAGTGTAAGAGGACCTTAAAGAGGCTCTGTCACCAGATTTTGCAACCCCTATCTGCTATTGCAGCAGATCGGCGCTGCAATGTAGATTACAGTAACGTTTTTATTTTAAAAAAACGAGCATTTTTGGCCAAGTTATGACCATTTTTGTAGTTATGCAAATGAGGCTTGCAAAAGTCCAAGTGGGTGTGTTTAAAAGTACAAGTCCAAGTGGGCGTGTATTATGTGCGTACATCGGGGCGTTTTTAATGCTTTTACTAGCTGGGCGCTCTGATGAGAAGTAACATCCTCTTCTCTTCAGAACGCCCAGCTTGTGACAGTGCAGATCTGTGACGTCACTCACAGGTCCTGCATCGTGACGGCCACATCGGCACCAGAGGCTACAGTTGATTCTGCAGCAGCATCAGCGTTTGCAGGTAAGTCGATCTTACCTGCAAACGCTGATGCTGCTGCAGAATCAACTGTAGCCTCTGCTGCCGATGTGGCCGTCACGATGCAGGACCTGTGAGTGACGTCACAGATCTGCACTGTCACAAGCTGGGCGTTCTGAAGAGAAGAGGATGTTACTTCTCTTCACAGCGCCCAGCTAGTAAAAGCATTAAAAACGCCCCGATGTACGCACATAATACACGCCCACTTGGACTTGTACTTTTAAACACACCCACTTGGACTTTTGCAAGCCTCATTTGCATAATTACAAAAATGGTCATAACTTGGCCAAAAATGCTCGTTTTTTAAAAATAAAAACGTTACTGTAATCTACATTGCAGCGCCTATCTGCTGCAATAGCAGATAGGGGTTGCAAAATCTGGTGACAGAGCCTCTTTAAGTGTCAGTTTGTAAAATTTTTGGCAAGTCAAAAGTTTTGATCGGCGGGGTTCCAGGTGCTCAGACCCTCACCAATCGCTGTAACGAAGGGGCTGAAGCGCTCAGCCGAGCCCTGTACCTCTTTGGCTGTCATGAGATAAGTTCGTCTCACCTTTTGTTATGTGCAATGTTCAGGATTATTTGGTCTATAATGTATTTCTGAAAAATGTATAAAGACATATAATAGAGGCACGAACAAATGAATAGTGAGTTATGTGGGTCTTTCCAAAAAACAAAGAATTACAGACAGTGCCCTGACCCCTGCCTAGACTCCCAGGCATGAAGAGAAGTGACATCACAGTGACACTCATAAGTCTCAAAAATTTCAATTCAGAATGATCCAGTATGGGTCCCAAAATTGCGCTGATGACTGTGCTGACCATCAATGGAAAGTGTACTCTCAAATAGCTCTCATTTATTTCAAATTTTTGGACAACACCTTAAAGGTGTTAAAGGAATTTTTCAGTAAAAAGTTCATAATTATTGTACAATATAAAGTTCTGCAATTGGCTAATACAGATGTGTCCTTCTTTACCTTTCCTTTTATCTCAACATATCCTGAGATTTGTGGCGCGAGATGAGCAGCTTTGAAACAAAACATGATTTTGCGACACTTTGTCACGAGATGTCTATGCTGTAGGTGTCTATGTGTGGCCACCTAGTGGTTGTGATGTGAATTGCAGTCTGTCAAGTATTTTGTTAGCATGTCGCGATATTGTATTTAATCAGTTTCATGAGAAATTGGAGTCCTAAACCATATTCAAGCAAAGGTAAGTTTAGATATATCTGTATACAATAGAAATGTCTAGACTGGATACAATTGTAGCAAGCTCTGAGAAAAATGATTACTATATGGGTTTCAGCCTCTGGATGTAAACGTCAATGTTCCCATTCACTGACAGCAAGCAGTATTATTTTAATGGGTTACCTAGTGCTTTATCTACATACGTTATGCCAGGCTTATATGGAATACAGTAAAACTCCATAAAATATAACATTCGATAATCCAGCTCTTGTTTCCAGCTAAAAATAATATATAAAATGGAGTATGGAAATAAATAACTGTATAATGTGGAATGGAATGAGGGAAAAGCCTATTCAATTATTTCCTGAAATTCGATTAATGAAATCTGTATAGAAAAGTACGATTTTCAGAGCACTCTTTCGTAAAACAACTGCATACTTAAGCAGATTTGCCACTCAGGAGCCTGGAAAAGCTGGGTGACAACTCCTATGGGAACTAGCAAAAGGATAAACAGATTTTTGGAAAATCTGCCAGATGAGGACAGTACAAGGACTTAAATGTACTGGTGATTTTTTTTTATTTAGGGGGGAAATTCTCTTTAACAATCCGCTCTCCCCTCCACTGTGATCATTACTGTACTGCACCCCTCCCCCTTTTTTTTAATCTCCTGTCCCTTTTTGTTTAGTTTGACCTTGGTCATTGATGACAACGCTGCTTTCTCTGCCAAACTAATCAATAAGCTAAACAGACAGAAGATGAGTATTTAGAATATGGGAAGCCGAACTCAAACACAGATAGGTTATCAGCCTGGCCCAGAGCAGACTTCTAAGCAAATATTTCATTTAAATTTTTTTTCACGGCAATTTAAATGTAACAAACTATAAAAAAACAAAAAGATTGAAAATCGGACAGAAGTCACCGCGAATAAAGAGGCTGTCTGATTCCGAAATCCCATTTAGCAATAGATTATTAGGGAATCCCATAGGATTAATAGGAAGAGGGGCTCATTTACGACCTTTATCTATTAGCCGGAGCCGAGAGATGCTGCAAAGAGTGTCTCACTCTCTGGAGGACCCGACATGTCCACACATTACACAGGCAGCCTATTGATTTCTATGGGCAGCATGTAATACTTCATTTCCCCTGTGGTGGCACTGTAGAATAATTGAACACTTGTTGCCAGGTTACGTCCCGGCTGCAGGACACCCTGTAATTTATTTATAGGGATCCGTGTAATAAAAGGGATTGTCCAAAGCAGTATTGTAGTCCAGTCATCAGTGCGGTATTATTGTCACGGGTTACTTAGTCCTTTTACTACATATACCAGGCCTATAGTGAAATTAATCCAACATCTAATATTCTAGAAGATTTGATAATCCGGTTTACTCCAAAAATGCAGTATAATGTGGAATTTCGGGAGACCAAAATGAGATATAAAAAATTAGGAAAATCCTCTAATTAAAAAACAACCATAGTAGAAGAAGATTTTGTTTTAATATATTCCAGGTCGTTCTGATGCCCGATTAAAGGAATTTTACTGCACTATGGAATATGACTGTTTGGATCGGAGGTGAAACTTGTCTTGCAGAAAAACGAGGCCGACTTGCTTTTCGGAAACAGAAGAAAGTTGGTTGAGAACGCCTGTGGGGGCATCTATATACCCAGCTTTCCAGACACAGATAACACCTTGACCGGAGGACGTACTGTATATTTATAAGAATTATTTTATTCAAAGGGAAATTAAACAACAGTTGAAAAATTGCAGTAAAAACCTTGTCTATTTCTCCTCCACCGTCTCTCTGCTCTGACCGCTATCACTCGTATGAGGCTGTCAATCATTAAGTGAGACCGCCCACCTGTCTCATAAGCCCAGAGTGGTGGAGGTCCTGGTAGCTCTCCTGACATGTCCGTTATAGTAAATACTTGTATCCCTCATACAATAACAATTCTGAACTCTGTGTTTTGATGTTCCTCTGTTTTTCCTCCTGGAAATGTATTAATCAATTGTCTACTGACCATTACCATACCCCTTGTCAGCAGGACTTTTCCCTACAGTTTGACAACGTCCAAACAGTTTTGATACACCCTATTGACGAAGGGAATTGGAACTAATATCTATCTATTTATCTATCTATCTATCTATCTATCTATCTATCTATCTATCTATCTATCTATCTATCTATCTATCTATCTATCTATCTATCTATCTATCTATCTATCTATCTATCTATCTATCTATCTATCATCTATCTATCTATCTATCTATCTATCTATCTATCTATCTATCTATCTATCTATCTATCTATCTATCTATCTATCTATCTATCTATCTATCTATCTATCTATCATCTATCTATCTATCTATCTATCTATCTATCTATCTATCTATC
The DNA here is from genome assembly GCF_050947455.1 of Rhinoderma darwinii. Classification (NCBI taxonomy): domain Eukaryota; kingdom Metazoa; phylum Chordata; class Amphibia; order Anura; family Rhinodermatidae; genus Rhinoderma; species Rhinoderma darwinii. The sequence continues at coordinate 389,634,509 of NC_134690.1, forward strand.
TATCTATCTATCTATCTATCTATCTATCTATCTATCTATCTATCTATCTATCTATCTATCTATCTATCTATCTATCCAACTATCTATCTATCTATCTATCTATCTATCTATCTATCTATCTATCTATCTATCTATCTATCTATCTATCTATCTATCTATCTATCTATCTATCTATCTATCTATCTATCTATCTGTCTATTTTATTTATTTTATTTATTTTAAATGATGTTAGAATTTACAATACAAATATTAAGAACTTCATACAAGGACAAGTAATCTTTTCTTCCATCTGGAACAGATGATCAAATCTTTAGACCTTTTGAGAAATGAAACAGCGAAACCCACCACAGCATATAATAGTCTTAAGCACCAGAAATATTTATTATTTCTGTAAGAATAATCCATTAAAATAATCCCAAGAACAATTCTCCAGGAATATCTGGATGCTACCACTGGATTTGAGTAGATTTTTTTTCACGCAGATGTTGTGTATAAACCACCAGCAATCCGTCCTGCAATTGTATGAGTCTGTTTAATAATGAGCCCTCCATAGCTGTAATCTTTAAACCGCCTTTACCAAATGAAGCAGCATATGCAGTTTATGTGAAGTCCTCACTAATGCGGACATATCAGAACAACGTCCACATCTCATCCCTGTGCAGAGCTTAAAGGAATGGTCCACTGCCAAACTCCCACAATTTAGGTGTATTTAACGGGATATGAAAATGAACGCTGACAACTTTAAAAAAAAATAAAAATAAATAAATAAATAAAAAAATAAATATATATATATATGATTGCAGGGTAGGATTTGGATTTTATTATAGAGGATCAGATTTGCTAATAGCCACAGTAGGCCTATGCCTATGGACATCTCTGGGAGAAGAGTATTTGCTGAAGAGAAAATGTACATATGAATGCAATAAACAACGTCCAAGGGTCTACATACCATAATGGCCCACCATGCAACTGCTATGGGACCCTTGGAGAGCAGGGGTCTAACTTTGGTTGGTCCCATTTCCTTTTCTACTGGGTGGCAAGATCCTGTCCAGAACTCCCGCCTAGAAGAACTGCATTGCCAGCAAGTAAGTTGGTGGGGAATTGGAAAGGGATGGAGGAGGACACATACACCAAGCCCTTCTGTTCTTGGTGGCAAAACCCGGTACCATAATGGGGTTCATTTTGATCTTTGCTATGGGGCCCCCACTCTTCTATGTACACCACTGATAGTTTGTATTCATATGTAAATTTGGGGGAGAATTTACTAAGACTGGCGTTTTATGCCCCAATCTTAGACAGATGCCCGATGGAGTAAGATGTGCTAAATTTATTAAGAGTCATACGGCACCCGAACCGCCCTAACGAGGATCCGCCACTGTCCGTCAGGTCCCCGGGACTGGCAGTTTCAGTGTCAGCGGGTCCGTCCTTAGTGTATCTCACATGAAGAATCCACCTACAATCGATCACATCTAAGTTATGAATTTAGTTGTGATGGATAACAAGTAGATCCTGTCTGTCAGAGACACGCAGGACCCGCTGACACTGAACCCGTCAGTCCCGCGGACCTGACGGATACAGCTGCTCTGTATACAGAATACAAAGCAGCTGTATCAGAAAAAGTAAAAATAAGCTTTAATACAAACTGATTCTAAAATTGTACAAAACACACTGACATTTTTATAAAAAAATAAAAATAGCTTTCAAAAGTTTACATAGCCTTTAACAGCTTTTATTCAGAGCTAAGGCCTCATGCACACGACCATATTTTTTCCCACCCGTATATACTGGCGTAAATACGGGTCCGGTGTCACGCGTATTCGACCTGTTTTGCACCAGTATTTACGGACCCGTGCCTGTAAATACGGGTCCAGTGTCACCAGTATTCCACCCGTATTTACGGGCACGTTTTCGATGCAAAATTGCACTGCACTAATCGGCAGCCCCTTCTCTCTATCAGTGCAGGATAGAGAGAAGGTGCAGCCCTTTCCGAGGTAAAAGTAAAAGAAATTCATACTTACCCGGCCGTTGCCTTGGTGACGCGTCCCTCTCTTGACATCCAGCCCGACATCCCTGGATGACGCGGCAGTCCATGTGACCGCTGCAGCATGTAATTGGCCAGCGGTCACATGGGCTGAAACGTCATCCAGGGGTGTCGGGCCGGATGTCGAGAGGGACGCGTCACCAAGGCAACGGCCGGGAGGCCGAACTGGAGGAAGCAGAAAGTTCTCGGTAAGTATGAACGTCTTTTTTGTTTTTATACAGGTTGCTCTATATTCTGAACGGAATTCACTGTCCAGGGTGCTGAAAGAGTTACTGCCGATCAGTTAACTCTTTCAGCTCCCTGGACAGTGACTATTTACTGACGTCGCTTAGCAACGCTGCCGTAATGACGGGTGCACACATGTAGCCACCCGTCATTACAGGAGCTCCATAGACTTCTATGGACTGTCCGTGCCGTTATTACGGCCTGAAATAGGACATGTTCTATCTTTTTCAACGGCACGGGCACACCTTCCCGTAAGAAAACGGGAAGGTACCCGTGGCCAATAGAAGTCTATGAGCCCGTTATTATGGGGTCGTAATTACGACCCGTAATAACGGGAGTTTTTACGGTCGTGTGCATGAGGCCTAACCCTGTGATACCCTGCGGTTCCACTGAAATGTACCAAGAGAACCCTAAGGTGACCTAAGTTTAGTTCAGTTTAGTAGAACTACATGAGGTCCAGGTGGTGTGGCCGTAAAGGTGTCCACACACGTTGCAGATTTCACACCTTCTACATTGAAAAGGGTCAAATCCGCAGTGAAAATCCAGAATATTTATTTAGTGTCTAGAAAATTTAGTGTGACTTAGCGCGGAAGGGGGCGTGGCTTAAAATGTGCCAAAGTGCGCCAAATAAAACTAAGCTAACCAAGAGTTGGTTTAAAGAGGCTCTGTCACCACATTATAAGTGGCCTATCTTGTACATGATGTGATCGGCGCTGTAATGTAGATTACAACAGTGTTTTTTATTTTGAAAAACTGTCATTTTTGACTGAGTTATGACCTATATTAGCTTTATGCTAATGAGTTTCTGCAGAGTAAATGAATGCAGAGAAGAGTATGACGCTGATTGGTCAGCGTCATACACTCCTCTGTACAACGCCCAGTTGGTCATATAGTAAAACACGCCCAGTTGTCCATTGAGAAACTCATTAGCATAAAGCTAATATAGGTCATAACTCCGTCAAAAATGATTGTTTTTCTAAATAAAAAACACTGCTGTAATCTACATTACAGCGCCGATCACATCATGTACAATATAGGCCACTTATAATGTGGTGACAGAGCCTCTTTAAGTAAGAGAAAAGTGTCTAGCATGACTAGCAAGATTTGCTACGTTTTCTCTACATTGTACGCCACTGTGACTAATTTGGCGCCTTTTCAGACTGCTAGGTCTAAGTTTATGCTGTCTAAATTTTAGACAGCTTAGTAAATCTGCCCTACTGTCTTTACACACTCTAAATGGAGAATCGAAGACTAAAAATAAACTATGTCTAGTGTTTAACACGCTTTACCCATTGTTCGTGCAAATTTGAGGAAGCAAAAAAATTTCAATCATCAAATTCTATATTAAAACAGTCTGTAACCCTGAAGGATTATTCTCCATGCTGTCCCAAAAACTGGACCATAAAAGGGGTGGAGTTTATGTCGATTTGCATAAAATAGGTGGTCCTTACCCATTTGGGGTGTTCCTGAGAGAAAACGGTTGGGGCTTCATTGTCCTGCCATTTTGGATTGAAATGTTGGTAAATATAATATGTTATTATGAGATTGCTCCTGCTTCTGCTTTCGGCTATGTTCACACGGGGTATTTTGCCGAGTTTTTTGACGCGGAAACCGCGTCGCAAAACTCGGCAAAAACGGCCCGAGAACGCCTCCCATTGATTTCAATGGGAGACGTCGGCGTCTTTTTCCCGCGAGCAGTAAAACTGCCTCGCGGGAAAAAGAAGCGACATGCCCTATCTTCGGGCGCTTCCGCCTCTGACCTCCCATTGACTTCAATGGGAGGCAGGAGAAAGCGTATTTCTCGCTGTTTTATGCCCGCGGCGCTCAATGGCCGCGGGCGAAAAACGGCGCGATAATTGCCGCGAAAATCGGTGTGCAGGGAGAGGAATATCTGCCTCAAAGTTCCAAACGGAATTTTGAGGCAGATATTCCTCCCCCAAAATACTCCGTGTGAACATAGCAGCTCCAAAGTAAAACTTTATATTCCATCATTGCCTCTTTAATATCTATTATACACTTGCTTCTGTGAAATGTACGAAACGTACTTTGCTGGTTGCTTGCTACAGGCTATAGCTGATGCCTGCCAACGACTGACGCCTGCACTTGTAAACCATGCTAGTATATCAGCTCCTTATTATTACCTATACATAAAATGGTAAAACTCCTCATTATTCTGGTAACGGCCCAAACTGCTGCTGAAAGGCGGCTCACTGCTGGATCTAAATATATAATGAGTGACAACAGATATTAATATTTTAGTGGAAATATTGCCATAATACCATGTTATAGTGTAGGTAGCATTAGAAACTCCCTGTGTGTGGGAAACCTGCCGTACTATTCTCCTGCCTAAAAGTGACTTTCGTCACCCTGCATTCTGCGTTCTAGCTGTTCAGCTGGTGAGCATCTGCCGGCCCCCTTATGTTCTGTCTGCTTTACTTGGTAAATGATTTAATTTTACTTTAGACCTGCGTAACCAATTCTGAGAATCCAAAAACATTTTGCTAAAATTTTTATGTTTCATGTACTTTAGAGATGGAATAAACTCGATCTTGTTTAAAGAAACCATCCAAAAAGAAGACATTGAGGCAGAATTATCAATGTGTCGCAGCTGGAAAAACTGGAGATAAAAGGGTCCTGAAAGAGGCCGCTGGTGATTTTTTCCATATTTAGTGACATTTTTTGAAATTGGTAAGGACCCCTCATGTATGACACATTACATTTTTTGTCAATTAAAGGGTGTTTGGCAAAGGTGTGATCGGGTGTGTCTAGAGTTGTACCGATGGTACCTTGGTCCCACCAGAAGAGTCAATTCTGAGGATCCACCCTCCACCCATACAAAACATGTACACATCCACTATTAATTCCATTGTCATCTTTCCCGTTATCATTGTACACAAGACATGTCATCAATAAGGTCTAATAGGTTATTTGTGAATTATCCCATAAGAAATAGACCCTAGTGGTAAGTAATTGGCTACAAAGTCACCTCTAAATGGGGGTGTCTTGAGCTTGACCTTTGGCTCCCTGTTATATTAGGGGCCAATTATTATGTCAGAGTATAGAGAATCTACTGGAGAATACTCTGGTGGGCCTGTTTGGGCATGGATGTGGCTTGTTAGTCACAGCTGTGAGACCTATTTATCATACTCAGTGGTACATAGATTATTTATTAGGGAAACTGGGTAATGAAAAAATTTACAATAGGACACTCAGTTTTCTTTTATCATTTGCTATCATAACTTTCCAACACAAAATTAATGTAAAAATGACTTTTTATGCCGGATTAGAGCATGGGCCAAATGAGAATTTGCCCTTGAGCCTCCACCATTTAGGAGCTGTTTAGGGGCATCTTTTCTCTTTTAGGGTTTTTTTGGTGTGACAAAAACAATGGGTATGTTAATGAGGGGATTGGGTGCGTTCATTTCCAGACAACCCAAAAATTATTTATTATTTATGGCCAAATTTAGAGTCATTTTAGCTATGATCCCTCAAAGTGGCAGAAAGCATTTATTATATTTCTTCTAGCAATAAAAAAATCATATTAATCTTTCACTATCGGAAGAAACACCCACAGTGTTTCTCCTCAGTGTAAAGACTGGCGAGTCCTTCACCTTGGCAGGATAGTCCCACACCTCACTATGACAACCTTAGAAGTTTCTCACCTTGGCAGGATGCCCCAAGTTTCTGTACTGACTGGATAGATTATGGAAGTCCTTCCAAGAAGTATTCACTCGTCAACATGCTACGGCAGGACAGTGACTTTCTGCTTCTTGGGCAGAGAGCCAACTTGTAGGCTTTATTTGTAAAGTCAAAGCAAAGCAATGGCTATTAATCCTAATGCCTAGATGGTGCAAGAACATCGTATATTACTCGCAAGGTCATATAAATAACCCTTGCTTGTAGACTGTATTTTTTTCCAACACATAAATTGTTAGTTTTGTCACGGAAACATTTTCTTCTGCCACTTGCCGGACTTCCATATAGAATCAGCGAAGCAAATAGAGAACACCACATTTTTTGGGGACTAATTTGAGTTTCGGCGTTAAAATAAATAATTTGCAATATGGCCACCACTAGGATTCACTAAGCAAACTGGTCTGAGGTTCAATTCACTCCGACTCGTCTATGATAGTAAACCGTTACAGATTAGACAACAGTTAGTGACGTCCAGGATTAGAAAAATTTATCATTATTTTTTCCAGAAAAAGCGCCACTCCTGTCCAGTGGCATTGTCTGATATTAAAGTCTAAATACATAAACTTAAATGGGGATGATTTGCAATACCAAACACAGCCTATGGATGAGAATGGCGCTGTTTATGGAAAAAAGCATTTCCTTTTCTCTAATCTTGGACAACCCCTTGAATAGTCAAAAAATAAACGGAATTGGCGTATCAGTTCCCATGGTTTAAAGAGGTTGTTTGGTCTAGTGTAGAGAACCTTGTTCAAAATGCACTACAGGGGTGTCCCATGACTGGGACCCTGCTCTATTAGCTAGTACAGATCTCAGGAGTACCTCCGGTGATTATTAAAATCAATGGACATCCGTTGGGCTTAATGAAGTGCTTCGGGGAACCCGAAAACTGAAAAGAGGTTGGTCAGATTATTCCTACCAGGAGTACCTTGTGTGAGGTCATATTTATTGTACATAGATAAAATTAAATTTATTATACAAAATGAAATGCGTTATTTCAATAATAAACGCATGGAAAATATTTTTCTTTAGGTATATTTGAATTTTTTAGGAATATTTTAGACAAAAAGTTCAAAAACATTTAATCAATTAAAAATATAAAAAAACTAAAGGAATACAATAACAAACAAGACATGACTTGGATGTTGACCCGAATCAAATATGTCTCCTTTACGAAAAAGATGTGAAATATTCTATTAAACCATTAGTCATCTGTGGTTATGGATAAGCTGAGTGACAATCAATATTGTGGCCATTACAGCTTCTATAGGGTTTGTCAAATAGTTTTTCAAGACGTCTAGCTGACAAACCTTCCTTATAAATTTGCAGCGTTTCATATCTTGATCTCATATTCAGGGGCGCAGCTATAGGAAGTGCAGAGGTAACAGTCCAACCCAGGCCATGGAGCCTAAGAGGAAATCAAAGGCCCCTTTTTCACATATAAAGACACCAGTATTATAAATGATAGCACATGGTAGTTGGGGGGCCCAGTTACAGATCTTACATAAGGGCCCAGGAGGGGTTACACCTCTACCTTGACCCAGCCCCGGCTGTATGCAATGTATGCAATGGTGGATTAAATAGACCATAGGCCCCTGGGCTGTTCCCAAACTTGTGCCCTCCCCCCTTCTCCACCGCCACCCTGCCACACCATGTCTATAGTCAACCCCACCTTTCTGCGTGAGCATTGACAAATGTGTGCTATAATTCCTCTCGTCAAAAGGCTGTGTCCCTGCATACTGACAGTCTCCAACCATCACTGACAGTATAACACTGTGAAGGGACACCTCCTCCTGACAATGGGAGAGGTAACACTCATTTGTCTATTAGTCCTGGACTACAAAAAAGTGACAAAACTGTTATGTGGTTTTATTCTTTGGCCGACCATTGGCCCCCAAGAGCCTCGGGGGATCCACTATAGAATGTATGATAGAGTCAAGGGCCTCTTTGGAAGCCCTACAATATGTCGGGTTGGCTACCAGTGAATTAGATGGACCATATTTTCATACACATGACTAAGTAATATCTTGCTTTAGACCTTAGATATATTGACCTAATTCTTCTAGAAGAGGAGATGTAAATATTGGTTTAGGACATGAAGACATCACTTGCCGGCCTACACCTAACCCATGGTTTGATGTTCAGACATGCTCTAGCACCAAAAGAAACATAAAAAAAGAAGAAAAGCGAATGAACGAAACATGAAACAAAAGGCTCAGCACGGGGAAGGCCATGTTTGCACATTTCATGTTGAAATATTGTTCATAAAAGACCTTCTTTCTTCTCTCCGGCTTTTGTCTCTGCTCTTGTAAATTCACTTTTATCTTTGCTCGGCCCTTTTTTCCCCCTGATTGCTTCTTAAGGACGGTCCGTTAGCTCCTTGTCTGATTTACATGTCCTCATTTGTTTACCTTATCTTTTATTTCCCTTTCAATTTTTTTCCTTCCCTATTCAGCTCTGACAAATAGCAGGAAACAAGAAACCGTCTTTCTAAGAATCAGATCACGCTTCGTTCCCTGTGGCATATGGATATCTTCCTTTCAAGAGGCTGGAGCCGCCAGGTGAACATCTGTTGCTCAGTGCGTTTTCTAAATGGGCAGCAATAACTCTGATAAAGTCAGATTAAGAAGAGCGCTTAGACCAGTCTCCTGTAAGAACTTAATCACTTTTCCCATCATGTTTGGTACACTTTGGCGCTGTTGTTTATTCCTTGCGCTCTACCTAGACCTCTGCTACCATTAGTCTTTGCCAAACTCAACATTTGCTTTGAAGCATCTTTGAATTATAAAATCCAGTCTATCTTATCCAGACACTTTTATGGTACTTTATATGGGAATCAATATGATAATGTAAAATACATTAAAATGATCTTCCAGCCAAACATTTCCAATGTCAGCTCAGCCCTTTGTTCCTGCAGGAAGTAGCTGTCTGCATATCCTTCAACATTCGGAAATAAAAAAATAATAGTTGCAACACCCCTAACTTGAGAGAAAGAAAAAATATGTGGTGCAAAATGAGTCAAATGTAGACAGCCTTAATACTGACCACTAAGTGTAATCCAGAGATGCCCCATAACAATGTGACTGCCACAGATTCCTCCATAATAGTGTACCTGCCACAGTTGCCCCAGAATAGAGTGCCTGCCCCAGATGACTTCCTAAACGTATGATAGCCATACAGTCCCACATAATAGTGTCCCTTTCATAGATGCCCCCATATAGTTTGTCAGCCACACATGCCCCCATAATAGTGTGATTGCCACAGATGCCTTCATAATAGTGGACATATCACATGCAAAAAAATTAATGAAGAGATGGACAAGACCGTGTGTATGGAAAGCACTTGCACACCAAAATAGATGCAAAAATTACATACAAAGTTTATTTAGACCATAAGTACAATAACGCACGTGAGCTCAAAACGTAAAAACATAAAAAAGTACGTATTCATCCCACATGAGGTAATCCAGAATAGGGAAAAACCTCCTGTATGGATGCTACCTGTCACAAAATAAATAAAATAAAAACATAAAATATATATACATTAGTATATCAATGTAACATAGGGCTGGGCAATTATGACCTAAATCAAAATCACGATTAATTTAATTGAACATGTAACCTCGATTACAATTATTGAGTGATTATTTAGGCCACACCCCTTTTTAAATTCCACGTCCCCTATTTGCAGGCTACGCCATTGTATTAATATTTATCCCCTGAGCCTGCTGTATACTACTGTATATAATATACCCCCTGACACTGCCCCCACACAGTATAACGCCCCATATCTACCCCACACTGTATAATGCCCCTATTACTGCCTCCACACAGTATAATGCCCCTATAGTTTCGCTCCACGCAGTATAATGTCCCTATTACTGCCACCATACAGTATAATGCCCCCCATAACTGCCCTCCACACACCATTTAATGCCCCCATAACTTCCCTCCACACACCATATAATGCCCCCATAACTGCCCTCCACACACCATATAATGCCCAAAAAACTGCCCTCCACACAGTATAATGCCCCCTATAACTGGCCCCCACAGTATAATGCCCTGATTGTTGCCCCTACATAGTATAATGCCCCCATAACTTACTTCCACACAGTATAATGCCCCTATAGCTGCCCTCACACAGAATAATGCCCCCCATAACTGCACCCCAAACAGTATAAAGTCCCCCATAGCTGCCCCCAAGCTGTATAATGCCCCCACAGCTGCCCCCAATAGTGCCTGATAAAAATAATATACAGTACATACTCCCCTAACCCCGTTCCAATGATGAGTGGAGGAGATCCTTCTGTCTGTGCGTCACGACGCAGACAGGCACGATAGCGTCAATGCCTCGCATCCGGTGATACATACTGATTGGTAGAGCAGGGGACCTTACATCCTTACATCCTTACAGTCCCCTGCTCTACCATTGGATTCAACTGTATCTGCGTCGATGCAAATACAGTTTAAACTGGGGAAAAATAATTGATAAAACCGATATTCGCAAGATAACGTAGATTAATTGCACTGAATTTCGATGAATTGCCCAGCCCTAATGTAACATCAGATACAATGTAAGCATATCAAAAATCATCCCTGTGTCAGAAGTGTCTATCTGGTACCAGGCATATCGAAGCTTCTGCAACTTCCTAAGGGGTCAGTGCCACATATAGCAACTACCAGATTATTTAGTGCAAGATATAACATGTAAACAACGTCAACTTACAAACTTGAATATAATAAGGATGCTGGGAAACCCTGGTGCGAAAAGTGGAGCATAAGACACATGGACTGAACTCAATGTCCGTGCTGGTAAAATGTTTTTTTGTTGTTGCTAGAGCTAGAGTGTTTCTAGGCTTGTACAAAGGCTGGATTAAGGTTGATGGTGGTCCCATTCCACCTCTAGGACCCGAACAGGGGCGTAACTAGGAAAGACTGGGCCCCATAGCAAACTTTTGACTGGGGTCCCCCCTCCCCTGGGTCTCACACAACACCCCCTTGTAGATAGTGCCTCACTGTAGATTCCGCCACACAGCGCCCCCTGCAGATAGCACCATACAGCCCCCTGTAGATAACGCCATACAGCGCCCCTGTAGATAACGCCATACAGCGCCCCTGTAGATAATGCCATACAGCGCCCCTGTAGATAACGCCATACACCGCCCCTGTAGATAACGCCATATAGTCCCCCTGTAGATAACGCCATACAGCCTCCCCACTGCAGATAACGCCATACAGTCCCCCTGTAGATAACATCATACAGTCCCAAATCCCCCCGTAGATAACGCCATACAGCCCCCTGTAGATAACGCCATACAGCCCCAAACCCCCCTGTAGATAATGCCATACAGCCCCCCTGTAGATAACGGGATACAGCCCCCCTGTAGATAATGGCATACAGCCCCAAACCCACCTGTAGATAACGCCATACAGCCCCCTGTAGATAACGCCATACAGCCCCCTGTAGATAACGGCATACAGCCCCTCCTGTAGATAATGCCATACAGCCCCAAACCCCTTGTAGATAATGCCATGCAGCCTCCACTGTAGATAACGCCATACAGTCCCCCTGTAGATAACGCCATACAGTCCCCCTGTAGATAACGCCATACAGCCCCCCTGTAGATATCGCCATACAGCCCCCCTATAGATGCCATACAGCCCCAAACCCCCTGTAGATAACGCCATACAGCCCCCCGTAGGTAACGCCATACAGCCCCCAAACCCCCCCACCCAAAAAAAAACGGCCTATCGTTTTTCCTCCAAAAGAGATGTATCCCCTATCAACAGGGCCCCATAGTTACGGCTGCTACAGCGGTAGTTACGCCAGTGGACCGGAACCACACCTGACCCCTATCACTTCTTCATACAGTAGAGGTGGCTGCACATCTCCTCTCAAGTCTAAGGCCCTGTTCACACAGAGTTTTTTGCAAGCAAAAAAATATGCCTCAATTTCCTTCAAGAATTTTGAGGCAGATTTTGACCTGACTGCACTCTCTTTGTCGCATTTTTCACAGTGGTTTTTAGTCGCGGTCATTAAGTGTCATGGGCAAAAAGCGCCGCGAAAAACGCTTTCCCTGCCTCCCATTGATGTCAATGGAAGGTCAGAGACAGAAACGCCTGAAGAAAGGGCATGTCAGTTCTTTTTCCCGCAAGCGTTTTTTTCCCGCTCACGGGAGAAAAACTGCTCCATTTCCCATTGAAATCAATGGGAGGCGATTTCGGCAGTTTTTTGCCGCGGTTTCCGATGCGGCTTCCGCCGAAAAAACCACAGCAATAAACTCTGTGTGAACAGGGCCTAAGGGAGACAAATAAGCCAGCGACTCCTTAGACTTCAAAAGAGAGAGCAAACCACATGAGTGGTCACCTTTTCTCGACTTGATAGGATCACTCACCGGGGAGGATGGGTGTTAGAGGCCCCCTAGGTCCCCAAGGTGGTGGAGTTCCAAGGGCACATGCACCATGTTCCCCTTCCTAGAATTTGGCCCTGCTTGTACAGGCAACCCGACAAGCCATAGTCACATAATAGATCATCTAAAATCAGGGAATGGAAGTGATGTCAAATTGGAAGACCAATGTACAGGTTCTCTATATTCAAAGGATAATGCGATGGCACCAATATGGGCTAAGGCCCCCTGTCCATTGGCATTATAACAGATTCTATGGAACATATGCTCTTGACCAAACCCTTCAAGCCAACTGAGGTTGGGATGTAAATGATTCTTACAGGTGAGGATTCTCCATGTCCGAAAGACGTGGTCTATTCTTTGAGAGGCTTGTGAGATGTTTTTAAGCTTTATTGGTTAACTGTATGCAATTGGACGTTCATCAAAACATTTTATTCGACAATTTCTGAGACAATAAAAGCTCATATTATATAAGCAAAAAAAAAGAAGGGACATCTTTATGGAACAATACATTCTCCTGTACAGACACTAAATGTAATGGATCAAAGGAAATTGCAATGATGTTTTATGCTAATATCTGGCAGATCTTTCTAAAGAAAACCTCTTCTGTTCGCATGTGAACTAAGGAGTCTTTACAAACAAAGCAGAGCAGCCTTCCAAATCTTTGATCTCCTTTCTGCATCCTCTTTATTTGCCGAATGAGGAACCAACTAATACATAATATGAACAACATACAATTACTTCTGAATTGCCCCTACACAGAGTTCCTGTATTAATATTCTTTAACCTCTTCTTGGCCACATGTCCAGCAATGATCTACTAGGATATATGCACAGGTGGGTAGGATATATATACACAGGGAAAAGCAGACTTTGATCACATTGAGCACACCTACAAAATTCACATACTCTTATGGCTCCCCACACAGGCGTTTTGTATCAGAGGCATACAGAGATCAGGTGGGCATCACAGAAAAATTTAAATGAATCGTCAAATGGTGCTGATTTGCACTCTTGGTCACCCTAACCCCTAAGATTAGCACCCTTGCAGATGCCATGTAGGGTAACACCCAGCGACGTAGCTAAAGGCTCATGGGCCCGGGTGCAAGAATTCAGCTTGGGCCCCCCTACCACTCCCCAACACCACCATCATCATCAGACCCCTGTGCGCGCTTATGCCCAGACGCCACACCGTTTTCATACCACTTCTGATTCTAGATGGGAGCGGTAGTGTCCTGGTGGATCTCCCGCTATGGTCTATTCTAAAAAACAAGTAGTGATATTTAAAACAATTACAAATTCCATGTTTTATGTGAAGGGGTAGTATAAAATTGGAAGTTTTCCCAGGAAAAGTCATAGCGTCTGGGTTCAGCCATATCTGTTCTTTTGGCCATTGCGAAAAAAAATTTGTGTGTCAGTTGGCTCAAATTGCCCAAAGATGGCCCACCTGTAAGTGATATGCAATGTGCATGTTATATTAGTAGAAACAAAGAGATGTATGTTCTGTCAAGTGGTCTGGATGGAGGTACAAGCCCAAGAGCAATAATATATCTGTCTTTGTCTTGACAAACCTAGGAAAGTAAGAAGATGAAGAAACACCTATGAGGGCTACGCTTTGGAGAATTGTAACCTAAAAATTGTCAGAAACATCTTCCAGTAGTAGAGGGAAGGTATAGACGTGGTTGATTCTTGCCCATTGCAACATGCCCTTTCAGGCACAGTAGATCGATAATTAAATTTGTCATGAAAAATAAGCAGGTACCCAAAGATCTGGCCTAATTTTGGGCAAAGAAGTAAGTCTAGATGAAAAGTATCTTCACAATCGCTCCCTATGAGGTGGCTTGTTATTTTTTTGTTTAATATAGCTGACAATGTGTAGGAAATTGATAGGGTGTATAACGTCCACAGCCGCGGACCGTCGTTCTTAACTGCCCCCCGACGGCCGCAGCCATAGTCGAGTGAGTGCCAGGCTGCATCTCCATTCTGAGAGAGTCCAGCACTCACTTCCGCAACACTGCACTGGTTCCTGTAGGGTGCGCGCATGCGCTCGCGTCCGGCCTTAATGGGCCAGTGCACACTCATGAGTAAGATCGGTAATTAGCCCATGATCACCCTGGACTATAAAAATGGCTCTGCCCTTTCCCTCATTGCCTAAGCATTGTTGTGTTTACCCATGTTAGTCTTAGCAAATGGTCCTTAGTGTTATCCTGTTCCCATTGTTCCCATGTCCTGCTATCTGTATCCCGTGCTATATCTGTTCCTGTGCCTTAACCTGTTGGAGTCGTGTTGTGCCACTGGTCACGCCTGCTGATATACACCACGTCTGTTGTCTACAAGTTCATCTGTGCCGAGCCTCCATTACTGTCTGGACTATTAAAGGTACTATTGTACTAGGATTGTTGTTTGGCCAGCTGCTACTCCGGTACGGCGGTGCAGCCTACTGGGTCCACATACCCATGAATCGTGACAGGATGAGGACTGTTTTAGTATTTGGATCCAACAAAGTCTCTGCTGGATTGAGTACCTCTGTCGAAAAATGGGAATGCAAGGTTAGGTCGCAAATGGAAGTCAGGTAAGATAAAAAGACTTATGTACTGACAACCTATATCTGGCTACATACATGACCATAAAAGAGTTTTCCCATTATAGTAAGTGAAGATATATCGCTAGGATTTGACATCATTGATTGGTGGTGGTGGTATGGCTGCTGGGACCCACAAAAACCCTGAGAACTCCTAATCGCTGTATGGGAAAAACCTATAAAGGAGCAGCACTGGCCAAGCAATTTTTTCAGACTTCTCTAACATACAAGAACTTGGGCATCCCCATAATCCAAAATTATGAACAGCTTAGTATTACCGTGAACAGGGGCATAACTAAAGGGGGTGCAGAAGTAGCACTTGCACCAGGGCTTTGGTGTCTGAGGGGGCCCAAAGGCTTTTCTGCCACATAAGAAAACACCAGTATAATAAATGGCACAGAAATTTAGCATTGGGACCATGGAGCTTCAAGTTATGCTTCTGACTGTGAATGGCTCTAAGCACCCATCATGTTGAGCAGGGGACAGGATGGGCTATTTGCTAGCCCCTTTAGATAGCTGTAAGGATTCCAGCAAGATTGGAAAGTTAGATAATATTGACTAAATTAGACCTCCCAACTTGAGCCCAGTTATGGCATCCCAGATGCGTTGTAGTCTAGAAATGAAAAGAAGAAAGTCATCTGCAAAGGCAGAAACACTTTGTTCTTCTTTTCTCTTTGAATACCCTGGAATTGCTGTTATAAATTAAGGTCTTGTGTAACGGGATCCAAGGCTGTCAAATGTAAGGGGGCTATTGAATAGCCCAGCATTGCCCCATGCCCAGCAGGACAGGTGCTGTATGGAGACCATTCACGGTGATACTCGGTTGTGCTTCGTTTTGGATAATGGTGTTGTTCAAGTTTCTGTTTTTCAGGGAGTTCTAGAGAAATTACCATATTATGGAGTTGAATACCTTTTTAATTTGAATTTTATTGTGTACACACTGTAATCGCAATCCATTTTTTGATTTGTTTTCCAGTTACGTTGGCAACCTCTAAGCAAGTCGAATTGGAAGTCCATTATGGAGGATTTTTAGCCAAAATATTAAAATGTCCATACATTAGTAAATCAGAGGTTAGCGCAACGGCCAAAGTTTTGTAATTGAGTTTTATGGTATTCTGTTGCGTCGGCCATTTTTGCAAAAGTGACAACAGGAAGTTCCACCATATCGGTTGCTACATTTGAATAAACTTTTCAGTAACTTATAGGAAAACTCTCTCTCTGTTATTGATAAAATGTGCTGATAAACGGAAAACTTATTGTCAGTTTTTGAGAAGATAATTGAAAAGTGACGAACAATATTATGACCGCACTTCCTTAGCAAAAATGGCCGCCGCAGCAAAACGAAACAAATTCCCAATATCTCTGTATGTGAAACAGACGTAATTACCAAACATTGGCTACTAGCCTAACTTCTGTCCAGATGTCTGTCCACTATAATTATGGGCAGTATTTTATAGTTGACATTAAGTGGGGGGGGGGGGGGGGGGGTTAGAAGTGACTGAGGTTGATTCCCTGTTTGGTTTGAGGATGACTATTAAAGAGGTTAACGTGGACAATCCCTGTTCATGTGAGTAGTCCCTCGACAATGGACTAATCGTAATAGTCGTGTTAAGCATTGATATCATTCAGCAGCTCTAACTAATAGAGAGATCCCACCCTATTACATATATATTTTCTGAGGACCCTTCAATGTATACCACATTCATTTGTAATTTCAGGGTGGGGCAATGGCATTAATAGAAGGGAGGGGGCCGCATTGCAAAGATAAAAATGAGCCACCGTTTTTTGTGCTGGGTATTGCTACCCAGGACTGAAGGGCCAGATGTTTGTCTTCCCCTCCACACTTTTTCCTTGACCCGTGGGCCTATTCCTCACCCCCATGCTTGCCAATAATGTTCCTCTGGAGAGGGGAGTCTGCACAGGTTCTCAACACCCAGTAGCAAAAGGAATAGGACCAACCAGGGCTGGACCTCCACTAAGGATCACATAGCAGCCGCATGGTAAGCCTCTATAGTATGTACACCCTTGGGGTGAGGACATTGCAAGGATCAGTAATTTATAATATTTGTATTGGCGACATTTATTCAGTGCAACTCAACGTAAATACATCAGTGGCGGATAGGGGAATGTATTCACTAGAATAAAAATCCTATTGTACCGTAATTCTGCATTTAGACAAAATACAAGTAAAGTGTAACACATAATATTCTTAAGATAAAATAATTTAGTTCATTAGTCTAATTAAAGCTTTATGTAAAACTATTATTAATAATAATAATAATAATAATAATAATACAATGAATAATATAACTCTTGTCCATCAAGTAAATGTGGTGAATAGTTAATTGAATGCCGGAATGATTGAAGAAGATGAACCACGTGTAAGTTGTGGCTAAACTACCATTAATCTTGTATCATATACTTATGTCTGAGATGAATAGAATATCACAAATGATCTTGTTTATGGAGAAGCAAAAAATGTCTGGCCAATAATAAACTTAAAAAACTCTTGTAACCAATATTGGACTGCTGGCGTGGGGCAGTCAATGGAAGTCGATGATTTTGAGGTTTAAGTGCCTGGAGCCCACCAGAGGAAACTATTCTGAGGGTGTAATGACGGGGGGTAGGGAAACGGACAAGTGAGCCCTAGTCTACCCGCCACTCTGTCCCTGCCTACTTGCAACGACCCGCCCTAGGCGACGGGGTACAACTGGGCGGCGGTCCCTGCGCTCAGTAAGTGCACGACAAACATACAAGGGAATACAAGCAAGGGAAAGGGGCAGTTGCCCACGGCAACACCGTGAGCAACCAGAGTGGTGAACGAGCCGAGTCAAGCCAGGAGTGTACGAGGTACCAAACGAAGAGCAGAAGAGTAGTCAGTAAGCAAGGGTTTGAATGGAGCAGGATCAAAATAGAAGGAGCTGTAGCTGGGCCAGGAAACCACACGAAAAGAATCACAAGCACAGAGGGACAGGAAGGGCAGGCTTAAATAGACCGAGGGCGGGAGCTAGCTGAGGCTGGCCAGGTTGCGATAGGCTCTCCCACTCCTAAGCCTGCCAGCCTGAGTGGTGGAAGCTGGAGTCAGTCTCAGGGATGTAGATTCAGGTGCTGACTGATTAATTATGGGAGTTAACCCCGAAGCTGTGCCTGGCAGATCCTTTACAGTACCCCCCCCCTTTTATGAGGGGCCACCGGACCCTTTCTAAGTGGACCTGGCTTACTGGGGAAACACAGGTGGAACCTCCTGACCAATACCCCAGCGTGAACATCCCGGGCGGGTACCCAAGTCCTCTCCTCGGGCCCGTATCCTCTCCAATGGACCAGGTACTGGAGGGAGCCTTGGACCATCTTGCTGTCCACAATCTTGGCCACCTCGAATTCCACCCCCTCAGGGGTGAGGACAGGAACAGGAGGTCTCCTCGAGGGAGCCAAGGACGGGGAGCAGCGTTTAAGGAGGGAGGCATGAAACACGTCGTGTATACGAAAAGACGGGGGTAACTCCAGCCGGAAGGAGACAGGATTGAGGACCTCAATGACCTTATACGGCCCAATAAACCGGGGAGCAAACTTCTTGGACGGAACCTTGAGACGCAAGTTCCTAGACGACAACCACACCAGATCCCCGACCATAAATAGGGGGTTAGCAGAACGTTTTCTATCAGCCTGAGTTTTTTGTACGCTCTGGGACGCCTCTAGGTTCTTCTGAACCTGGGCCCAGACTGTGCACAGTTCCCGATGAACGACCTCTACCTCGGGATTGTTGGAACTACCAGGTGAAACGGAGGAGAACCGTGGAATTAAACCCAAAATTACAGAAAAAGGGGGAGACCCCTGACGAGTTACTGACCCGGTTATTAAGGGAAAATTCGGCGAGGGGAATGAATGAGACCCAATCATATTGACAGTCAGAGACAAAACACCTTAAATATTGTTCTAGAGATTGATTAGTCCTCTCAGTTTGGCCATTGGTTTCAGGATGGAAGGCAGAGGAGAAGGACAGATCAATCTCCAACTTCATACAGAAGGCTCTCCAAAACAATGAAACAAATTGTACCCCTCTGTCCGAAACAATATTGACAAGGACCCCATGGAGACGCAGGATGTGTTTGACAAACAAGGTAGCCAACGTCTTGGCGTTGGGTAGTTTCTTGAGGGGCACAAAGTGGCACATCTTACTGAAGCGGTCTACTACCACCCACACCACCGACTTGCCTTGGGATGGAGGCAAATCGGTGATAAAATCCATGGAGATATGTGTCCAAGGTCTCTGGGGAATGGGCAACGAACGCAGTAAGCCCGCTGGTCGGGACCTGGGAGTCTTGGACCTAGCACAAACCTCACAAGCGGCGACGTAGGCCTTAACGTCTTTAGGCAACCCAGGCCACCAATAGTTTCTAGTAATGAGGTGTTTGGTACCCAGGATGCCTGGATGACCAGATAGTGCGGAGTCATGATTTTCCCTAAGTACCCTTAGCCGGAATTGCAGGGGAACAAACAGCTTGTTCTCAGGAAGGTTCCCGGGAGCTGAACCTTGATCAGCAGCAATTTCAGAGACTAAATCAGAATCGATCGAGGAAATGATTATACCTGGAGGCAAAATACAAGCAGGATCTTCCTCCGAAGGAGGGCTGGCCATGAAGCTACGCGACAGTGCATCAGCCTTAATATTTTTAGACCCAGCCCTATAGGTTACCAAAAAATTGAATCTGGTAAAAAATAACGCCCATCGAGCTTGTCTCGGGTTTAGCCTCCGGGCAGATTCTAGGAAAAGCAGATTCTTGTGGTCGGTAAGGACCGTTACCTGGTGCCTAGCCCCCTCCAGGAAGTGGCGCCACTCTTCAAATGCCCATTTAATGGCTAAGAGTTTGCGGTTGCCAATATCATAGTTACTCTCAGTTGGCGAAAACTTCCTGGAGAAGTAGGCACAGGGGCGGAGATGGGTGAGGGACCTGGTACCCTGGGACAAGACAGCCCCCACTCCCACCTCAGATGCGTCAACTTCCACGATAAATGGCTCCATTTGGTTGGGCTGAACCAGCACCGGGGCCGAGATAAAGCACCTCTTAAGGACCTCAAAAGCCTGGACAGCCTCAGGAGGCCAGTGGAGGAGATCAGCTCCTTTGCGAGTGAGGTCCGTAAGAGGCTTAGCGATGACCGAGAAGTTAGCAATAAATCTCCTGTAATAATTAGCGAACCCTAAAAAACACTGTAACGCCTTCAGGGAGGTAGGTTGGACCCATTCCGCCACAGCCTGAACCTTGGCGGAGTCCATGCGGAATTCATGAGGAGTGAGGATTTGACCCAAAAATGGTATTTCCTGTACCCCAAACACACATTTTTCGGTTTTGGCAAACAGCTTGTTTTCCCGAAGGACCTGGAGCACCTTCCTGACATGCTCAATGTGGGAGGACCAGTCCTTGGAAAACACCAGTATGTCATCAAGGTACACTACAAGAAATATCCCCAGGTAATTTCTCAAAATCTGATTTATGAAGTTCTGGAAGACCGCAGGGGCATTACACAACCCAAAGGGCATGACGAGGTATTCGTAATGGCCTTCGGGCGTGTTAAACGCAGTCTTCCACTCATCCCCCTCTTTGATGTGGATAAGGTTATACGCCCCCCGTAGATCCAACTTAGAGAACCATTGGGCCCCCTGAACCTGATTGAAGAGATCAGGAATCAAAGGAAGGGGATACTGGTTCCTTAACGTGACCTAATTCAGGCTACGGTAGTCAATGCATGGCCTAAGACCACCATCCTTCTTCCCTACGAAGAAGAAGCCAGCACCTACCGGAGAAGTAGAAGGACGAATGTAACCCTTGGCCAGGCATTCCTGGATATACTCTCTCATGGCTTCACGTTCGGGTCAAGAAAGATTAAATATCCTACCCTTAGGAAGCTTAGCTCCTGGTACCAATTCGATAGCGCAATCGTATTCTCTATGAGGAGGTAACACTTCGGAGGCCTCCTTAGAGAAAACATCAGCGAAGTCCTGAACAAACTCGGGTAGCGTGTTCGCCTCCTCAGGGGGAGAAATAGAATTAACAGAAAAACATGACGTAAAACATTCATTACCCCATTTGGTTAGCTCCCCAGTATTCCAGTCAAACGTGGGATTATGCAACTGCAACCAGGGAAGGCCTAGAACCAAATCGTACGATAATCCCTACATCAACAGTACAGAGCACTGCTCCAAATGCATGGAGCCAACAAGGAGTTCAAAAACAGGGGTATGCTGTGTAAAATAACCATTAGCAAGAGGAGTGGAGTCGATACCCACTACCGGGACAGGTTTAGGCAAATCAATCAGAGGCATAGCAAGAGACATAGCAAATTCCACAGACATGATATTAGTAGAGGACCCTGAATCCACGAAGGCACTGCCGGTAGCAGACCTACCACCAAAAGAGACCTGAAAGGGAAGCAAGATCTTAGTACGTTTCCTATTTACGGGAAATACCTGTGCGCCCAAGTGACCTCCCCGATGATCACTTAGGCGCGGAAGTTCTCTGGCTGCATTCTTACGCTTAGGACAGTTGTTCACTTGATGCTTGTCATCCCCACAGTAGAAGCAGAGACCATTCTTCCTGTGGAATTCTCTACGTTGTTGGGGGGACACGGAGGCCCCGAGTTGCATAGGTATCTCTGAGTCTTTTGGGGAGGAACGAAGCAACAGAACTTCGGGAGGCATCATGGGGGAGTCGGAGGAGAAAACCCATAAACGTTCACGTTGTCGTTCCCTGAGACGTCGGTCAAGTCGTACCGCTAAAGCCATAACCTGGTCTAGGGAGTCAGAAGAGGGATAGCTAACTAGCAGGTCTTTCAGGGCATTCGACAGACCCAACCTAAACTGGCACCTTAAGGCAGGGTCATTCCACCGAGAAGCTACGCACCACCTCCTAAAGTCAGAACAATACTCCTCAACAGGTCTCTTACCCTGACGTAAGGTCACCAGCTGACTCTCGGCAAAGGCAGTCCTGTCAGTCTCGTCATAAATAAGTCCGAGAGCAGAAAAGAAACAATCAACGGAGGAAAGTTCAGGGGCGTCAGGAGCCAAGGAGAAGGCCCACTCTTGGGGCCCTTCCTGGAGCCGGGACATAATTATACCCACCCGCTGGCTCTCAGAACCTGAGGAATGGGGCTTTAAACGAAAGTAAAGCCTACAACTCTCCCGAAAGGAGAGAAAAGCCCTCCGGTCCCCTGAGAACCGGTCGGGCAACTTGAGGTGGGGTTCAAGAGGTGAGGTGAGGGAAACTACCAAGGTAGCATCAGGCTGGTTGACCCTCTGAGCCAGGGCCTGGACCTGTAGGGAGAGACCCTGCATTTGCTGAGCCAGGGTCTCACGGGGGTCCATAGTGGTCTCAGGGACCAGGGTAGACTAGGTATGGGCTCGTGATTATGTAATGACGGGGGGTAGGGAAACGGACAAGTGAGCCCTAGTCTACCCGCCACTCTGTCCCTGCCTACTTGCAACGACCCGCCCTAGGCGACGGGGTACAACTGGGCGGCGGTCCCTGCGCTCAGTAAGTGCACGACAAACACGACAAACATACAAGGGAATACAAGCAAGGGAAAGGGGCGGGTTGCCCACGGCAACACCGTGAGCAACAAGAGTGGTGAACGAGCCGAGTCAAGACAGGAGTGTGCGAGGTACCAAACGAAGAGCAGAAGAGTAGTCAGTAAGCCAGGGTCTGAATGGAGCAGGATCAAAATAGAAGGAGCTGTAGCTGGGCCAGGAAACCACACGAAAAGAATCACAAGCACCGAGGGACAGGAAGGGCAGGCTTAAATAGACCGAGGGCGGGAGCTAGCTGAGTCTGGCCAGGTTGCGATAGGCTCTCCCACTCCTAAGCCTACCAGCCTGAGTGGTGGAAGCTGGAGTCAGTCTCAGGGATGTAGATTCAGGTGCTGACTGATTAATTATGGGAGTTAACCCCGAAGCTGTGCCTGGCAGATCCTTTACAGAGGGCCTACAGTCAATCTCTGCAGATACCGATGAATTTAATTAAATCCTAAATTATGCTGTTATCATTCTGCATACAAATCATATTATTAACCCCATTACCGACATTTGACGTAAATGTACTTCAAAGTCGGTAGGGGGCAAGTATTTGAGCAGCCCCACAGGATGAGCATGCTACATTTGACGTGGGTGTCAAATGTGTGTGACAGCTGACACCCATCTCTAAGGGCGGGGATCGGAAATAACTCCAGTGCCGTCAGATTAACCACTTAAATGCCATGGTCAATATCGAGCAGAGCATTTAAGTCCTTCATCAGAAGGGAAGGGGCTCCTCTATTACTCCAACGGCCCCCTCGTGGCACGATTGCGAGGTGCCAATGGTTTTCATGGCAGTCCGAGGGCCTAATGAAGGTCCGCCAGGTCTGCCATCTTTGTGCTCCTATTAATTCCTGCCAGAGGTTGGGGCGTAATAGGAGTTGGAAAAAAATCACAATATACTGTAATACATAGGTGTTGCATTGTATTGCTTGTTCAAGTCACCTAGGGGGACAAAAATAGTTTTTACAAAAGTACATAAAAAAAAATTTAAGTAAAAAAAATAATTGTTCCTATATTTCCCCTGATGTCATTAAAAAATAAAACAATAAACATAATTGGTATCGTGGCATCTGTGAAAATCCGAACTGTTCTAATATAACATTATATAACTGGCACAGTGAACGCCGTAATAAAAATAACAAAGTACGCCAGAATTGCAGTTTTTTGGTAAATTTTAAAAAACAAATGTACACATAATATATAAAAACTAGTCCTCACAAAAAATAAGCCCTCACATCGCTCGATTGACAGAATAATAAAAAAGTTATGGCTCTCAGAATATGGTGACACAAAACAAATTGCTTTAGCTTTCTAAAAGTAGTGATACATAAAAAAATATATAAATTTGGTATCGCCGTAATCATATTGACATGCAGGATAAGGTAAACATGTTGTTTTTACTGCACGGTGAAAGTCGGAAAAACAAAATCCAAAAACAAAGGAGGAATCATTGTTTTTTTCTATTACACCCCACAAAGAATAGTTTTTCCGTTTTTTAATACATTATATGGTACAATAAATGGTGCCTACAACTCATCCTACAAAAAAACAAGCCCTCATATGGCTATGTCAATGTAAAAATAAAAAAGTTATGGCTTTTGGAAAGCGGCAAGGAAAAAAAGAAAATTAAATAATAAAAATTGGCTGTGGCGGCAAGGGGTTAAACAGGTTGTCCCATCTGGCCAACAAGTGGACATAGCATTTGTGCAGCCTAGGAAACTGCACAAGGGCCCTGTAGACAAAGTGGCCTATAAGTACCTAAAAAATAAAATAACATGACTTCCTACACTCCACTTGATTATATATAAAGGACTATTAATGATTGTCATGGCTCATAATTTGCTAGAAAGGAGCTCTGTGATGAGCAACTCACCCTCAACAAACTACACAGTCGAGTCATATTATTATGACCATGACCACCAGCTAAGCTAATATCCAGAGTAACCGCCATGTACAGCATGGACAGCAGATAGACGGGCTGGGGGTGACTCAATAAGGTGCTGGTCGGTTGTCTCCGGTATCTGGCGCCATGCTGACTGCAGAGCATCCCACATTTTCTGGAGGGTGCGTGGGGGAGAATCCATAGAGTGAACAAGACGATCGAGGTCCTACAGATGCTCAATTGGGTTCAAGTCTGGTGAATTAGGTGGCCAGGAAAGTACTTAGAAGTCTTGGTCGTGCCTTTCCAACCACTGTTGGACATTTCGCATTGTCTTCCATTTGCCTCAGGGAAGAGAAACAGCATGCAGTGGCGGATTAAGAAGACTATGGGCCCTGGGCTGTTACCCAAACTTGGGCCCCCCTTCTCCACCGCCACCCTGCCGCGCCGTAACTATTGCTAACACTACCTTTTTGCACAAGCATTAACAAATGGGTGTTACGATTCCTTTCACAGGGCTGTGTCCCTACATACTGACAGTATCACACTGTGCAGGGACACAGCGCCAACCCCCATGTAGACAGCGCCACACACACATACACCCTGTAGCTAGAGACACACCCCCCCTGTAGATAAAGCCACACACACCCCCTTGTAGATAGAGCCACACACACCCCCCTGTAGCTAGAGCCACACACACCCCCCTGTAGATAGAGCCACACACACACACACACACACACACACACACACACACACACACACAACCCCCTGTAGAGAGCGTCACACAGCCCCCTATAGATAGCATCACACAGCCCCCTATAGATAGCATCACACAGCACTCCCCCTTATATATAGTGCCACACAGCGCTCCCCCCTTGTATATAGTGCTACACAGCGTCACTACACTGCAGCCCTCGGATGACATTTTATCCCATATGAATGCTGCAGACTGTGATTGGTCTGTGATTGGCTGCAGCGGTCACATGGGGTGAAACGTCATCCCAGGAGGCCGGCCCGGACGAAGAAACAGAATTCTGGGCAAATGTAAGATTTTAATTTTTTCTAAATTGTGTTTTTACGTAACATCTGCTATCTGTTGCGGGTTTTACCTCCCCATTGAATTAAATGGGGAAAACCCGAAACAAATGAGCAGCGTTTACGCAAATACAATTGACATGCTGCGGAATAAAAAACCGCACCGCAGGTCAATTTCTGAGCTTTTTTTTCCCCCACTTATCATTTACGCAGCGTGTGATGAGAATTGTTCACATCTAATCTACTCTGCTGCTACTGTATTAGGGCTTGTCCACACTTAACGGAATTGCTGCTTATTTTCCATCCGGAAAATCCGCAGAATACGGTAGCAGCAAAGTGAGTGATTTACCAAATCTCATCCAGACGCTGCGTAAAATTTCCGACCAGACATTTTGTCCTGCGGTGCGTATTTCTCGTACTGCAGCATGTCAATTCCTGCTGCGGAAAGTGGACAGAATTGCTGCGTTTTTCAGAGGAGATGTCAACATGTATGCACATTATACACATATAAAGTACACATTGTAAACACACACGAGTATGCACATTATACACATATAAAGTACACATTGTAAACACACACGAGTATGCACATTATACACATATAAAGTACACATTGTAAACACACACGAGTATGCACATTATACACATATAAAGTACACATTGTAAACACACACGAGTATGCACATTATACACATATAAAGTACACATTGTAAACACACACGAGTATGCACATTATACACATATAAAGTACACATTGTAAACACACACGAGTATGCACATTATACACATATAAAGTACACATTGTAAACACACACGAGTATGCACATTATACACATATAAAGTACACATTGTAAACACACACGAGTATGCACATTATACACATATAAAGTACACATTGTAAACACACACGAGTATGCACATTATACACATATAAAGTACACATTGTAAACACACACGAGTATGCACATTATACACATATAAAGTACACATTGTAAACACACACGAGTATGCACATTATACACATAAAGTACACATTGTAAACACACACGAGTATGCACATTATACACATATAAAGTACACATTGTAAACACACACGAGTATGTACATTATACACATATAAAGTACACATTGTAAACACACACGAGTATGCACATTATACACATATAAAGTACACATTGTAAACACACACGAGTATGCACATTATGCACATATAAAGTACACATTGTAAATACACACGAGTATGCACATTATACACATATAAAGTACACACTGTAAACACACACGAGTATGCACATTATACACATATAAAGTACACACTGTAAACACACACGAGTATGCACATTATACACATATAAACTACACATTGTAAACACACACGAGTATGCACATTATACACATATAAAGTACACATTGTAAACACACACGAGTATGTACATTATACACATATAAAGTACACATTGTAAACACACACGAGTATGCACATTATACACATATAAAGTACACATTGTAAACACACATGCACTTACCTTTTATGTAGGATATTTGTGAGTCTTCACTGCAGCTCTTCTCCTGCTCACAGCCCGACACAGAGCCCGCTGACAGTCTCCCCTCCCCCATGTCCCGACAGCTAGCAGCAGAAGGAGAGATGTTTAGAGTAGGGAAGGGGGGCTGGAGGGGGAGCTTCTAAAGCAGCAGAAACCACGGCTGCTAAGTAGGAGTGAAGCTCCGTTCGTCTGATGACAGGTGCGGTCCTGGCACCGGGGCTCCCTCCAGGACTAGCGACGCCACTAGGCATGAGGGAGTTTGGGTGGCTATGGGCGCCCTGGGAACCGCCCTAATGATAATCCGCCACTGACAGCATGTATGGGGGGGACATGATCTGCAACGATGGATTCATACCCAAATCGGTTCAGAGCCTTCCACATGGATGAGTGGCCCAGAGAATGCCATGAAAAAATTTCCCAGACCATAATGCTGCTGACACCAACTTGTGTTCTTCCAGCAATGGCTGCTGTGTGTTTGTTTTCTGTTTCTCGCCTGACACGCCGATGTCCATTCGTTCGGTAAAGCAGAAAACGTGACTGATCGGAGAAGGCAAGCCTTTGTCAATTATCGGTGATCCAATTCTGATACTGCCGTGCAAATTGAAGCATTTTTTTCAGATGCACCTTTGTTAGCATAGGAGCAGTGACAATGCATCTGCTTCGGAGCGCCATACACAGTAGGGTTCACTGAACTGCTGTTTTAGACACACATCTAGAAGCCCCCTGGTTGACTTTCGCGATGAGCTGCTCCACTGTAGTGTGTCGTTCGGCCCTCACACACCTTCGTAGCCGACGTTCACCTCTCACTTCAATGTCACCTGGTGCTCCGCAGTTTCCACTTTGGTTATTCCAAATGGTGCCACTTGTCCACTCACGATACTATTTCACCACAGCAGCACACGAACAGTTCACAGACTGCGCTACTTGAGAACGAGTGATATGTGTTCAGACAGCCTATCGCACACCTTATATACCCACCCAGCCAGCCCACGACACATCTCTTCCTCCATGGGCTACGCTGCTGACGTTGAAAGTAAGAGGTGGCCATAATAATCTGACTCGACTGTGTAATTGTTACTGTACATAACAAGCACCCACATATTTTTATTGCACAGGGGCCCTATGCCTTGTGTGTCTGCAATTATGGATATCTTAGATGTGGTTCTTCTGCTTGAGACCGACTCTAGTAGCCAGAGTGGAGATGCCCTACAAAGAATACCTTCTATATAATGCCACTGCAACTGTTAAAGCTGATC
This sequence comes from Rhinoderma darwinii, assembly GCF_050947455.1. NCBI lineage: Eukaryota > Metazoa > Chordata > Amphibia > Anura > Rhinodermatidae > Rhinoderma > Rhinoderma darwinii. The sequence continues at coordinate 389,662,735 of NC_134690.1, forward strand.
GCCAGGGACCTCAACAGCCAGACCTGCGTCCTTCAGCTGACGTGTCGTATACCCGGCAAAGAATTGAAGATCAACACAGCGGCCAGAGCCAGTGCAGAAAGTGACGTCACCCGTCAAGTACCCCACAGCAGGATCTGGAAACGGGGCCACTTTGGAAAATGTAAGTATATTACAAATGTATTTACATTTATAAATTACAAGCATTAACACAAAGTCATTTAATCTCGGACAACCCCTTTAAACCCTTTCCGACATTTGACGTATCCATACGCCAAAGTCGGGTAGGGGAAGTATGGAACGGGCTCACGGAGTGAACCCGCTCCATACGATGCCAGTGTCGGCTGTATTTTGCAGCCGACACTTCAGAGTAACGAGCGTCATCGCGTCTGAGCGCGATCCCGCTCATTTAACTCGTTAAATGCTGCGGTCAATAGCGACCGCAGCATTTAAATCATTAGAAAGAGGGGGGCGACCCCCTCTAACAGCTCATCACGCCCCCCGCAACGCAGTAGAGGGGGGGGGGGGTGATGGCTGCTATGACTGCCTGGGGGCCTGATGAAGGCCCCCAGGTCCGCCATCTTTGTGCCTCCGGCAGGGCTTAATAGATGCCTGTCAGAATCACGATATACCGAAACGATCGCTGGTTAAATAAAGTTTTTTTATGTAAAAAAAAAAATACAATTAAAAGTTTTTAAAAAAAACCTTTTCCCATTTTCCCCCTAGAGCATAGTAAAAAAATAAATAAATAAACATAATTGGTATTGCCGCGTCCGTAAAAGTCTGAACTATTACAATATATCATTATTTAACCCGCACGGTAAACGCCGTAAAAAAAACAAAAATTGTGAACGCCAGAATGTCTATTTTTTGGTTATCTCATTTCCCACAAAAAAATGAAATAAAAAGTGATTAAAACGTTGCATGTACCCCAAAGTGGTATCATTAAAAACTACAGCTTATCCCGCAAAAAATAATCCTTCATACCGCTTAATAGACGGAAAAATAAAAAAGTTATGGCTCTCTGAATTTGCTGACACAAAATACATTTTCTTTTTTACACTTATGTTTTTACTTGTAAAAGTAGTAAAATATAGAAAAAACTATATATATTTGGTATCACCATAATCGTATTGACCCGCAGAATAAAGTTAACATGATGTTTTAATTGCACAGTGAATTCCGTAAAATCGGCGTGCAAAAAACCATGGAGGAATCGCTGTTTTTTTCCATTTCTACCCCACAAATATTTTTTTTCCAATTTCCTAGTAGATTATATGGCAAAATAAATGGTTCTACAAAAAAACTACAACTAGTCCCGCCAAAATCAAGCCCTCATAGGACTATATCGACGGAAAAATAAAGAAGTTATGGCTTTTGGAACGTGGGGAGGAAAAAACGAAAATGAAAATGTGAAAAAGGGCTGCGGCGGGAAGGGGTTAAGGCTATAAACCAAATATAAAAAAACAAAAACAAACCACAGTGTAATTTGCTGGTAGACTATTTACTGTATGTTCTACAAGTTAGTTATATTCACCGGATCACCCATTTAACAAATTTTTAAAAAGTTTGCTCTATATTTGTCATTTTCTCTATACACAAACAAAAATAAAAATATACAACAAAAAAAACAACAAAAAATAAGAAAACAGGACGAAAAGACAAAAGTATATATAAAAAAAAAAATCTTTGTTCCCGTTCGCATTTTGTGTGTGTCTTTTTCCTTCTGTGATTCTTACATTCTGGGAACAAGGAGTTTGCTGTGGCCTGGTTATTATTTAACAAGTCACTGTTGATTAGTTTCCATTTCAATGGCAACTTGGTTTGACAAATAAAGAGAGTTTTCTCACGACTGAACTTTAGGCTGCAGCGGGAGACGGAATTGCAAAAAAAAAAAAAAATCTCCAAAAAAACAAACCATACCGAGCCTCTTCCAGACATCTCTCATATGTAGGGGGATTGATATAAAGTATTATGTTCCAGTACTTAACCTTTTTGAAGACGCTCCCTCGAGTAACCTTACTTAACATTGTTATGTTCCTGTATTTCAATGCTTTGTCAATGGCAGAGCAAATTTTCCGGGCAGAAACTCTTTGTTGTACTCATCTGTTTCCTTGATCTGTATGGGCCTTTGTGATAATAAAGATATAAAAAATTAATAGTAAAATAGAAAAAAATATTTAGCAGTAAATTCTATTTAAAACCGGTGACCCCTCACATAATAGAATTCTAGCATAGGATACAAGGGTAGAAGTGTTTTCTATTTGTACTGTATAGGAAGGAACATTTCTGAACTATATGGTCACTGTTTTCACTTACTACCTAATGGATAATATCAGCGGAATATCAAGATAATGTTGGATTAATTGTCTCCTGCTTCAAAAACACAATAGCGTGTCATTTTATCGAATACGAAGAATCAAGGTAAGGCCACCAAGTTGATTCTGAAAACATTAGACACATTTTGCTATAACGTGCTATTTTAATGACTTTATTAGGATTGAGTGAAATGGTTCAGGTGTCTTTGCAATGAGTTGTATATATAATATGCGTAGTTGGTTTAGTTGACATCGCTTGTTGGTTCTGTACGAGATACTATTATTAATTTACTACCACGATGTTATTTTCTTTTAGATCTGAAGAAATAATATGAATCTGAATTTTTTTTTTCTGATTGTTTTGCTAAAAATACCCAAAAGAAGGGAACGGGTTTATGTCTGTAATGCTTCACAATTGGCCATAGACCTTCTCGAAGCACACAGAAGTTCTCGATCAAGATTGTATATTTTTCCAAATTTTCTTTTGAATTGAACCTCCTTTGTTCCTACCTGGCATAGGAAGGTCTGAAAATGGCAGGAGGAATCCCCAACCGTAGGCGTCACTAAGTGTAAAGGATCTGCCAGACACAGCTTCTGTGTCGACACCCGTGGTTAATCAGTCTGCATCTGCTCCTAGGTCTGTTAGAGTTACTCGATCTGCTACCACTCAGGCTGGTAGGCTGAGAAGTGGGAGAACCTATCACAGCCTGGCCAGACGGTTCTAGCTCCCGCCCTCGGTCTATGTATACCTTCATTTGCTTCTTGTCTTTGCCTGTGATTCTCTCTTGTTTCCTGGCTCTGCTGTTCCAGCTATTACTATTGACCTCAGCTTCATTTTGACCCTGGCTTTACTGAGTACGCTCCTGCTCTGCGTTTGGTACCTCGTACACTCCTGGTTTGACTCGGCTCGTTCACTACTCTTGTTGCTCATGGTGTTGCCGTGGACAACTGCCCCATTTCCCTTAGCTTCTGTGTACCCTTGTCTGTTTGTCTCTCGTGCACATATTGAGCGTAGGGACCGTCGCCCAGTTGTACGCCGTCGCCTAGAACGGGTCGTGCAAGTAGGCAGGGACTGAGTGGCGGGTAGATTAGGGCTCACCTGTCTCCTTACCCCGTCATTACACTAAGGCTTCTTTTTGTATATGTGGCTTGGTGTTGGTTTTAGACCAGTCAAAGACCTAAAAAGTTTGACCAAGGGTTTATGTATCCACAGTGCCAATACTGTGCCTCAGTGTCGTTACATGGAGACACAAAGAGGTCTTCTTTTCATGGATTCCACCACTGTCTATCTACAATTTCTGTGCTTGTTACGGCTCGTCTGGTCACATTAGAACTGACAAAGTATAAAGCCTCATTCAGACGTCCCCAATGTAGCCGCATTTTGACCGCGTGTCCTGAACTGATGGATCAGCAGATGATACAGAAGGAAAGATCTTACTGATCAACGTCAACTGGAGTATGTAAGTCCGATTATGGCCAGTAATTTGCTTGTAGGATTAAAACAAAAAAAGAGGTAAGATTTTGGTTTCATTGTAAGAAATGGTTGAGGGGGCTCAAGCTGAACTTTTGTATCAGGACCCTTGAGTTTTTACCTACGTCACTTGGGTCTGGGTTGAGCTCTGCCTGGAAAAGATGGCAATCTTCAAAAAGTCTGCTCAAGACAGTGGGAAACGCCTGCACAAGGAGACGGTCTGTACCATAAGGAACTTTCTGAATTACTGTGAAGCAAATTAGTTGCCCTCTGAAAAAACATCTCTCTTTTAAAATGTTTCTCTTCCATTTGGTGGAGACCCTGGCTTAGCTAAAATACCTAGTCATGTTTCAAGGCTCTTCTATGGGTTGGTAATGACTTACAGGGATGCTACCACCAATAGGTGGCACTGTAGAGATGTTTTTTTTCTTCCGGAGGAGAGCTAATTTGCATACCTTTTTCCCATGGAGCATAGCCTGTAAGACTCCATACCACCTGCGTCTCCACAATGAGAACCAGCAACCCCCCTAATGATGAATCACTGTAAAACATGGTAAATGTGCACTAATCTCTATGGTATGGGGGTCTGAATCTGGGCAATGTCACTGGTAATATTTTTGTATACTTTTTTTATGACCATGTAATAATCCAGAATATTTAATCATTGAGTCCCAGTAATGATAAATTAAAGGAATTTTCCTATATTAACTAATGCTTTGGAAAAAATATCACACCTAATATAAAGAGATTTCTCTTTCGCTCTGTTTCTCTCTCCTTTTTTGTGGAGGACGTGGAAAGAAACAACATTTAGCAAGAATTTGGTAGATTATTAAGTCATCTTATCTCAGCTCTCCATCTCTTTGTAAATAAGTCAAGGTTTTCTGAAACCTTGTGAAAATGCTGGAATCATTCATAGCCACAGATGACCAGATGATTTAAAGGGGTTTTCCAGTTTTATGTAAATCAAGCTTAAATTGAATGTTCACCTTTTAACGTCAGGTTGTTTTTAGGTCAACAATTATATTTCTTTATAGCAATTGGGGCTCTGTTTTCTTTACACTACCATTCAAAAGTTTGGGGTCACCCAGACAATTTTGTGTTTTCCATGAAAACTCACACTTATATTTATCAAATGAGTTGCAAAATGACTAGAAAATATAGTCAAGACATTGACAAGGTTAGAAATAATGATTTTTATTTGAAATAATAATTTTCTCCTTCAAACTTTGCTTTCGTCAAAGAATACTCCATTTGCAGCAATTACAACATTGCAGACCTTTGGCATTCTAGCTGTTAATTTGCTGAGGTAATCGGGAGAAATTTCACCCCGTGCTTCCAGAAGCCCCTCCCACAAGTTGGATTGGCTGGATGGGCACTTCTTGCGTACCATACGGTCAAGCTGCTCCCACAACAGCTCTATGGGGTTGAGATCTGGTGACTGCGCTGGCCACTCCATTACAGATAGAATACCAGCTGCCTGCTTCTTCCCTAAATAGTTCTTGCATAATTTGGAGGTGTGCTTTGGGTCATTGTCCTGTTGTAGGATGAAATTGGCTCCAATCAAGCGCTATCCACAGGGTATGGCATGGCGTTGCAAAATGGAGTGATAGCCTTCCTTATTCAAAATCCCTTTTACCTTGTACAAATCTCCCACTTTACCAGCACCAAAGCAACCCCAGACCATCACATTACCACCACCATGCTTGACAGATGGCGTCAGGCACTCTTCCAGCATCTTTTCAGTTGTTCTGCATCTCACAAATGTTCTTCTGTGTGATCCAAACACCTCAAACTTCGATTCGTCTGTCCATAACACTTTTTTCCAATCTTCCTCTGTCCAATGTCTGTGTGATTTTGCCCATATTAATCTTTTCCTTTTATTAGCCAGTCTCAGATATGGCTTTTTCTTTGCCACTCTGCCCTGAAGGCCAGCATCCAGGAGTCGCCTCTTCACTGTAGACGTTGACACTGGTGTTTTGCGGGTATTTAATGAAGCTGCCAGTTGAGGACCTGTGAGGCGTCTATTTCTAAAACTAGAGACTCTAATGTACTTGTCTTGTTGCTCAGTTGTGCAGCGGGGCCTCCCACTTCTCTTTCTACTCTGGTTAGAGCCTGTTTGTGCTGTCCTCTGAAGGGAGTAGTACACACCGTTGTAGGAAATCTTCAGTTTCTTGGCAATTTCTCGCATGGAATAGCCTTCATTTCTAAGAACAAGAATAGACTGTCGAGTTTCACATGAAAGCTCTCTTTTTCTAGCCATTTTGAGAGTTTAATCGAACCCACAAATGTAATGCTCCAGATTCTCAACTAGCTCAAAGGAAGGTCAGTTTTATAGCTCCTCTAAACAGCAAAACTGTTTACAGCGGTGCTAACATAATTGCACAAGGGTTTTCAAGTGTTTTCTAATCTTCCATTAGCCTTCTAACACAGTTAGCAAACACAATGTACCATTAGAACACTGGAGTGATGGTTGCTGGAAATTGGCCTCTATACACCTATGTAGATATTGCATTAAAAACCACACGTTTGGGGGGGGCGTGGCTTGGACATGGCGCTGACCAGACGTGCTGCTTGAGAGCTCCGTTCCTGTACCTCCATAACCCGCTCATAAGCATACTAAAAGACACACTTGAACCTACCTAATGGTCAGGAAATCTAAGGCAACCACGGGGACGCCATACTGAACGAGGCAGATGTCTTCAGCCGGCTCCATTCAAAGATTCCTCACCGACGCTGCTGCCGGGCCGTCTCACAAGATGGCGCCGCTGGAGGGGAGACGAACTGGAACAGGATTCCCGCTTGCAGAGGAGTCTTCTTCGGGGGTTGCCGCTGCAGCATCAGGTACCGACAGTACCCCCTCTTCGGTCTCTGGCTCCCTGGGTCCGTTTCCTTCCCTGCAGGCGGGGGTGGAGATGGGTCCTTCTGGAACTGTCATGGCGCTTCCCGCTCCGTCCTGCTCACCACGTGGTGTTAGTCATGGCACCCGGGTCTCTCCTTCCTCATCCTCTGGCATGCTGGGGTCTGCATCGATGCCTGCTTCTCCTCGGGATTTGGATCTACATTCCTCTCCCCACAGTGTCGGCTCTGCTAGCATGGGAGATGATTTACAGGGCCTGAGACAACAGCTCGCCACATTGCCCACTAAACAGGACATGGAGCGTGAATCGTCTTGAGATGACTTATAAATCTGAGATACAGGCGCTTACGACTAATGTCTCTCAATTGTCCGATCAAGTTCAGCGCATAGAAGGCGATGTTTCCACTGTTACACAGCAGCAAGTCTCTCATGCAGAACGGCTGGTTCATCACTCCCAGCAGATTCATGCATTATTTAACCTGGCTGAAGATCATGAGAATCGGAATCGCTGTAACAATATTCGGCTCCTGGGCATTCCTGAGGATATATCTTCGGGGCAACTCATACCTGTCTTACAGTCCTTGTTTAACTCCCTGCTGGAGCGTCCTGCTGATGATCCATTGGAGCTGGACAGAGCTCACAGGACTCTTGGCCCTCGTAACTCGGATCCTGATAGGCCTAGAGATGTGCTATGCCGCGTCCATTTTTTCTCTCTGAAGGAGCAGATCATGAGGAAGGCCCGAGATAAAGGAGAAGTCTTATTACAAGGGGTCAAGATCCAGTTGTTATCCGACTTGTCCAAGATGACCCTGGACAAACGCCGAGTGCTTCGTCCTTTATTGGATGTGCTGAGAGAGCATGAGATCTCCTATTCCTGGGGTCACCCCTTCCAGCTACAGGTTCGCAGGGACGGGACATTGCTGAGTGTTCGAGACCCAGGAGATGTCCCGGACTTCTGTGCTGCCCTCCAGGTGCCGAGAGTTTCCCTGCCTGATTGGCCGTATGTCCCTCTACCACCACAGCGTCCAAGGACACGCCGGCGTGGTCGGTCTCCCGCTTCTCCGATGGGTTGTCCTGGTGGGCGACGTGCTGATCCGCTGTGATTTTGTCTGGAGGTTTCTTTGTCGGCCAGCAGTCGGCCTAGGCCTGTTAAGCTCAATTGTTACTGCTTATATCTCGGGAGGCGAAGGTCTGATGTGTTTCATGTAATACCCAGTTATGCCTGTGCTTTCGCTCTAGGCAGGGGCTGCAGGGGATCAGTTAGGCCATTTGTCCGTGATTAATTAATGTTCCTCAGCTGCCAGTACTACTGCACTATGTATGTTATATGATTATCTACGTTTTTACTAATTACGTGCCTGTACATTCATGCGGTAACTGGGTAAATTTCCGGGAATGTATTGTTATGCTGGCATCTCTGTTTGATCTTGACCAAATGTCGGCCATTACTTCATTTTCTCGTGATATTGAGCTAATTGCCTTGATTTTCGTTCCATTCATGTTTTGGTTCTAAGATGTGTGATATTTGCACTGGGTTGGGGGGTGCGGGGCACTGGCTAGACCTTGTCCTGACACTTCTCCTCTTAGGGACTCACTGGTGATATCCGGTGTATTTTGGATTGTTTCTCCTTGAGTAGCTCAAGGAGTGGGTGATTATTTCACCTGTCTGTTTGTCTTTGTGGTCGTGTCTCCCTTCCTTGTTTGTCCTGTTGTTGTTCGTCTCGCCTCTACTTGGTGCATTGCTCTACGAGCTCCTTCAGTGAGAGGTGGCGATGGCACAATTGAAGACTTGTACCTTTAATGCTAGGGGGCTTAATGTCCCAGAAAAACGCTCACAAATTCTATATAACATGCATAAAGAGCGGGTACATATTTTGTTCCTGCAAGAGACTCACTTTCAGGCGGGCCATACGCCACAGTTCACAAATCGATATTTTCCGGCCTGGTTCCACAGTACCAACCCGGAATCCAAGTCCAAGGGTGCCAGTATATGTATTCATAAGTCACTCTCTCATAAAATTCTTGATGTTATGGTTGACCCGGATGGTCGATATGTTTTTCTCAAGCTATCCATACGTAATAAGATCTTTACTCTGGCTAATTTGTACCTCCCCAATAAGGACCAGGCACGAGTGGGCCGATTGTATTTAAGGAAATTGGAGGAGTTCACTGAGGGCGTTCTAATTGTTGGAGGTGATTTTAATCTGACTTTCGATTCCAGACTTGACACCTCCTCGGGCAGGTCTGTTGTCCCTAAGTCGCATCTGGGGGAACTGAAAACTGTGATGCATTCCATGCAGTTGATTGACGTGTGGAGAATCCTGCACCCTCAGGTAAGAGAATACACTTATTTCTCCCCATTGCATAACATGTACAGTAGGATAGACGCTTTTTTGGTTAGCCACCACTTGCTTACCTGGCATCCTACCTCTGACGTGGGCCCTATGATTTGGTCGGACCATGCACCTGTATTTCTGACCCTTACATTTCCTAACTCGTTGCCTAATTTCCAATCCTGGAAACTTAATGACAATTTGTTGCGTGATGCAGTATGCGTGGCGGCCATTAAAGATTCACTTACCGGTTTCTTTGAGGTTCATGAACATGAAGCTACTCCCTTGCCACTCCAGTGGGAGGCACTGAAGTGTGTCATTCGAGGGGTACTGATACAACATGGGGCGCGATTGAAGCGCGAAAAGGGGTTTGCTATTGCACGTCTCTTGATTCAGATACGGGATCTGGAATCCTGTCATAAACAGGCTCCATCCTCACAGATTTTTGCAGAGCTCACTACAGCGAGAGAATCCTTGCGTTCTTTGATAGATCAGTCACATGCTCGGTTCAGGGATCGGATGCGCAAGCACTCATACGAATATGCAGATAAATGCGGTAGGTCTCTGGCACGGATGCTGCATCCCCGTACACAAGCGTCATATATCCCTAAAGTTTCATCTCCCTCGGGCGGTGAGGTTCATGACCCGGTTGGTATTACTGACTGCTTTAAACACTATTACTCGGCGCTATACAATATTAAAGGCCAATTTCATGATATGCAGGCAGAAGCGTTACGGGATAAAATCGACCGTTATGTTCATGATACTGCGTTGCCGACCTTGGAGGAGGGGGTGGCTTTGGAGCTGGAGGAGGATTTTTTGGAAGCCGAAGTGGAGCGTGCTATTGGAGAGTCCGGGGCCCGATGGGTTTAATAACAAATTTTATAAGGCATTTAAAGATCAACTGGCTCCTTTTCTGACGAAAGTTTTTAACTCGGTGTCCTGCTCATGTCCCTTTGCGCCTCAATCCCTCGAGGCTCACATAACTCTTCTACCAAAACCAGGCAAGGACCCAACGGTGTGCGCAAACTTCAGGCCCATATCGCTAATCAATGTAGATGTGAAGCTTTTCGCGAAGTTGCTTGCCTCTCGTTTATCGCCGTTACTACCTGGCTTGATCGTGGATGATCAGGTGGGGTTTGTATGTGGTCGGGAAGCGCGGGATAACACTAACAAAACCCTCCTTTTGACGTCATACTGCCAAATCAGTAAGATAACGATGTGCTTACTCTCGATAGATGCCGAAAAGGCTTTTGATAGAGTGCACTGGGTGTTCTTCCGCAGTGTCCTGACGCAGGTTGGCCTTGGCACCACCACGGTGGATAGGATAATGGCCTTGTACCAAAGGCCTACTGCTCGAGTTCGTGTCAACGGACTATTATCTGATCCTCTGTCTATTGCTAATGGCACGAGACAGGGGTGCCCACTTTCGCCTCTTTTGTATGTTCTCTTCATGGAACACCTGGCCGTGGCACTGCGGAACAACCCTAATATTAACGGTATACGCATTGGCTCACAGCATCATAAATTGGCGTTATATGCGGATTACCTCCTGGTATACATCACAACTCCCATGATTTCTTTGCCATCTTTAACGGAGGAGTTTGAGTGCTTTGGTCATTTAAGTAATTTTAAAGTCAATTACTCTAAATCGGAGGTCTTGAATATCTCTTTGGATCACCCTCTAGCTGCCCATCTCGCTCAGGTTTTTCCGTTCAGGTGGCAACCCACATCTTTAAAATACCTGGGGGTGCATGTCCCCACGCAACAGTCAGATTTGTATGCTCTGAATTATACGCCCATTCTACAGCGTACCATGAAGGACTTGGCAGAGTATGGCGGGAACCGCATATCATGGTTTGGACGTATAAATGCGGTTAAAATGGATATCTTGCCCAAATTTCTATATATCTTTCAGACCGTCCCTATTGCTGTACCATCCAGTTTTTTCCAGGTTTTACATAGGGTCATAACCAAGTTTGTGTGGGGCTCCTCTAAGCCTCGTATCCGGTTTGCTGTCCTTAGCCGGCCAAAAGTAGACGGGGGCGCGGGTCTCCCAGACTTTAAACGATACCATCAAGCAGCGATAATTATGAGAGTAGTTGATTGGTTCCGTTTGGAATCACGTAAGCAATGGGTGCGCATTGAAAAGGCTATGTCTCCTCTTGCATTATCCTCTCTGCCGTGGCTGTCAGTCCTTCAGAGACATACTCTTTCTCTACCTTTCCTCACACGTCAGTTTCTCATGGTATGGGAATGGATCCTGGGTACTATGGGCCTTGTTCATCGCCCGGGTCCCTTGACTCCTCTATTTGATAATCCTTCTTTCCCTCCGGCGGAGGGTGTTGATACATTCCTCTGTTGGGAGAGAGGAAATGGTGGATGTTTGTCTGAGACCCTTACTCCAGACGGTGCCATGTTACCAATGACTGAGGTGTCTGCTGCCTGCCCGGGGAGGCGGTCAACCTGGTGGTCCTATTTGCAGTTGCGGTCCTATCTCTCTTCCATGGGGGACTGTCTGGTATTACTACAGGATAAGACTCCTCTGGAACTTTACTTGTCCTTGCCCACAGCCCCTTCTCATGTGTTGTCCCACCTGCATGGGATCCTGCTGCCCAAATTTTCTTTCTCTCAATTATCCTTCACTGCCGCATGGGACGAGGAAATGGGGGTTAGACACTCTGAAGAGGAGTGGGGTACCGCTTTCTTTTTAGCCCATAAGTTACCGATGTCCTGTTTTGCCCAGGAAAAGAATTACAAAATACTTACCAGGTGGTACCGTTGTCCGACCTTGTTACATAGGCTATACCCTGATGTGTCTGCTGATTGTTGGAGGTGTGGGGGGGCTCCTGGAACTATGTTGCATATTTGGTGGGACTGTCCCATGCTACGTCCCTTTTGGGGGAAGATTTTTGATTTAGGCAACAAGCTTTTCCATACTAAGGTTCCAACCTCGGCTTCCATAGGCTTGCTTTCTATGGTTCCTGGATCACTCCCACACCTCAAAAAGGGGATCTTTCGGCATTTCTTGACCGCAGCGAGAACGGTGATACCTTGTCACTGGAAGTCGCATACTGTACCGTCCCTGGCGGAATGGGTAACGGAGGTGAACGGGATCATGAGGATGGAGGAGTTGCTGTCCGCTGATAAGGGCAAATCGGGGATCTTCGTTCAAACTTGGATGGTGTGGTCTGGATTCCGGGGTGGTACTGATCTACCTCTCTGGTTAGATGGACTGTTCTGAATGAATCATATTACCTATCTGAGGTGCTTTGTTGGTATATGTTTTCCCTTTGTTGTCTGGTGTTATGTGTTGTGTGTCCATATCTTTAAAAGTGCTCTTATATGTGTCACTTCTCACTTTACTGGGGGGGCGGGCTCCTTGACTATTGCACTGATTTGATGCGAACATGGTACAGTTGTTGCCGTTATATCTCTCTTATCATTCAATTCTGATAGGTGGGAGGCTACCTTCTATTGTTGTTCTTATACATGTATATATATATATATATATATATATATATATATATATATATATATATGCATACTGTTGTTATACTATGATACTTCACTTAAATGTATTGCACTGCGTGCAAATTTCTATTTTTTGCACAAACCGTGTAATGTTTTTGTATTGTTATATTTTCAAAATAAAAATCTTTGATAAAGAAAAAAAAAAAAAAGAAAAACCAGACGTTTGCAGCTAGAATAGTCATTTAGCACATTAACAATGTATAGAGTGTATTTCTGATTAATTTAACCCCTTAATGACCGGGCATGTTTGTACCTTAATGACCAAGCCAGATTTGTCAAATCTGGTATGTCTGACTTTATCAGAGAATAACTCTGTGAAAGTTTTGAATATCCAAGTAATTCTGACATTGTTTTTTCGTCACATGTTGTACTTTATTTTAGTGGTAAAAGTAGACTGATACGATTTGCGGAAATTAATAAAAAAATAGAAAAATGGAAGAAATTTTGTAAAAATTACAATTTTCCCCTATTTTTAACTGCAATATGTCACATATCTACACACATACTGTACAATTTTTTTAATTAAATATATATTTCTATCTCTTTACTCCATTTTGGCAGCACTTTTGAAAAAATAAAATAAATTGTCAGCAATTTAGAGGACTTACAAATTAAATAATAATTTTATAAATTTTGAAGTACATTTTGTTTTCCTGCACCAAGCCAGGTTTTCAGAGGCTCATAGGTGTCAGAATGGTGGAAACCCCCACAAATGACCCCATTTAGAAAACTAGACCCCTTAAGGTATTTACCTAAGGGTATAGTAAGTATTTTGACCCCACAGTTTTTTGCTAAATTTAATACATAGCAGGTGAAAAAAAAAAAAATTCACTTTTTTTCATAAAAGTATCAGTTTGAAGACCAATTTCTTTGTAAAGCGACCATGAGAATGAAGAAACACACCACAAAATCTATCACCCTGTTTCTCCTGTTTTCAAAAATACCAACATTGTGGCCCTAATGCGCTGCCTGGACACACGGCAGGACCCAAAAGGAAGGGAGCACCCGGAGGCTTTCAGGACTCATATTTTGCTTGAAAATGTTTTAGGCCCCACTGTACATTTGGAGAAGCTTTGAGCTGCCAGAACGATAGAAACTCCCCATAAACGACCCCATTTAGAAAACTAGACCCCATAAGGTATTTATTTAGGGGTATAGTAATTATTTTGACCCCACAGTTCTTTGCTAAATTTAATGCATATCAGGTGAAAAAAATAATAATTTCACTTTTTTCATAAAAGTATTTGTTTGAAGACCGATTTCTTTGTAAAGCGACCATGAAAATGAAGAAACACACCCCAAAATCTATCACCCTCTTTCTCCTGTTTTCAAAAATACCCACATTGTGGCCCTAATGCGTTGTTTGGACACACGGCAGGGCCCCAAAGGAAGGGAACACCCGGAGGCTTTCAGGACTCATATTTTGCTTGAAAATGTTTTAGGCCCCAATGTACATTTGGAGAAGCTTTGAGCTGCCAGAATGATAGAAACTCCCCATAAACGACCCCATTTCGAAAACTAGACCCCTTAAGGTATTTATCTAGGGGTATAGTTAGCATTTTGACCACACAGGTTTTTCGCTAAATATATTGAAATTAGTCTGTAAGAATTAAAATGTACTTTTTTTCTGAAACAACATAGAAATTTTTATTATTTACAAGGAATAACGAAGAAAATGCACCCCAACATTTGTAAAGCAATGTCTCCCGATTACGACAATACCCCATATGTTGTAATAAACTGCTGTTTGGTCCCACAGCAGGGCTCAGAAGGGAAGGAGCGCCATTTGGATTTATGATTTTGCTGGAATGGTTTTCGGTGCCATGTCGAATTTGCAATGCACTGGAGGGACCAAAACAATGGAAACCCCCCAAAAGTGACCCCATTTTGGAAAAACCTTCAAGGAATTTTTCTAGGGGTATAGTGAGCATTTAGACCCCACGGGTCTTTTGCAGAGTTTATTAGAATTAGGGCGCGAAAATTAATATCAACATTTTTTCCACTAAAATGTTGCATTTTCTCATTTTCACAAGGGATAAAGGAGGAAAAAAACAACCATTTTTTTATAAAGCAATTTCTCCCGAGTACGGAAATACCCAACATGTGGTCATACGTTTTTTCATTAGAAATGAATTAACCCTTTCAGGACTGATCCATTTTTTGCTTTCATATTTTAGATTTTCACTCCCCGCTTTCCAAGAGCCATAACTTTTTTATTTTTCCATTAATAGAGTGGTGTGAAGGCTTATTTGTAGCGGGACAATCTGTAGTTTTCATTGGTACCATTTTGGGGTACATGCGATTTTTTTTGATCACTTTTTATTCAATTTTTTTGCAATCCTGAGCAAAAAACAGGAATTCTGACACAGTTTTTTAGGTTTTCTTTTTGCGGCGCTCACCGTACGCTATAAATAACATTTTTACTTTATTCTGCGGGTTGGTACGATTACGGCGATACCATATGTATATAGGTTTGGTCCTTTTTTTTAGCGTTTGCGCAATAAAATGACTTATTTATAAGAAAAAAAAATTCTGTGTCACCATATTCTGAGAGCCGTAATTTTTTTATTTTTTAGTCAAAAAAGCTGTGTAAGGGCTTGTTTTTTGCGGGACGGATATAAGTTTTTATCGGTATTATTTTCGGGTACATGCGACTTTTTGATCACTTTTTATTCTTTATTTAGGGAGCGGTGGTGACCCAAAAAATTGCGATTCTGTCGTAGTTTTTTATTGATTTTTTTTGGGGTGTTCATCGTGCGGGAAAAATAACATTATAGTTTTATAGTTGGGGTCGTTACGAACGCGGTGATACAAAATATGTGTACTTTTTTAACGTGTTCATTTTTTTTCTATAATAAAAGTCTTATTATAGGAAAAAAAGCATTTAGTGTTTATAGAACTTCTAACTTTTATTTTTACACTTTTTTTAAAACATTTTTATTACTTTTTTTTACTTTTTTAACTTGTCCCACTAGGGGACACTTAGTCTTGCAGCTTTGATCGCTGCTAGAGTACATTACACTACACACGTAGTGTAATGTACTCTAACTGTCATTGTGACGTGACTGTCACACTGACAGGAAGCAGAGGAGGAACGGCCGGAGGCTGTTCCTCCGAGGCTTCCGTGCATGGCAACCCGGAGGTCATTATCTGACCTCCGATTGCCGTGACAAGCATCGGTAGCCCCCACGATCACTTCGTGGGGGCTGCTGATGTGCTTCAAACCACTTAAATGCGGCGACGGCAATCCGTCGCCGCACTTAAGGGGTTAACTGCCGAAATCAGCGGCGATGGTCCGCTGTCCGGCGAGACTGATGTCTCAGCTGTCGGGGACAACTGTCAGCGCGGGTCTGTCACTCTGTGTTTACACAGAGTGACAGTTTGAAATGCGGACGAAAATGAACGTCATGGTGCGGGAACTAGCAGCCGACCATGACGTTCATTTTCGTCCTTGGTCGTTAAGGGGTTAATGTTATCTTCATTGAAAAAAACTGTGCTTTTCTTGCAAAAATAAGGAAATTTCTAAGTGACCCTAAACTTTTGAACGGTAGTGTATATAGAGCTTCAAATCCCTTGCATAGACATAGAGTTGAATGATAATATTCTGTCTGCCTACAACCACTAGGGGGAGCTCAGGAGCTTACTGCATACTGTTTTATAATTGAGTTCAATAAGCTCCTAAGCTCCCCCTTGTGGCGGCTGCAAGCAGAAAGAGTTTTATCATTTAGCTTTTGTTACGTCTGATTCCTATAATATCTACAAAGAACCAACCAGGCGGCACAATTCACCTATAGCACCCCATTTCCAACAACTAGGTTTAGAGTCGAGGTACTCGGATAGCCCCAGGACTGTGGTGCCTCTAGCTAGCCAGGGGTTAATTCTTAGGATAATGTCAGCAGAATGTAATTCAGACAAATGATTGCGCGTTTTCACATATGGTTGCTAAGGGTAATGGACAACAGTCAAATAACAAGATCCAGGGAAGAAAAGAAGCACTGGCCAAAACAGGAGTCGGTGCGGGGAACAGTCCTGGATTTCAAGAGGAAAGTCAGAAAATCTGTGGGGTTCAGTTATGGGGATGTAGCAGAGTTGGGTACATGGTACAGTTCTGTAGTTCAGGAGGGTAGTCAGGCAATCCAGGGTTCGGCAACAGCGATGTAGCAGAGTCGGGTATGCGGTACAGAGGATACCACAAAAGAGCAGGTCAAAGCAGAAGGTACAGGTAGATATTAGCTAAACCAGGTATGAAAACAACAATAACTAGCACTTAGGCCAGCGTGCTGGCGTTTTAAATAAGATGCCTAGCATTCCGACTGAACCACCGTGCACTGTGCGCATGTGCCGCTCGACATCTCTGCGGCTTCGCCAAGTCATTCAAATTCTGAAGCAGCAGCAAGAGCAGGCATTGGATCATGGCAGATTATGTGTGCTACATCGTCTTGGCTGTGCAGGGGATTTGGAGCTAATTAGGACATTAGGATACTCTTTAATGTCCTTTATGCTTCAATACCTCATCACTTTCAAGATCTCTGTTTGCTGTTAATGGATGAAAACTTCTTTACATCCAGATTATAAAAACCTATGCTGAACTAATACTCCTCACAACCCCGGTGATCAGCCATTATCAGTGCGGAAGCTGCAGCCAGACACATTCAAGCTCATCAATGGCCACCCATGTAATGCATGGGTGCACTGGGTCCGCCAGAGCAGAAGCCGCACTTTTAGAGCAGTTCTCTCTTCTAGTGCATAGTTGGGGTCCCAAGCGGAAAACCCAAACCATGATGTTCATATGCTTTATTGGGCATATGGATAGGGGTTGTAGTGGTGAGGCAACCCTTTTCAGGAAGGACCACCTGAAGTCGAAGGGCTCCCCTAATGGATAACGTACCCCGAGTTTATCTAAATACCATAGAAATATATTCAGTGCTTTTTAACAGAAGTCTCTGTGTTACCTCATTCTTGTTAAAATTTGTTATTTCATTTTCTCTTTTTGTCTTGTTTTTTTGTCATTATTTTTATTATTATTTTACAGATTTTTTTTAAAATAATTTTTCCTTTCTAGATGTTAGTAACAAATTTGACTTTCCTACTATGCAAGAAAATTACACTATTAATATTCGGAAATAAGAATATATCTTAATATTGGGACTTCCAACTGCATTTTGATTGCAGAAATTTCCCACAGTGGCTGTGATTTATCATTTAAATTACCAATGTTCTGTTAAAAAAATTGCTGTGACCCACTAAAAAGTTGGTCAAAATATAAAATGATTTTGTTTTATTGCTAATTTTCTGTTCAAGGAAAACGCTTCTAATTTAAAATAAATAGTTCTATTTTAGTTTATTGTGTTCTTTATGGCTAATAATAAGACATTAATAATTTATAGACTTCTTCCCAGATCTCAATTCGACTCTAAGGTACATGCTCATGGTGAAGACTACGGTAAGGCACTATCTAGCGACTTGAAGCCCATGGGCCCCAAGGTCTTCTCGTCTGTTAGGGTATGTTCACACACACTAATTACGGACGTAATTCGGGCGTTTTTGCCCCTAATTACGTCCGAAAATAGCGCCTCAATAGCGTTGACAAACATCTGCCCATTGAAAGCAATGGGCAGACGTTTGTCTGTTCACACGAGGCGTATATTTACGCGCCACTGTCAAATGACGGCGCGTAAATAGACGCCCGCGTCAAAGAAGTGACCTGTCACTTCTTTGGGCGTAATTGGAGCCGTTACTCATTGACTCCAATGAATAGCAGCGCCAATTACGTCCGTAATGGACGCGGCGTTCAAGCGCCTGCACATGCCGTTACGGCTGAAATTACGGGGATGTTTTCAGGCGGAAACATCCCCGTAATTTCAGCCGTTACGGACACCCTCGTGTGAACATACCCTAAGAGGACCCCACCAGCCACATGCCGTTATAATACAAGTGTCTATATAAGTGGCAAAGGGGTCCATGGGCCACCACAGGCACCAGGGCTTGGGTGCGACCACTACGTCTGCATCTCTTATAGCTCCTCCGCCAACATAAGGAAACTCATTCTGCTACAAACTATTAATGCAGTCGTACCAAAAAAACTAATCGGGAATTTATTTTTATGTGTGCCACATCTCTGGCTTACCACCGACTGGAGTCAAGCGTCAGGGTTGCACGTGACCATACAGAAACATTCACGTTGCGGCACGGTTGCTGTAATACAATAATTTTCTCATAACAATGAGGTGACGCTGTGTCCCAAGGCTGTTCTTCCACAGGGTCTTACTCAATGCGATGTCTTAGGCTGGGTTCACACGACCTATTTTCAGGCGTAAACGAGGCGTTTTACGCCTCGATTTACGCCTGAAAAGACGGCTCCAATACGTCGGTAAACATCTGCCCATTCATTTGAATGGGTTTGCCGACGTACTGTGCAGACCTGTCATTTACGTGTCGTCGTTTGACAGCTGTCAAACGACGATGCGTAAAATGACTGCCTCGTCAGGGTATGTTCACGCGTACACGTCCGTAACGGAGAAAACAGCTCCGCAATTTCAGACGTAATGGCAAGTGCAGGCGCTTTTCGCTGCGTCCATTACGGACGTAATTGGAGCTGTTTTTCCATGGAGTCAATGGAAAACGGCTCCAATTACGTCTCAAGAAGTGATAAGCACTTCTTTGACGCGGGCGTCTTTTTTACGCTCCGTCTTTTGACAGCGGCGCGTAAAAAAAAAATGACCGTCGGCACAGCACATCATAAAACCCATTCAAATGAACGGGCAGATGTTTGCCGACACTTTTGAGCCGCATTTTCGGACGTAATTCGGGGCTAAAACGCCCGAATTACGTCCGTAAATAGGCCGTGCGAACCCAGCCTCAGAGAAGTGCAGGACACTTCTTTGGACGTTTTTGGAGCCGCTTTCTTATAGACTCCAATGAAAACAGCTCCAAAAACGGACGTAAAAAACGCCGCGAAAATGCCGCGAAAAACGCAGGAGAAAACAGCCCCGTCATTTCAGCCGTAACGGCATGTGCAGGCGCTTGAACGCCGCGTCCATTACGGACGTAAGTGGCGCTGCTTTTCATTGGAGTCAATGAATAACGGCTCCAATTACGTCCCAAGAAGTGACAGGACACTTCTTTGGCGCGGGCGTCTATTTACGCGCCGTCTTTTGACAGCGACGCGTAAATATATGCCTCGTGTGAACAGACAAACGTCAGCCCATTGCTTTCAATAGGCAGATGTTTGTCAACGCATTCAAGCCGTAATTTCGGACGTAATTCCAGGCGTAAAACACCCGAATTACGTCCGTAATTTGGCCGTGTGAACATACCCTTACGATGCAATCTCTCATAAGATGGCAATGCAAAATTGCATGTGATAAGTGCAATATTACATCAAGAAAAATCTAAAGTGATTTTCTGTAGTTTAGGGAAGGAGTCTTCTTTTTGAATGTATAAAAGAAATTAAATCACAGTGCAATAGCCCATAAAATCGGGATAGCATAACATATCAGATACAATTTTAATATTATCCTAAAGAATACTTGTAGAATAAGGAAATGTCAACTATTCTCTTATATACTTTTATTATTCAAATAAGTCTTATGTAGTGCAGCTGAGGGGATATCAAATTCCTAGTGACTGCTCTCCTGGCACTGCCAGCGTCTGGTTTTGTCTGGTACTACAGTTCAGCTATTGACATATACTTAGAACTTTACATTGTGCTGTTCCTCTGTCATTCCTCCTGGAAATGTTCAAATAAATTTACAACTGGGCTTTACTGTTCCCTTTGTCAATAGAGCATGTCCGTACACAGTCTTAGGCTGGGTTCACACGTGGCGGAATTTCACTTGAATTCCGCTGCGGACACTCCGCAGCGTTAATCCGCAGCGGAGCCGTTTCTCCATTGACTTCCACTTAAATTTAGAAGTGTTTGTTTAGACGATGCGTAAAATTCCGCTGCGGAGCATAGGCTGCGGAGCGGAATTTGGTGTCCGCAGCATGCTCTGTCTGTTGCGGACCAGTGGCGGACTGGTTGCGGACTCATGGCGGAATTTCTCCATTGACTTCAATGGAGATTCTAAATTCCGCAATGATGTCCGCAGCTGTCATGCACATGTTATGTGTGCTGCGTATGCGTCTTGCTTTTTTGACATGACATTTCTTCATTCTGGCTGGACCTATGTATTTCTAGGTCTACAGCCAGACTGAGGAAGTCAATGAGGCTCCCGGAATTACGGGAGCGTTGCTAGGAGACGTCAGTAAATAGTCACTGTCCAGGGTGCTGAAAGAGTTAAGCGATCGGCAGTAACTGTTTCTGCCCCCTGGACAGTGGCTACCGATCCCAATATACAGCAACCTGTAAAAAAATAGAAGTTCATACTTACCGAGAACTCCCTGCTTCTGTCTCCAGTCCGGCTTCCCAGGATGACGTTTCAGTCTAAGTGACGGCTGCAGCCAATCACAGGCTGCAGCGGTCACATGGACTGCCGCGTCATCCAGGGAGGTAGGGCTGGATGCCGAAAGAGGGACGCGTCACCAAGACAACGGCCGGTAAGTATGAAATTCGTTTACTTTCACTAGGGAAAGTGCTTTCCCTTCTCTCTATCCTGCACTGATAGAGAGAAGGGAAGCACTTTTTCCGCAGTCCGCAGCAGCTAGTCCGCATCAATTTACTGCACATTTTGGTCAGATCCGCAGCCGTAATCCGCAACCCGGATTTGGTGCGGCATTGATGCGGACATCTGCGGAGGAAATCCGCCACGTGGGGGCATGCCCTTACAGTGTCCAATCAGCGCTGAAAGTGTCAGACTGTGTATGGACACAACCCATTGACAAAGTGAATGCTAACACTCAGTTGTCAATGTATTCGTACATTTCCAGGAGGAATAACAGAGGGGCAGAGTTCTAAGAAAAGATGCTTTAGAATTGTTATTCTATGGGCATACGAGTATTTATAAACGCAGACATGCCAGGAGAGCTGACAGGTCCTCTTTAAAGTGTAGCTGTAGTTTGGAACTAGTTTGAAAAATATGTAAAGAATCTGCGTAAAGGCAATTTCCTATTATACTGTTCCTGGCTGCCGTGTGAGCAATCTTATAATACTGTAGGCTAAAAAGGCAATTTCAAGTTTTTGGATTTTCAATAAATCTGTCAGCAGACCATATAGTGATAATTACAGCAACCTATAGTATGTGACTGAACTCAAGTGTATACCTACCATAGATGGAGACAATGTGGCTGCTAGAGGGCCCTGGGAGAGGGATTACCCAGTCGTGGTTGTTCTATCCTCTTTGCTACTGGGTGGCAAGAACCTGTGCAGGACTCCAGGGCAACTGCATTGTTAGAAAATAAAAGGGTGAGAAATCAGACGAAAGGTCATGGAAAGGGTGTGGAAGGGGAAATAAACACCACGTGCCCTCTCTTTTATGAACACCACAGTAAAAAAAAAAAAACAGTCTGTAGTCTGCTGACAGGTGATTGCGGGTCACTATGAGAGCACTATTGCTGCTAATGGAAGTTTATCAAATAATAACAATGTATCAAGAAGTTGGTATTTAAAGGGATATTCCAGTTTCAACAAATAAAGATTATTCATTGTGTAATGAAAAGTTATACAATTTTCTAATATACCCTCTGTATCGATTTCTTATAGTTATCAATATCTCTGCTTACTGTCATTCAATGGAAACCTTCACTGTTTATTTCCAGAGCTCTGTCCATGGTCATGTAATGGACACACAGGTGCACGGCTTGTTACAATATGTGCATCAGAGCTCCGTCATGTCTTGTTTAGGACAGATTTATATCCCCTGAAAGTAAACAATGAAGGTTTCCATTAAAGGACATCAAGCAGAGATTTGGAAAAATCATGAATACTTGATAAAGAAAATATATTGGGAAATTGTATAACTTCTTATTACACAATGAACAGGATTTGTTGGTTGACACCTGGAATACCCCTTTAAGAAATCGCCTAATATATTCTGCACTCTAGTTCCAAAGGGAAAACCTTGTGGACAATTCACATAACATTCAGCAGCGCCAGGGAGCGTGTTACATGGGTTGTAATAAGGTGTTTAGAGACTTTACAAGTGACCTGTCTTCCTATATAGACTTTTACATCATTTTTCAGTAAGTTTGCATCAAGACTCAAATAACAAATGGCCCCTGGAGGATCCTCGTCTGTGGTTTTTCTTTTGTAATGACAAATGACCAAAAGTTCACTGCTCGCCCCGACAAAGCAGGAAACAAGAGGCCGACTGAACTAAGAATAAAAAAACAGGCTACAAAAACTTCACGTGGTAAATCCAAGAGCAGGAAAACAAAGCTGTGCCGTGAACTTTGTCATATGCTGTAAGCGGGAGTCAGGGTGTTGTGCTGTTTGTATTGTCTTTCCACTGGTCGAATGAATGGGGGATGTGTCCACACAGACATGGAGGCAAGTGTTTCATATATATATACACACACAGTCGAGTCACATTATTATGACCACCTCCTAGTTTCGATGTCGGCAGCGCTTAGCCCGTGAAGTAAGTGATGTGTGATGGGCTGGCCTGGTGGGTATATAAGGTGGGCGATACACTGTCTGATTATAAATCACTCGTTGTTGTCATGAGTAAAAGGAGCGATTTATCAGAGTTGCAAAACAGGATGATTATTGGCGTTCGGGCCCAGGGTGGCGGTATTTCTCCACAGCGCAGTTTGTGAACTGTTCGCGTGCTGCTGTGGTGAAAGTGTATCGTGAGTGGACAAATGGCACCATTGGGAATAACCAACGTGGAAACTGCGGAGAATCACGTGCCATTGATGTGAGAGGTGAACTTCGGCTACAAAGGTGTGTGAGGGACGAACGACATGCTACAGTGGAGCAGCTCACCGTGGAAATCAACCAGTGGGCGACCAGACATGTGTTTAATACAGTTTAGTGAACCCTACTAAGTATGGGGCTCCGAAGCAGACGGGTGGTCACTGCTCCTATGCTAACAAAGGTGCATCGGAAAAAAAGGCTTCAATTTGCGCGGCAGTATCGAAATTGGACCACCGATGATTGGTAAAGGGTTGCCTTCTCCGGTGAGTCACGTTTTCTGCTTCATCGAACAGATGGACGTTGGCGTGTCAGACGAGAAACATCAGAGAACAAACACCCTGCAACCATTGCTGGAAGAACACAAGCCGGTGGTGGCAGCGTTATGGTCTGGGGAATCTCTTCATGGCATTTTCTGGGCCACTCATCCATGTGGAAGGCTCTGAACCGATTTGGGTAGGAATCCATCGTTGCAGATCACGTCCCCCCATACATGCTGATTGTCTTTCCTGGGGCAGATGGAATCTTCCAGCAAGACAATGCGACATGTCACATGGCTAGAAATGTCCGACAGTGGTTGGAAGAGCACGACCAAGACTTCCAAATACTACCCTGGCCCCCTAATTCTCCAGACTTGCGTCCAATTGAGCATCTGTGAGACCACCTCGCTCGTCTTGTTCGCTCTATGGATCCTCCCCCACGCACCGTCCAGAAAATGTGGGATGTTCTGCAGTCAGCATGGCACCAGATACAACCGACCAGCACCTTATTGAGTCACCCCCAGCCCGTCCCTGCTGTCCGTGCAGCACACGGCAGATTCTCTGGATGTTAGCTGGTGGTCATAATAATGTGACTCGACTGTATATATATATGTATGTACATATACACACTTTATGGAGAAATGTATTGGGACACACCCCTTAATTATCGCCATGCAGTCGTCTTTGCAGACATTTGTGATGGAACGGGTCGTTGTAAAGAGATCACTGAATTCCAGCGTGGTCCTGTAATAGGACGCGACCGTTGTAACAAGTAAGTTCCTGAAATTTCTTACCTCCTAGATATTCCACCATGAACTGAGTGGTATTATAGTAAAGTGGAAGCATTTAGGAACCACAGCAACTAAAGCACAATTGTAATGCTGGGGGTAGGAAACAGACAAGTGAGCCCTAATCTACCCGCCACTCAGTCCCTGCCTACTTGCAACGACCCGCCCTAGGCGACGGGGTACAACTGGGCAACGGTCCCTACGCTCAATAAGTGCACAACAGACAAACAAACAAGGGTACACGGAAGCTAAGGGAAATGGGGCAGTTGCCCACGGCAACACCGTGAGCAACAAGAGTAGTGAACGAGCCGAGTCAAACCAGGAGAGTACAAGGTACCAAACGCAGAGCAGGAGAGTAGTGAACAAGCCGAGTCAAACCAGGAGTGTACGAGGTACCAAACGCAGAGCAGGAGAGTAGTCAGTAAGCCAGGGTCGATATGAAGCAGGGACAAATAGTTCAAGAAGCTGCAGCATGGCCAGGAAAGCAACAGAGAAGAATCACAAGCAAGGAGGAACAGGAAAGGCAGGTATAAATAGACAGAGGGCGGGAGCTAGCTCCGTCTGGCCAGGCTGCGATAGGCTCTCCCACTCCTAAGCCTGCCATCCTGAGTGGTGGAAGCTGGAGTCAGTCTCACAGACATAGAAGCAGGTGCAGACTGATTACCTATGGGCGTTGATACAGAAGCTGTGCCTGGCAGATCCTTTACAACAATATTCTCTAACCGGCAGTCTGATGGATGAGTCTGGGTTTGGTGAATGGGAGGAGAACCTTACCTGCCTGACTGCATTGTGCCAGCTGTAAAGTGTGTTGGAGGAGGGATAAGGTTATGGGGTTGTTTTTCAGGGGTCGGCCTAGGGCCTTTAGTTCTTTATTTATTAATTTTTTTAATTACATAAAATAATACACTAGATACAATTACAACAAAACAAAAATACAAAATAGAAAATACAACAAAAATATGCTATATTAAGCACAAAGAATATCAACATGTCCAATATCATGTCAACCCCTTAGGACCCTTAGTTCTAGTGAAGAAAAGTTTTAATGATTCAAGAGACCCAGAAAACTCGGACAATTGTAGCTTCCAACTTTGTGGGAACAGTTTGGGTTTCGGCCCTTTTCTGTTCCAGCATGACTGCGTCCCAGTGCACAAGGTCCCCCATGGTTGGGTGAATTTGGTGTCAAGAACTTGATGGGCCGCACAAAGTCCTGACCTCAACCCCATCCAACACCTTTGAGATGAACTAGAAAGGAGATTACGAGCCCGACCCCCTCCCCCAACATCAGCGTCTCATGCTCTTCTGGGCGAATGGCCAAAAATTACCACTGACACTCCAAAATCTTGTAGAAATCTTCCCAGAAGAATGAAAGCTGTTTTATCTGCCGAGGGGGGGGGGGGGGACCAACTCCATATTAATGTCTATAGATTTACAATGGGATGTCATATAAGCTCCTGTAGGTGTAATGTGTAGGTGCCCCAATACTTTGTTCATATAGTGTCAATCATTGGGGTATGGGACGTAAAGCAGTATAATAAAGAGCTGCAGTAACAGAGAATGCTATAATTGTTGCTGCAAGTATAACAGATGTGGACATATATACCTGTCAGGGGAATATACACTATTGTATTATATACCTATTAGGCTCATAATAACTGAAATGTTGCATCCTAAAATTCACGTCACGTTTGGGCCATATAGTTGAGTAATGTCTGCTATAAATTTACATAAATGAAAGCCGGCTGCCCGAGCAATCAGGTAGCTGTATGTCAGGTGTCCCGCAGTCAGAGATCGCTGAGCACCAAGGACAGAAGACTTCTTCTCTATTTCATATGCTCAGATCATAGTGAGTCAACCTGCTATAACCTGAACAAGAATTTCAGAGAAATAAGCAATTTTTAACATAGCACCGGTGGTCAAGTCAGGATGGCGGTACAATTGGACCCAGCACTGCCCTAAGGCCTCATGCATATGACCGTAATTATGGGCCGTAATTACGGGCCCATAGACTTCTATTGGCCACAGGTACCTTCCTGTTTGCGTACAGGAAGGTGCCAGGGCCGTTGAATAATATAGAACATATCCTATTTCAGGCCGTAATTACGGCACAGGCATGCCCATAGAAGTCTATGGGGTTCCCGTAATTACGGGTGGCTACGTGTGTGCACCTGTAATTACGGGAGGGTTGCTAGGCGACATCAGGGAATTTAAATTTTTCAATAAAGAGAAGCAGAGAAAATGGAGTCTGAGCGATCATGTGACCCTTTTAAGGGGTTTGCACATGATTCGGACATCATTTCCAGCCCCACTTTTTTTACAGGTCCGTAAATACGGGTGGAATACGGATGACAACGGACCCGTATTTACCGACAGTATTTACAGGAGGGAAAAAATACGGTCGTGTGCATGGGGCCTAACAGTGACTAACAGCCCTAATTCCCTGATGTGAAAGCCTCAGTACAGTGGGGATATACTCTATAGTGTAAACATGATTATACTTTTTTATTTCATTTTTTTTAAAAAGCACTTGCTGATCTTTTCAGAAAAAAAGGGGAAAAATAAATAAAATAAAGTTATTAAAGTAAGTAAACATAGCTCTAAGAGTTGCCCACTTCCCCTTCAATCATTTCCATATGGCTAGCCCTTACCCAAAATAGGTCATGTCATATATCAAAAGTAAACCTAGATGATACACAAATATAAAAATAGTTTCAGGGCGGCACTATATGATTAGCTAAAAAATTAGTTAGAAAATTTATATTTTTCTCCAGTGTCTGGACGTGGAGGCCAAAAATACCCCAGATATGAACTATTAAAAAATATGAACACTGCAAAAATAAAAAATAAATGTAATATGCACTTTTAAGTCTTAAAGGGTAACTAAACATTCAACAAACTTCTGATATGTCATAGTGAAATGTCAGCAGTTTGGATTGCTGGGGGTCCGAGCATTGAGATCCCCACCGATCGCTGAAACGAAGTAGCAGAAGCGCTCGTGAAAACGTTGAGCCACTTGCTTCTTGTTTGGCTATTCTCGGAAAGCCAAGCAGCTGGTGTACCGACTCTATAGAAAGTCTATGAGCCCGTACACCGCTACAACGGCTTTCCGAGAAAAGCCGAACAGAAACAAAGCGGCTCAGCGCTCACACATACACTTCTGCCTCTTTGTTTTAGCGATCGGTGGGGGTCTCAGTGCTCGGACCCCCACCTATGACATGTCAGAAGTTTGTTGAACCCTTTAGAGGTGTTTTCTCATGACTCAAATAAGTAGAGTAGTGTAATATTCCCTTAATTGAAAACCTTACCTATAAATAAAATAGACACCGGAAACAGAGTTGGATTTTTAATTTTTACATTTTATAAGATATTCAATAAACCATGAACTCCCACAAGTAATTCTAACCATAAATAACTAAAACAGGACCCCATCAAGGTCATAACATAAAAACATTTTTTCCTAATTCGGAAAAGACAGGGGCAAGTCCTTGAAGCTACCCAGATGTACATTGGTCATCCGCCCACATCAATTCCTTATCCTCAGCTGTAACCCAGCTCAGAGGCAACAATTACCTCTGCAGATGACCTCTAATCTATCACCAAGCCTTCCAAGTGATAACACCCTAAGAAGCCGTCTTCCAACTAATCGGGGGGTGCATCCCCCACCACTCTTTTTGACTTACTTCAAGGACTCCCCCCGCAGCTGCCATGACAACACAGACAAATAAAGACACCCATACCCGCCCAATCACAAGATACAGTCACCAACCACCCAATCACTCAACCAAACAACGGCACATAAAAGAAAAGCTAAAATTAGGGTGGGCGGGGAACGTGTTGCTGCTTCCTTGTCCCAACGCGCAGTGACTGTGAAGACGTCGGGAAGGTAAGTACAGCCCACTATAGACCCCTCCTCTAACCCCCCTTCTAGCCCTCTCTTTAGCCCCTCCCGTTACTAAGGGCCAATAACCCAACCCTGTTATTCTCTCTCTCCTAGTTTAGTCATGGAGGCCTTCCATTATTATTTTCTGTCTGCAGTACGGCCTCCTCTGGAAAGGCATTGATATAATCTCGGGACCGCTGTTACCCCCGCTGATTACAAGAACGACGTTGAAGCAAAGCTAAAAATGCGCCACGCCTTTTTATTTCTTGTCGGGTCCTACGCATGATCAGAGATTGACTATAATGGTCGTACTACCAATCACCAAGGGTCACAGTCGGACGCCCACTGATCAGACATTGATGCTTATCCTAGTGACATGCGTATAACCGCTAGGCCTCGTTTATACGAGCGTGATATACGTCTGTGCGACGCGCGTGCTTTCCACGCGTGTCGTACGGACCTATGTAAGTCTATGGGGCATGCAGACAGTCCGTGAGTTTTGCTCAGCGTGACTCCGCTGAAAAAAACTCACGACATGTCCTATATTTGTGCGCTGTTCGCGCATCACGCACCCATTGAAGTCAATGGGTGCGTGAAAATCACGCGCACCGTACGGAAGCACTTCCGTGCGAACAGCGTGATTCGCGCAACAGTTGTCAAACTCTGAATGTAAACAGAAAAGCACCACATGCTTTTCTGTTTACAAACATCCAAACGGAGTGTCATAATGATGGCGTCTGCACGAAAATCACGCAGCCGCGCATCCTACGCTGATGACACACGGAGCTAAGTGCCTTTTGCGCTCGCAAAACGCCATGGTTTTTGCGTGCGCAAAACGCACACGCTCGTGTAAACCAGGCCTTAAGGCTACATGCACATGTTGCGTATTTTGTTAGGGAAAATACGTACCAAAACCGCAGCAATTTGCAGGAAATTCGCAGGTAAAAACCGCACCTAATTGTGCATTTTTCAATGCGGTTTTTACGTTTTAATGCGTTTTTCGGTGCGTTTCATGCTGCAGATTTTGGTGCGATTTTCCACAGCACTAGGAAAAATACTGCAGCGTGTACATGAGATTTCCTGGAATCTCATAGATTATGCTGGTACTGTATTACGCTGCGGATTTTCCGCACGCAAATCTGCTTGACAAAACCGCACATAATACGCATTGTGTGCATTGACCGTTAAGGATGGGGTCTTCAGGGTGTAGCAGATTTTTTCTTTTTTGCCTTACTGCATTGCAAGAGCCATTTTAAACATTTCCCCAAATGCTGGTCGTGTGATATGGTTCCTAAAAACCACTCGTGTGAACGGGGCCCAGGCTGTATATAGCTTGGACAGCTTGTCAGTTCTGTGGAGAATTTCTAAGGTCTCTTGCACTCGACCGTTGTACCACTCGGGCCATTTTTAACGGCATCCGAGTGGCACCCGATAGTCTTCACGGACCCATTCACTTTAGTGGGTGAATCGGGTCCGTGAAAAATGGTCTGAGTCTCCGATCCAAGGAAAGATAGAACATTTCCTATCTTTCCTCAGATCACTGACGGGACTCGGGTGGCGCCCACGGTCGTGTGCTTGAGGCCTTAGAATTATACCAGAATGTCACATCATGTAATCGGGGCCGGCTCCAGGTCTATATGGACCCTTGCACGACGGAGTCACAGCAGGCCCCCTGTCCACTCACTCTTGTTTGCTTGACAGGAATATGTGGCACAGCACGTTTACCCAGATTGTTATGGGTCATCTAAGCCCAATGGGCCCTGGCATCTGTCCATGTTTAATTGTATTATTTTTCCCCCTATATGTTCATAACAGGAGCATGACAGAACAGCCACAGAAACTCGTGACTTTACACTAAAGGGATAAAAATAAAGCAACTTTTTTAACTTGCAGCTGCAACTAGGAAAAAAGTTGCACAACAGTCACATGTACATGGCTCTGCGTATTTTTATTGACTGAAACTCACAAAAATTCACTCTATTTTGTCAGAATCCGAGCTGTTCTTGGTCTAAAACAGTTCTCGGGTAATTACATGACAATTAATTACATGTAATTACAACCACCGGGATGTGATACAATAACAGCAAACTGACCCTGACCATCTGATGTGAAAAGACTTAAAGAGATTGTCCAGTTTAGAAAACTCATTTTCATTCACCTAATTTGGGAATTCTGAATTAATAGAGGGGGGGGGGGGGGGTCCTCTGTTCAGGATCCTCATCTCTTGGCCAGAGTGGAGAGCGGTTACAAAGAGTGTCTCTCTCTCAGGAGGACCGGTCCTGTCCTGCATTACACAGGCAACACATTGATTTGAATTGGCACTGTGTAATACTTCATTTCCCCTGTGGTGGCGCTGAAGGGAAATTGAACACTTGCTGCCAGAATTCCCTATAACTTACAGCCAGTTGCTTGGGGATACTTTATAAATGGCTTATTTTCAAGGACGCTTCTACCAAGTAGTGATTGTCCAAAGTGGAGAACCCCTGTAAGACGTTATATGGGAATTAGGGTATGTTCACATGCTAAACAAAAAACGGCTATAAAATACGGAGCTGTTTTAAAGGGAAAACAGCCTCTGATTTTCAGCCATTTTTTAAGCATAGTGCGGTTTTTGATGCGTTTTTTTACGGCCGTTTTCATAGCTGTTTTTGGAGTTGTCTTTCTCTTGACCCAATGAAAAATGGCTCCAAAAACGACTCAAGAAGTGACATGCACTTCTTTTTACATGGGCGGTTTTTCAAACGGCCACGTAAAAAAACACCCCGTCGGAACGAAACACTGTTTTTCAGATTGAAATCAATGGGCAGATGTTTGGAGGCGTTTACAGCCCGAAAAACGTCTGAAAATACCCTTAGAATACAGGTCTGGTTTTTTTTTTGCTTGTTTTTTTTCCAGAAACAGCGCAGCTCTAGTCTAATGGCTTTATCTGGTATTGCACGTCAGAATAATTTACTCGAATTGCGCTGAACTGTAATACCAGACACAGCCTATAGACAAAAGTAGCACTGTTTCTGGGGGAAAAAAAAGCAGAGTCTGTTTTCTGCTCTCATACAGTCCTTTAAAAAGTGCCCATAAAGATGCCCAGTGTGAACCTGACCTTATCGTTAATCAGCTGATGCTCTGCCACAGTGTAACCGGATACGTAACATGGCGGCAGTCACCTGTAAACGTCTGTTCGGATTGATAGAGTCTTACCCATTATCTCAGTGTGTGCTCTTCCTCTGCATGTTATAATAGACACAAGCCAGAGGAGCCGAGCACCAGGCTGAATAACTAGAGGTAAATTCTATGTTTTTCCACTTCACTGATCACAACCTCTCTTGGATTTTTTTAATTTTTTTTCTGGTGCAAGCAGCTGCAGGTGCCTCAAGTCAGCCAGATCTATTTGTCTGCAATGTCATCCATGTTTACTTGCGGCAGTGGACTTTAAATCCTGTCAGTATGCCAATCCAAGGGGCCGCCAGGCACTGCAGCTGACAGTCAAATCTGCACCGCTGAATCCTTCTTGTGGAAAAAAAGGCTAAAGAGGTTAATACACTCAAGAAAGGATAAACACAGCAGCTGTTATGGCTTCTAATATTTAATGTCATTATCAAATAAAATACAACTCCGAAGATATACAATTCTGCTGCCTCTAGATCACACTGGATGATGGCGGACACAACCAGCCAGAGACATGTCATATTACTGGGGGTATTCTTCCTCCTTGGATATACTGTACCTTAACCCTTTAAGGACCAAGCCAATTTTTGGCCTTCGGGGCCATACAAAAATTTTGGATTTCCTATCTCGGCAACAATTTGGGGTCTTGTTTATTGCAGGGCAAGTTGTAGTTTCATATTATTTTGGAGTTTGTATATATTAGCGTTTCTATTTTTATGAATTTAATTTTGGGGGACAAAAAACATAATTTCGGCCATGTTTTTTTTAATTTTTTACATTGATCAGCGCTGACCTAAAAATAAGTGAATACATTTATGGTACATATTGGGATGTTTATGGGCATACCAAATATGTGGGGGGTTATATTACTTTATATGTGTTTTATCAAATGATTTTTTTTGTAAACATTTTTTACAATATTTTATTTTATTTTTACTTTCATTTTAATAACAATATACATGCATACTTATGTAAGTCAATATACTGTATTGTGCCTGTGCATTAATGAACAGCTACCACTGGTATGCCCTAACAGAGACGGTCCTGGGGACCTTTATCTGGTAGTGATAGTGATGCCAGCTCCGTCGATCATGGCTTCAAGTTGGTTCAACACTTCGGACAGTGCAACAATCGGGTTTGATTGTGGCACTTAACGGGTTAACTGGTGAGATCAGAGTTTCCTCCGATCCTGGCAGTTGCGGTCGGAGTGCGGCCGTGTATTACAGTCGTCATCTTGCTGGTGATCACATGACCGCAGGCCCTTGCAATCACCTTGATGTAAAATTAGGTCATGGTGCCTCAATTTCCTGAGGCGTTTGATGTACTATTACATCATGGTGTGTTAAGGGGTTAAAAGGAAGTTCCACCATGGAGATTTATAACGTTTCGGTTATATAAGGAACGTGCATCATTAGTAATTCCCTAAAATACTACTATCGGCATTCCTTTCTTTACAAGTAAAAGTTTTGCAGATCAGTGGTTGGGACATCAAATTCCCTAGTCACCTACAGTCAGGGCTGGGCTTGGGGGTGTCCAACCAGGGCACATCAACCTCCCATACTGAAGTGGGTGCTGCAGATGGCCTGAGACCTGAGGCCTGTGACCACCATGAATCTTAATATCAATTGTATAGCAGTATTATTTAGATATTGCATAGAATGGTATTAGATTACTTTATGTATGGAGCTGGTATGTAGTCACTGTATGTTGGTATTATTTCAGCACTATATGTTGGTATATTAGTACAGTATATTATTTTTGCATTGTATTGTGAAGACGGAACTGAACAGCATTGTCATTTAGGCAATTGTATGGATATGTTATTTGGCCAACATAAATTACAACAAAATAATTTGGGCACCTTTACTTTATGGCACATGATTTGGCACTGTATGTCATGGTTATTTGTACATTATAAGACCTATTGGGGGGAAGGAAGGCGCCAACAAGAGGTACCACACAGGGCATTTTCCAAGATAAGGTGGGCTTACCTACAAGCACTGTCAGACGATACCAAAAATGCCCATCAGCCCATCACCCAAAAACGTATATAAATAAAAAAATCACGAGTGTCTATCAGGGCATTATCACAATACCCATCTACACTTAATCCCACTACCCATCAATATGCCATTTTAGTCATTATAGCCAGTGAGCAGGACAGTTGCGCACTGCAAATATTGCCGAATAGTGCACAAATAATTAGCCGTACAGCAACCAGAAATACAGTGCCATATACATAGTTGTATACAGTCTTAATATAAACATTTCAGATAGCATCCCGATAAATCAGGACATCACATAGAATTTCTGGGTCCCCTGAAAAGACAGTTTTGCCTCCCTTATGTTCTATGTAGTGAAAAGATGATAGTAATACCCCTGGTGGTCTAGAGCAGTTGAGAGGTTATTAGTAACAACCCTGGTGATCCACAGCAGTGATCAATTTTGCCTAGGGCAGTGAATGGTTAATGACAACATTCCTGGTTGTCTAGTGTAGTTAAAGGGTTAATACTAACATCCCTAGTGAAGTAGGATAGTAAAGGGGTCAATCAGAAAGTTATTGTGATAATATACTCATGGGTATTGCGGTGATGTGCTGATGAATCCCTGCAGGTAAGTGGGTGGAGGTAGTAATAACATTACATTAGGGAATTGCTAATAATTAAATTCTTAAAAAAAATAGATAGCAAATTTCTAATGTAGACATTCACCTTAATATTTCCCCACTCTGTAGAAGACCTCTAAGATCGCCGTACAGACATCTGCCATGTGTGACATTTGACATGCTTGAAATGGTAAAATTATACAGTCACTGTATGGTGGTATTATTCAGTCACTGTATGGAGGTATTATTCAGTAACTGTATGGTGGTATTATTCAGTCACTCTATGGTGGTATTATTTAGTAACTGTATGGTGGTATTATTCAGTCACTGTATGGTGGTATTATTCAGTCACTGTATGGTGGTATTATTCAGTCACTGTATGGAGGTATTATTCAGTCACTGTAAGGTGAAATTATTCAGTCACTGTATGGTGGTATTATTCAGTCACTGTATGGTGATATTATTCAGTCACTGTATGGTGGTATTATTCAGTCACTGTATGGTGGTATTATTCAGTCACTGTATGGTGATATTATTTAGTCACTGTATGGTGGTATTATTCAGTCACTGTATGGTGGTATTATTCAGTCACTGTATGGTGGTATTATTCAGTCACTGTATGGTGGTATTATTTAGTCACTGTATGGTGGTATTATTTAGTCACTGTATGGTGGTATTATTCAGTCACTGTATGGTGATATTATTCAGTCACTGTATGGTGGTATTATTCAGTCACTGTATGGTGATATTATTTAGTCACTGTATGGTGGTATTATTTAGTCACTGTATGGTGGTATTATTCAGTCACTGTATGGTGGTATTATTCAGTCACTGTATGGTGGTATTATTTAGTCACTGTATGGTGGTATTATTTAGTCACTGTATGGTGATATTATTCAGTCACTGTATGGTGGTATTATTCAGTCACTGTATGGTGGTATTATTTAGTCACTGTATGGTGGTATTATTCAGCCACTGTATGGTGGTATTATTCAGTCACAGTATGGTGGTATTATTCAGTCACTGTATGGTGGTATTATTTAGTCACTGTATGGTGGTATTATTCAGTTACTCTGTTGTAGTATTATTCAGTCACTGTATGTTGGTATTATTCAGTCACTGTATGGTGGTATTATTCAGTCACTGTATGGTAGTATTATTTAGTAACTGTATGGTAGTATTATTCAATCACTGTATGGTGAAATTATCAGTCACAGTATGGTGGTATTATTTAGTCACTGTACGGTGATATTATTCAGTCACTATATAGTGATATTATTCAATCACTGTATGGTGGTATTATTCAGTCACTGTATGGTGGTATTATTCAGTCACTGTATGGTGGTATTATTGAGTAACTGTATGGTGGTATTATTCAGTCACTGTATGGAGGTATTATTTAGAAACTGTATGGTGGTATTATTCAGTCACTGTATGGTGATATTATTCAGTCACTGTATGGTGGTATTATTCCGTCACTGTATGGTGATATTAGTTAGTCACTTTATGGTGGTATTATTCAGTCACTGTATGGTGGTATTATTCAGTCACTGTATGGTGGCATTATTCAGTCACTGTATGGTGGTATTATTCAGTCACTGTATGGTGGTATTATTCAGTCACTGTATGGTGGTATTATTTAGTCACTGTATGGTGATATTATTCAGTTACTCTATGATAGTATTATTCAGTCACTGTATGTTGGTATTATTCAGTCACTGTATGGTGGTATTATTCAGTCACTGTATGGTAGTGTTATTTAGTAACTGTATGGTGGTATTATTCAATCACTGTATGGTGAAATTATTCAGTCACAGTATGGTGGTATTATTTAGTCACTCTACGGTGATATTATTCAGTCACTATATAGTGATATTATTCAGTCACTGTATGGTGGTATTATTCAGTCACTGTATGGTGAGATTATTCAGTCACTGTATGGTGGTATTATTTAGTCACTGTATGGTGATATTATTCAGTCACTGTATGGTGGTATTATTCAGTCACTGTATGGTGATATTATTTAGTCACTGTATGGTGATATTATTCAGTCACTGTATGGTGATATTATTTAGTCACTGTATGGTGCTATTATTCAGTCACTGTATGGTGGTATTATTCAGTCATTGTATGGTGGTATTATTCAGTCACGGTATGGTGAAATTATTCAGTCACTGTATGGTGGTATTATTCAGTCACTGTATGGTGATATTATTCAGTCACTGTATGGTGGTATTATTCAGTCACTGTATGGTGATATTATTTAGTCACTGTATGGTGGTGTTATTTAGTCACTGTATGGTGGTATTATTCATTCACTGTATGGTGATATTATTCAGTCACTGTATGGTGGTATTATTTAGTCACTGTATGGTGGTATTATTCAGTCACTGTATGGTGATATTATTTAGTCACTGTATGGTGGTATTATTCAGTCACTGTATGGTGGTATTATTTAGTCACTGTATGGTGGTATTATTCAGTCACTGTATGGTGGTATTATTTAGTCACTGTATGGTGGTATTATTCAGTTACTCTGTGGTAGTATTATTCAGTCACTGTATGTTGGTATTATTCAGTCACTGTATGGTGGTATTATTCAGTCACTGTATGGTAGTATTATTTAGTAACTGTATGGTGGAATTATTTAGTCACTGTATAGTGGCATTATTCAGTCACTGTGTGGTGGAATTATTCAGTCACTGTATGGTGGTATTCAGTAACTGTATGGTGGTATTATTCAGTCACTGTATGGTGGTATTATTAAGTAATGTTATGGTGGTATTATTCAGTCACTGTATGGTGATATTATTCAGTCACTGTATGGCGGTATTATTCAATCACTGCATGATGGTATTATTCAGTCACTGTATTGTGGTATTATTCGGTCACTGTATGGTGGTATTATTCAGTCACTGTATGGTGGTATTATTCAGTCACTGTATGGTTGTATTATTCAGTCACTGTATGGTGGTATTATTCAGTCACTGTATAGTGGTATTATTCAGTCACTATATGGTGATATTATTCAGTCACTGTATGGTGGTATTATTCAGTGACTGTTTGGTGGTATTATTTAGTCACTGTATGGTGGCATTATTCAGTCACTGTGCGGTGGAATTATTCAGTCACTGTGTGGTGGTATTCCATAACGGTATGGTGGTATTATTCAGTCACTGTATGGTGGTATTATTTAGTAACAGTATGGTGGTATTATTCAGTCACTGTATGGTGGTATTATTTAGTCACTGTATGGTGGTATTGTTCTGTCACTGTATGGTGGTATTATTTAGTCACTGTATGGTTGTATTATTCAGTCACTGTATGGTGGTATTATTCAGTCACTTTATAGTGGTATTATTTAGTCACTGTATGGTGGTATTATTCAGTCACTGTATGGTGATATTATTTAGTCACTGTATGGTGGTATTATAAAGTAATGTTATGGTGGTATAATTCAGTCACTGTATGGTGGTATTATTCAGTCACTGTATGGTTGTATTATTCAGTCACTGTATGGTGATATTATTTAGTCACTGTATGGTGGTATTATTCAGTCACTGTATGGTGGTATTATTAAGTAATGTTATGGTGGTATAATTCAGTCACTGTATGGTGGTATTATTCAGTCACTGTATGGTTGAATCATTCAGTCACTGTATGGTTGTATTCTTCAGTCACTGTATAGTGGTATTATTTCGTCACGGTATGGTGGTATTATTCAGTCACTGTATGGTTGTATTATTCAGTCACTGTATAGTGGTATTATTTAGTCACTGTATGGTGGTATTATTCAGTTACTGTATGGTGGTATTAAGTAGTGTTATGGTGGTATAATTCAGTCCCTGTATGGTGGTATTATTCAGTCACTGTATGGTTGTATTATTCAGTCACTGTATGGTGGTATTATTCAGTCACTGTATAGTGGTATTATTCAGTCACTATATGGTGATATTATTCAGTCACTGTATAGTGGTATTATTCAGTCACTATATGGTGATATTATTCAGTCACTGTATGGTGGTATTATTCAGTGACTGTTTGGTGGTATTATTTAGTCACTGTATGGTGGCATTATTCAGTCACTGTTTGGTGGAATTATTCAGTCACTGTATGGTGGTATTCAGTAACTGTGTGGTGGTATTATTCAGTCACTGTATGGTGGTATTATTAAGTAATGTTATGGTGGTATTATTCAGTCACTGTATGGTGGTATTATTCAGTCACTGTATGGTGGTATTATTCAATCACTGCATGATGGTATTATTCAGTCACTGTATGGTGATATTATTCGGTCACTGTATTGTGGTTATTATTCGGTCACTGTATGGTGGTATTATTCAGTCACTGTATGGTGGTATTATTCAGTCACTGTATGGTGGTATTATTCATTCACTGTATGGAGGTATTATTCAGTCACTGTATGGTGGTATTAAGTAATGTTATGGTAGTATTATTCAGTCACTGTATGGTGCTATTATTCAGTTACTCTGTGGTAGTATTATTCAGTCACTGTATGTGGTATTATTTATTCACTGTATGGTGGTATTATTCAGTCACTGTATGGTGGTATTAAGTAATGTTATGGTAGTATTATTCAGTCATTGTATGGTGGTATTATTCAGTCACTGTATGGTTGTATTATTCAGTCATTGTATGGTGGTATTATTCAGTCACTGTATGGTTGTATTATTCAGTCACTGTATAGTGGTATTATTCAGTCACTGTATGGTGGTATTATTCAGTCACTGTATGGTAGTATTATTTAGTAACTGTATGGTGGTATTATTCAATCACTGTATGGTGAAATTATTCAGTCACAGTATGGTGGTATTATTTAGTCACTGTACGGTGATATTATTCAGTCACTATATAGTGATATTATTCAATCACTGTATGGTGGTATTATTCAGTCACTGTATGGTGGTATTATTCAGTCACTGTATGGTGCTATTATTGAGTAACTGTATGGTGGTATTATTCAGTCACTGTATGGAGGTATTATTTAGAAACTGTATGGTGGTATTATTCAGTCACTGTATGGTGATATTATTCAGTCACTGTATGGTGGTATTATTCCGTCACTGTATGGTGA
Organism: Rhinoderma darwinii; assembly: GCF_050947455.1. NCBI lineage: Eukaryota > Metazoa > Chordata > Amphibia > Anura > Rhinodermatidae > Rhinoderma > Rhinoderma darwinii. The sequence goes on from NC_134690.1 coordinate 389,701,827, forward strand.
AATTATTTAGTCACTTTATGGTGGTATTATTCAGTCACTGTATGGTGGTATTATTCAGTCACTGTATGGTGGTATTATTCAGTCACTGTATGGTGGTATTATTCAGTCACTCTATGGTGGTATTATTTAGTCACTGTATGGTGGTATTATTCAGTTACTCTATGGTAGTATTATTCAGTCACTGTATGTTGGTATTATTCAGTCACTGTATGGTGGTATTATTCAGTCACTGTATGGTAGTGTTATTTAGTAACTGTATGGTGGTATTATTCAATCACTGTATGGTGAAATTATTCAGTCACAGTATGGTGGTATTATTTAGTCACTGTACGGTGATATTATTCACAAACTATATAGTTATATTATTCAGTCACTGTATGGTGGTATTATTCAGTCACTGTATGGTGTTATTATTCAGTCACTGTATGGTGGTATTATTTAGTCACTGTATGGTGATATTATTCAGTCACTGTATGGTGGTATTATTCAGTCACTGTATGGTGGTATTATTCAGTCACTGTATGGTGATATTATTTAGTCACTGTATGGTGATATTATTCAGTCACTGTATGGTGATATTATTTAGTCACTGTATGGTGCTATTATTCAGTCACTGTATGGTGGTATTATTCAGTCACTGTATGGTGAAATTATTCAGTCACTGTATGGTGGTATTATTTAGTCACTGTATGGTGGTATTATTCAGTCACTGTATGGTGGTATTATTCATTCACTGTATGGTGAAATTATTCAGTCACTGTATGGTGGTATTATTCAGTCACTGTATGGTGAATTATTCAGTCACTGTATGGTGGTATTATTCAGTCACTGTATGGTGCTATTATTCAGTCACTGTATGGTGGTATTATTCAGTCACTGTATAGTGGTATTATTCAGTCACTATATGGTGATATTATTCAGTCACTGTATAGTGGTATTATTCAGTCACTATATGGTGATATTATTCAGTCACTGTATGGTGGTATTATTCAGTGACTGTTTGGTGGTATTATTTAGTCACTGTATGGTGGCATTATTCAGTCACTGTTTGGTGGAATTATTCAGTCACTGTATGGTGGTATTCAGTAACTGTGTGGTGGTATTATTCAGTCACTGTATGGTGGTATTATTAAGTAATGTTATGGTGGTATTATTCAGTCACTGTATGGTGGTATTATTCAGTCACTGTATGGTGGTATTATTCAATCACTGCATGATGGTATTATTCAGTCACTGTATGGTGATATTATTCGGTCACTGTATTGTGGTTATTATTCGGTCACTGTATGGTGGTATTATTCAGTCACTGTATGGTGGTATTATTCAGTCACTGTATGGTGGTATTATTCATTCACTGTATGGAGGTATTATTCAGTCACTGTATGGTGGTATTAAGTAATGTTATGGTAGTATTATTCAGTCACTGTATGGTGGTATTATTCAGTTACTCTGTGGTAGTATTATTCAGTCACTGTATGTGGTATTATTTATTCACTGTATGGTGGTATTATTCAGTCACTGTATGGTGGTATTAAGTAATGTTATGGTAGTATTATTCAGTCATTGTATGGTGGTATTATTCAGTCACTGTATGGTTGTATTATTCAGTCATTGTATGGTGGTATTATTCAGTCACTGTATGGTTGTATTATTCAGTCACTGTATAGTGGTATTATTCAGTCACTGTATGGTGGTATTATTCAGTCACTGTATGGTAGTATTATTTAGTAACTGTATGGTGGTATTATTCAATCACTGTATGGTGAAATTATTCAGTCACAGTATGGTGGTATTATTTAGTCACTGTACGGTGATATTATTCAGTCACTATATAGTGATATTATTCAATCACTGTATGGTGGTATTATTCAGTCACTGTATGGTGGTATTATTCAGTCACTGTATGGTGCTATTATTGAGTAACTGTATGGTGGTATTATTCAGTCACTGTATGGAGGTATTATTTAGAAACTGTATGGTGGTATTATTCAGTCACTGTATGGTGATATTATTCAGTCACTGTATGGTGGTATTATTCCGTCACTGTATGGTGAAATTATTTAGTCACTTTATGGTGGTATTATTCAGTCACTGTATGGTGGTATTATTCAGTCACTGTATGGTGGTATTATTCAGTCACTGTATGGTGGTATTATTCAGTCACTCTATGGTGGTATTATTTAGTCACTGTATGGTGGTATTATTCAGTTACTCTATGGTAGTATTATTCAGTCACTGTATGTTGGTATTATTCAGTCACTGTATGGTGGTATTATTCAGTCACTGTATGGTAGTGTTATTTAGTAACTGTATGGTGGTATTATTCAATCACTGTATGGTGAAATTATTCAGTCACAGTATGGTGGTATTATTTAGTCATTGTACGGTGATATTATTCACTCACTATATAGTTATATTATTCAGTCACTGTATGGTGGTATTATTCAGTCACTGTATGGTGTTGTTATTCAGTCACTGTATGGTGGTATTATTTAGTCACTGTATGGTGATATTATTCAGTCACTGTATGGTGGTATTATTCAGTCACTGTATGGTGGTATTATTCAGTCACTGTATGGTGATATTATTTAGTCACTGTATGGTGATATTATTCAGTCACTGTATGGTGATATTATTTAGTCACTGTATGGTGCTATTATTCAGTCACTGTATGGTGGTATTATTCAGTCACTGTATGGTGAAATTATTCAGTCACTGTATGGTGGTATTATTTAGTCACTGTATGGTGGTATTATTCAGTCACTGTATGGTGGTATTATTCATTCACTGTATGGTGAAATTATTCAGTCACTGTATGGTGGTATTATTCAGTCACTGTATGGTGAATTATTCAGTCACTGTATGGTGGTATTATTCAGTCACTGTATGGTGCTATTATTCAGTCACTGTATGGTGGTATTATTCAGTCACTGTATAGTGGTATTATTCAGTCACTATATGGTGATATTATTCAGTCACTGTATAGTGGTATTATTCAGTCACTATATGGTGATATTATTCAGTCACTGTATGGTGGTATTATTTATTCACTGTATGGTGGTATTATTCAGTCACTGTATGGTGGTATTAAGTAATGTTATGGTGGTATTATTCAGTCACTGTATGGTGGTATTATTCAGTCACTGTATGGTGAATTATTCAGTCACTGTATGGTGGTATTATTCAGTCACTGTATGGTGATATTATTCAGTCCCTGTATGGTGGTATTATTCAGTCACTGTATGGTGGTATTATTCAGTCAGTGTATGGTGGTATTATTCAGTCACTGTATGGTGGTATTATTCAGTCACTGTATGGTGAAATTATTCAGTCACTGTATGGTGGTATTATTCAGTCACTGTATGGTGATATTATTCAGTCCCTGTATGGTGGTATTATTCAGTCACTGTATGGTGATATTATTTAGTCACTGTATGGTGGTATTATTTAGTCACTGTATGGTGGTATTATTCAGTCACTGTATGGTGGTATTATTCAGTCACTGTACGGTGGTATTGTTTAGTCGCTGTATGGTGGTATTATTCAGTCGCTGTATGGTGGTATTATTCAGTCACTGTATGGTGGTATTATTTAGTCACTGTATGGTGGTATTATTCAGTCACTGTATGGTGGTATTATTCAGTCACTGTATGGTGGTATTATTCAGTCACTGTATGGTAGTATTAATTAGTAACTGTATGGTGGTATTATTCAATCACTGTATGGTGAAATTATTCAGTCACAGTATGGTGGTATTATTTAGTCACTGAACGGTGATATTATTCAGTCACTATATAGTGATATTATTCAATCACTGTATGGTGGTATTATTCAGTCACTGTATGGTGCTATTATTCAGTCACTGTATGGTGATATTATTTAGTCACTGTATGGTGGTATTATTCAGTCACTGTATGGTGGTATTATTAAGTAATGTTATGGTGGTATAATTCAGTCACTGTATGGTGGTATTATTCAGTCACTGTATGGTTGTATTATTCAGTCACTGTATGGTTGTATTGTTCAGTCACTGTATAGTGGTATTATTTCGTCACGGTATGGTAGTATTATTCAGTCACTGTATGGTTGTATTATTCAGTCACTGTATGGTTGTATTATTCAGTCACTGTATAGTGGTATTATTTAGTCACTGTATGGTGGTATTATTCAGTTACTGTATGGTGGTATTAAGTAATGTTATGGTGGTATAATTCAGTCCCTGTATGGTGGTATTATTCAGTCACTGTATGGTGGTATTATTCAGTCACTGCATAGTGGTATTATTCAGTCACTATATAGTGATATTATTCAGTCACTGTATGGTGGTATTATTCAGTGACTGTTTGGTGGTATTATTTAGTCACTGTATGGTGGCATTATTCAGTCACTGTGTGGTGGAATTATTCAGTCACTGTATGGTCGTATTCAGTAACTGTATGGTGGTATTATTCAGTCACTGTATGGTGGTATTATTAAGTAATGTTATGGTGGTATTATTCAATCACTGTATGGTGGTATTATTCAATCACTGCATGATGGTATTATTCAGTCACTGTATGGTGATATTATTCGGTCACTGTATTGTGGTATTATTCGGTCACTGTATGGTGGTATTATTCAGTCACTGTATGGTGGTATTATTCAGTCACTGTATGGTGGTATTATTTATTCACTGTATGGTGGTATTATTCAGTCACTGTATGGTGGTATTAAGTAATGTTATGGTGGTATTATTCAGTCATTGTATGGTGGTATTATTCAGTCACTGTATGGTTGTATTATTGAGTCACTGTATGGTGGTATTATTCAGTCACTGTATAGTGTTATTATTCAGTCACTATATGGTGATATTATTCAGTAACTGTATGGTGGTATTATTCAGTCACTGTATGGTGGTATTATTCAGTCACTGTATAGTTGTATTATTCAGTCACTGTATGGTGGTATTATTCAGTCACTATATGGTGATATTATTCAGTAACTGTATGGTGGTATTATTCAGTCACTGTATAGTGATATTATTTAGTCACTGTATGGTGGTATTATTAAGTAATGTTATGCTTGTATAATTCAGTCACTGTATGGTGGTATTATTCAGTCACTGTATAGTGGTATTATTTAGTCATTGTATGGTGGTATTATTCAGTTACTGTATGGTGGTATTAAGTAATGTTATGGTGGTATAATTCAGTCACTGTATGGTGGTATTATTCAGTCACTGTATGATTGTATTATTCAGTCACTGTATGGTGGTATTATTCAGTCACTGTATAGTGGTATTATTCAGTCACTATATGGTGATATTATTCAGTCACTGTATGGTGGTATTATTCAGTGACTGTTTGGTGGTATTATTCAGTCACTGTATGGTGGTATTATTCAGTCACTGTGTGGTGGAATTATTCAGTCTCTGTATGGTGGTATTCAGTAACTGTATGGTGGTATTATTCAGTCACTGTATGGTGGTATTATTAAGTAATGTTATGGTGGTATTATTCAGTCACTGTATGGTAGTATTATTCAGTCACTGTATGGTGGTATTATTCAATCACTGCATGATGGTATTATTCAGTCACTGTATGGTGATATTATTCGGTCACTGTATTGTATTATTCGGTCACTGTATGGTGGTATTATTCAGTCACTGTATGGTGGTATTATTCAGTCACTGTATGGTGGTATTATTTATTCACTGTATGGTGGTATTATTCAGTCACTGTATGATGGTATTAAGTAATGTTATGGTGGTATTATTCAGTCACTGTATGGTGGTATTATTCAGTCACTGTATGGTTGTATTATTCAGTCACTGTATGGTGGTATTATTCAGTCACTGTATAGTGGTATTATTCAGTCACTGTATGGTGATATTATTTAGTAACTGTATGGTGGTATTATTCAGTCACTGTATAGTGGTATTATTTAGTCACTGTATGGTGGTATTATTAAGTAATGTTATGGTGGTATAATTCAGTCACTGTATGGTGGTATTATTCAGTCACTGTATGGATGTATTATTCAGTCACTGTATGGTGGTATTATTCAGTCACTGTATAGTGGTATTATTTAGTCACTGCATGGTGGTATTATTCAGTCACTGTATGGTGGTATTATTCACTCACTGTATGGTGGTATTATTCAGTCACTGTATGGTGGTATTATTCAGTCAGTGTATGGTGGTATTATTCAGTCACTGTATGGTGGTATTATTCAGTCACTGTATGGTGAAATTATTCAGTCACTGTATGGTGGTATTATTCAGTCACTGTATGGTGATATTATTCAGTCCCTGTATGGTGGTATTATTCAGTCACTGTATGGTGATATTATTTAGTCACTGTATGGTGGTATTATTTAGTCACTGTATGGTGGTATTATTCAGTCACTGTATGGTGGTATTATTCAGTCACTGTACGGTGGTATTATTTAGTCGCTGTATGGTGGTATTATTCAGTCGCTGTATGGTGGTATTATTCAGTCACTGTATGGTGGTATTATTCAGTCACTGTATGGTGGTATTATTCAGTCACTGTATGGTAGTATTAATTAGTAACTGTATGGTGGTATTATTCAATCACTGTATGGTGAAATTATTCAGTCACAGTATGGTGGTATTATTTAGTCACTGAACGGTGATATTATTCAGTCACTATATAGTGATATTATTCAATCACTGTATGGTGGTATTATTCAGTCACTGTATGGTGCTATTATTCAGTCACTGTATGGTGATATTATTTAGTCACTGTATGGTGGTATTATTCAGTCACTGTATGGTGGTATTATTAAGTAATGTTATGGTGGTATAATTCAGTCACTGTATGGTGGTATTATTCAGTCACTGTATGGTTGTATTATTCAGTCACTGTATGGTTGTATTGTTCAGTCACTGTATAGTGGTATTATTTCGTCACGGTATGGTGGTATTATTCAGTCACTGTATGGTTGTATTATTCAGTCACTGTATGGTTGTATTATTCAGTCACTGTATAGTGGTATTATTTAGTCACTGTATGGTGGTATTATTCAGTTACTGTATGGTGGTATTAAGTAATGTTATGGTGGTATAATTCAGTCCCTGTATGGTGGTATTATTCAGTCACTGTATGGTGGTATTATTCAGTCACTGCATAGTGGTATTATTCAGTCACTATATAGTGATATTATTCAGTCACTGTATGGTGGTATTATTCAGTGACTGTTTGGTGGTATTATTTAGTCACTGTATGGTGGCATTATTCAGTCACTGTGTGGTGGAATTATTCAGTCACTGTATGGTCGTATTCAGTAACTGTATGGTGGTATTATTCAGTCACTGTATGGTGGTATTATTAAGTAATGTTATGGTGGTATTATTCAATCACTGTATGGTGGTATTATTCAATCACTGCATGATGGTATTATTCAGTCACTGTATGGTGATATTATTCGGTCACTGTATTGTGGTATTATTCGGTCACTGTATGGTGGTATTATTCAGTCACTGTATGGTGGTATTATTCAGTCACTGTATGGTGGTATTATTTATTCACTGTATGGTGGTATTATTCAGTCACTGTATGGTGGTATTAAGTAATGTTATGGTGGTATTATTCAGTCATTGTATGGTGGTATTATTCAGTCACTGTATGGTTGTATTATTGAGTCACTGTATGGTGGTATTATTCAGTCACTGTATAGTGTTATTATTCAGTCACTATATGGTGATATTATTCAGTAACTGTATGGTGGTATTATTCAGTCACTGTATGGTGGTATTATTCAGTCACTGTATAGTTGTATTATTCAGTCACTGTATGGTGGTATTATTCAGTCACTATATGGTGATATTATTCAGTAACTGTATGGTGGTATTATTCAGTCACTGTATAGTGATATTATTTAGTCACTGTATGGTGGTATTATTAAGTAATGTTATGCTTGTATAATTCAGTCACTGTATGGTGGTATTATTCAGTCACTGTATAGTGGTATTATTTAGTCACTGTATGGTGGTATTATTCAGTCACTGTATAGTGGTATTATTCAGTCACTATATGGTGATATTATTCAGTCACTGTATGGTGGTATTATTCAGTGACTGTTTGGTGGTATTATTCAGTCACTGTATGGTGGTATTATTCAGTCACTGTGTGGTGGAATTATTCAGTCTCTGTATGGTGGTATTCAGTAACTGTATGGTGGTATTATTCAGTCACTGTATGGTGGTATTATTAAGTAATGTTATGGTGGTATTATTCAGTCACTGTATGGTGGTATTATTCAGTCACTGTATGGTGGTATTATTCAATCACTGCATGATGGTATTATTCAGTCACTGTATGGTGATATTATTCGGTCCCTGTATGGTGGTATTATTCAGTCACTGTATGGTGATATTATTTAGTCACTGTATGGTGGTATTATTTAGTCACTGTATGGTGGTATTATTCAGTCACTGTATGGTGGTATTATTCAGTCACTGTACGGTGGTATTATTTAGTCGCTGTATGGTGGTATTATTCAGTCGCTGTATGGTGGTATTATTCAGTCACTGTATGGTGGTATTATTTAGTCACTGTATGGTGGTATTATTCAGTCACTGTATGGTGGTATTATTCAGTCACTGTATGGTGGTATTATTCAGTCACTGTATGGTAGTATTAATTAGTAACTGTATGGTGGTATTATTCAATCACTGTATGGTGAAATTATTCAGTCACAGTATGGTGGTATTATTTAGTCACTGAACGGTGATATTATTCAGTCACTATATAGTGATATTATTCAATCACTGTATGGTGGTATTATTCAGTCACTGTATGGTGCTATTATTCAGTCACTGTATGGTGATATTATTTAGTCACTGTATGGTGGTATTATTCAGTCACTGTATGGTGGTATTATTAAGTAATGTTATGGTGGTATAATTCAGTCACTGTATGGTGGTATTATTCAGTTACTGTATGGTTGTATTATTCAGTCACTGTATGGTTGTATTGTTCAGTCACTGTATAGTGGTATTATTTCGTCACGGTATGGTGGTATTATTCAGTCACTGTATGGTTGTATTATTCAGTCACTGTATGGTTGTATTATTCAGTCACTGTATAGTGGTATTATTTAGTCACTGTATGGTGGTATTATTCAGTTACTGTATGGTGGTATTAAGTAATGTTATGGTGGTATAATTCAGTCCCTGTATGGTGGTATTATTCAGTCACTGTATGGTGGTATTATTCAGTCACTGCATAGTGGTATTATTCAGTCACTATATAGTGATATTATTCAGTCACTGCATGGTGGTATTATTCAGTGACTGTTTGGTGGTATTATTTAGTCACTGTATGGTGGCATTATTCAGTCACTGTGTGGTGGAATTATTCAGTCACTGTATGGTCGTATTCAGTAACTGTATGGTGGTATTATTCAGTCACTGTATGGTGGTATTATTAAGTAATGTTATGGTGGTATTATTCAATCACTGTATGGTGGTATTATTCAATCACTGCATGATGGTATTATTCAGTCACTGTATGGTGATATTATTCGGTCACTGTATTGTGGTATTATTCGGTCACTGTATGGTGGTATTATTCAGTCACTGTATGGTGGTATTATTCAGTCACTGTATGGTGGTATTATTTATTCACTGTATGGTGGTATTATTCAGTCACTGTATGGTGGTATTAAGTAATGTTATGGTGGTATTATTCAGTCATTGTATGGTGGTATTATTCAGTCACTGTATGGTTGTATTATTGAGTCACTGTATGGTGGTATTATTCAGTCACTGTATAGTGTTATTATTCAGTCACTATATGGTGATATTATTCAGTAACTGTATGGTGGTATTATTCAGTCACTGTATGGTGGTATTATTCAGTCACTGTATAGTTGTATTATTCAGTCACTGTATGGTGGTATTATTCAGTCACTATATGGTGATATTATTCAGTAACTGTATGGTGGTATTATTCAGTCACTGTATAGTGATATTATTTAGTCACTGTATGGTGGTATTATTAAGTAATGTTATGCTTGTATAATTCAGTCACTGTATGGTGGTATTATTCAGTCACTGTATAGTGGTATTATTTAGTCACTGTATGGTGGTATTATTCAGTTACTGTATGGTGGTATTAAGTAATGTTATGGTGGTATAATTCAGTCACTGTATGGTGGTATTATTCAGTCACTGTATGATTGTATTATTCAGTCACTGTATGGTGGTATTATTCAGTTACTGTATGGTGGTATTAAGTAATGTTATGGTGGTATAATTCAGTCACTGTATGGTGGTATTATTCAGTCACTGTATGATTGTATTATTCAGTCACTGTATAGTGGTATTATTCAGTCACTATATGGTGATATTATTCAGTCACTGTATGGTGGTATTATTCAGTGACTGTTTGGTGGTATTATTCAGTCACTGTATGGTGGTATTATTCAGTCACTGTGTGGTGGAATTATTCAGTCTCTGTATGGTGGTATTCAGTAACTGTATGGTGGTATTATTCAGTCACTGTATGGTGGTATTATTAAGTAATGTTATGGTGGTATTATTCAGTCACTGTATGGTGGTATTATTCAGTCACTGTATGGTGGTATTATTCAATCACTGCATGATGGTATTATTCAGTCACTGTATGGTGATATTATTCGGTCACTGTATTGTATTATTCGGTCACTGTATGGTGGTATTATTCAGTCACTGTATGGTGGTATTATTCAGTCACTGTATGGTGGTATTATTTATTCACTGTATGGTGTTATTATTCAGTCACTGTATGATGGTATTAAGTAATGTTATGGTGGTATTATTCAGTCACTGTATGGTGGTATTATTCAGTCACTGTATGGTTGTATTATTCAGTCACTGTATGGTGGTATTATTCAGTCACTGTATAGTGGTATTATTCAGTCACTGTATGGTGATATTATTTAGTAACTGTATGGTGGTATTATTCAGTCACTGTATGGTGGTATTATTCAGTCACTGTATGGTGGTATTATTCAGTCACTGTATGGATGTATTATTCAGTCACTGTATGGTGGTATTATTCAGTCACTGTATAGTGGTATTATTTAGTCACTGCATGGTGGTATTATTCAGTCACTGTATGGTGGTATTATTCACTCACTGTATGGTGGTATTAAGTAATGTTATGGTGGTATAATTCAGTCACTGTATGGTGATATTATTCAGTCACTGTATGGTGGTATTATTCAGTCACTGTATGGTTGTATTATTCAGTCACTGTATGGTGATATTATTCAGTCACTGTATGGTGGTATTATTCAGTCACTGTATAGTGGTATTATTCAGTCACTGTATGGTGATATTATTCAGTAACTGTATGGTGGTATTATTCAGTCACTGTATAGTGGTATTATTTAGTCACTGTATGGTGGTATTATTAAGTAATGTTATGGTGGTATAATTCAGTCACTGTATGGTGGTATAATTCAGTCACTGTATGGTTGTATTATTCAGTCACTGTATGGTGGTATTATTCAGTCACTGTATAGTGGTATTATTTAGTCACTGCATGGTGGTATTATTCAGTCACTGTATGGTGGTATTATTCAGTCACTGTATGGTGGTATTAAGTAATGTTATGGTGGTATAATTCAGTCACTGTATGGTGATATTATTCAGTCACTGTATGGTGGTATTATTCAGTCACTGTATGATTGTATTATTCAGTCACTGTATGGTGATATTATTCAGTCACTGTATGGTGGTATTATTCAGTCACTGTATGGTTGTATTATTCAGTCACTGTATGGTGGTATTATTCAGTGACTGTTTGGTGGTATTATTTAGTCACTGTATGGTGGCATTATTCAGTCACTGTATGGTGGTATTCAGTAACTGTATGGTGGTATTATTCAGTCACTGTATGGAGGTATTATTAAGTAATGTTATGGTGGTATTATTCAGTCACTGTATGGTGGTATTATTCAGTCACTGTATGGTGGTATTATTCAGTCACTGTATGGTGGTATTATTTATTCCAGGGGTCTCAAACTCGGCCGGGTAAGTGGGCCGCATATAGAAAAAATGGGAAGTTGACGGGCCGCATTACTTTCAAATTTGATACAATACAAAATTATTGTTAATCAATTCGTTATTTGAACTACTATAACACTATATTACTAGAGTAATAATACTACATTACTATAATAATAGCGCTAGGTTTAAAATTTGAGATATTTCTCCACGTGCTTATTTCAACAATCCAGCGTTCCAGTTTAAGTGTCGCTAAATGCAGTCCGGCGGCTCAGTTAGCACACATGTCAAGATTGGGCAGCCCCTTTTTAGATAGTGCCGCAGTGCCCTCTGTGGATGCTGCCGCAGTGCCCTCTGTGGATGCTGCCGCAGTGCCCTCTGTGGATGCTGCCGCAGTGCCCTCTGTGGATAATGCAACACACCCCTAGATAAGGCCACAGTGCCCTCTGTAGAGGCTGCCACAGTGCCCTCTGTAGAGGCTGCCACATTGCCCTCTGTAGAGGCTGCCACAGTGCCCTCTGTAGAGGCTGCCACAGTGCCCCCTGTAGAGGCTGCCAAAGTGCCCTCTGTAGAGGCTGCCCCAGTGCCCTCTGTAGAGGCTGCCCCAGTGCCCTCTTTAGAGGCTGCCCCAGTGCCCTCTGTAAAGGCTGCCCCAGTGCCCTCTGTAGAGGCTGCCCCAGTAATGTCAGGGGCTTGCCCAGAGCTGGAGTCCCAGGCAGAGCACTAGTAGGCTCTTCCTGGGACTTCAGCTGTGCTCCTGACATCACTGGGACTCATGCTCTGGGGAAGCCCCTGACATCATTGTCGATGTATGGACAGCGATGTCAGAGGCTTCCCCAGAGTCCCGGAGCAGAGCCGATAATAGCGCTCTGCCCGGGACTCCGCTCTGGGGAAGACCCTGACACACTGTCCATATATGGGCAGCGATGTCAGGGAATTCCAGAGTCCCGGAGCAGAGCCGACACCAGCGCTCTGCTCGGGACTCCGGCTCTGGGGAAGCCCCAGACATCGCTGTTCATATGTGGACAGCGATGTCAGGGAATTCCACAGAGTCCAGGAGCAGAGCCGACACCAGCGCTCTGCTCCACTCTGGGCAAGACCCTGACACACTGTCCATATATGGGCAGCGATGTCAGGGAATTCCACAGAGTCCCGGAGCAGAGCCGACACCAGCGCTCTGCTCGGGACTCCGGCTCTGGGGAAGCCCCAGACATCGCTGTTCATATGTGGACAGCGATGTCAGGGAATTCCACAGAGTCCAGGAGCAGAGCCGACACCAGCGCTCTGCTCCGCTCTGGGCAAGACCCTGACACACTGTCCATATATGGGCAGCGATGTCAGGGAATTCCACAGAGTCCCGGAGCAGAGCCGACACCAGCGCTCTGCTCGGGGCTCCGGCTCTGGGGAAGCCCCAGACATCGCTGTTCATATGTGGACAGCGATGTCAGGGAATTCCACAGAGTCCAGGAGCAGAGCCGACACCAGCGCTCTGCTCCGCTCTGGGCAAGACCCTGACACACTGTCCATATATGGGCAGCGATGTCAGGGAATTCCACAGAGTCCCGGAGCAGAGCCTGTACTAGCGCTCTGCCCGGGACTCCGGCTCTGGGGAAGCCCCAGACATCGCTGTTCATATGTGGACAGCGATGTCAGGGAATTCCACAGAGTCCCGGAGCAGAGCCGACACCAGCGCTCTGCTCGGGACTCCAGCTCTGGGGAAGCCCCAGACATCGCTGTTCATATGTGGACAGCGATGTCAGAGAATTCCAGAGTCTCGGAGCAGAGCCGATACTAGCGGCTCTGTGTCCCACGGGCCGCAGATGACAGCCCCAGGGGCCGCGTGCTTGAGACCCCTGATTTATTCACTGTATGGTGATATTATTCACTCACTGTACGGTGGTATTATTCAGTAATGGTATGGTGGTATTATTAAGTTACTGTTTGGTGGTAATATTCAGTCACTATATGCCATTATTATTTGTTCACCATATAACCATTTTTTGTTTTAGTTATATATACACTTTACATTGTTAACTATAAAGTTGCTAATAATTCTTAGTGGGGCTAAAGTGACGTTCATATCTAAAAAACTTTTTTTGTTAGCTAATGTTCCATGGTGCCACAGTTGTGATTTGAGATTCTAGCAAAAACACCCCCAAAATTTTTTTTTTTTCTCTAAGGAAATAAGGATGACATTTTCATCACATTTTCTATGTGCATCACATTGTGGCATTTTTTTTTTTTTTTTGAGTGGGGGGTGGGGGACCAAAAAGAAAAGAAACAAATTTACAGTTAATGCACCTTATACAAGCTGGATGATCAGGGCAATGGAAATTGTTATTTGGGTCATCTGGCTTATATACAAATGTGCTGGAGTTTTACACCCCATGTCCCAGTAAAAAGTCATTTTCTGCTCTTTTACAAATTAATTAGTAACCTGCAGGAATTAACTTCATGAAGGAGAAATAAATGGATGCAGGTCACATGGTAGTCAAAGACTTTATCATGTGACTTTGTTGGTGGATTGAAGACGTTGAGAGGTCATTGCGTTGTGCTGAAATGGGTCAAGGCCGGTGGCGAACAGGGTAAGAAACGTGACTCGTGGAAAGAAAAGAAAACACTGTTAACATATTTTATGTCTTCAAACAGGAATTTGAACTTGAACGGCAGATACTAAAGTTCAGCGAATGGCTCTTGTATTTTGAAGGATGCACATACCTTGTAAAATTCACTTTTAGACTTTTTTTCTAATTTAATTCATCTCTCGTTTCCTAAGACTGAATCCACAATTCTCATTAGGCGGCCCAATAAGCTGCAGATCTTATGAGGTTTTATTTAAAAAAATGTATTCAGCCTATCTTCCACAATTCCATGCACTGTAAGGCCCGGTTCCCATGTAGAGTAAACACAGCGGAATTGTGTGCGGAAATTCCGCAGCATATGGAGTAGCAGCAAAGTGGATGAGATTTAGAAAAAAAACGCAGCATAATCATTAATATATTGACCTGCGGTGCGGAATTTCATTCCGCAGCATGTTAATTTATGCTGCGTTTTTGTTGATTTTCTGTTGCGGGTTTTCCCCATTGAACTCAATGGGGAGGCAAAACTCATAACAGAAAGCCAAGTGTTGCGACTGTTGCGCCGTAATCACAGTGATTACGCCGCAAAAATCACAACTCCGGAAAATCATACTAACCCAATCATCTTCCTGCCTCCTGGGATGACGTTTCATCCCATGTGACAATGCAGCCAACTACAGTGTCACATGGCCTGCAACGTCATCTTAGGAGGCCGGAGCGGACATCAAAAGAGGGAGGGGGTAAGTATGAGTGCTTTTTTTATGCAGCGGAAAGGTGCTGCGGGTGATAGGTCAGATACGCTTCTTGAATTTTACGCAGCGTATCCGACCCGTGTGAACCCGGCCTAATACTCATCTATCTAGGAATGAGTTCATCTAGACACCACAGTGAGGGTTCCTTCACACATAATTTTTTCTCGCGTTTAAAATGCATTGAAAATGTTTTTTTGGGCATTTTGGTGGCATTTTTTATTTAGTGTCTTTTTGTACATGCTTTTTTTATGGCGTTTTTGATGTCCTATAGAAAAGCCTATGGCCGGGTTCCTATGTAGCGTTAACGCTGTGGAATTTCCGCAGCATCTACAGTAGCAGCAAAGTGAATGAGATTTTGAAAATCTCATGCCCAAGCTGTGGAAAAAAGTGCAGCGAGAACGTTCATAAATTGACCTGCGGTTCCGAATTTAAATCTGCAGTATAAATGTATGCTACATTTTCGTTGCAGGTTTTCCCCATTGAATTCAATGGGGATGCAAAACCCGCAACAAATTCCAAGTGTGACTTTTGTGGCGGAATCGCAGCGCTTCCACCGCAAAAATACCAACTTAGATAAAAAAAAGTTTATACTTACCCACTACTCCCCTTCTTCCTAAAGTCCCGCCTCCTGGGATGACGTTTTATCCTATGTGACTGCTGCAGCCAATCAGCTGCATGGGCTGCAGCGCCATCCAGGGAGGCCGGAACGAATGTCAAAGGAGGGACGTGTCCCCATGACATCGGCCGCGGTAAGTATAAATGTTTCTTTTTCTGCACTGCTTTCCGCAGTGGAGATTCCGCCCGAAAAATCTCATCAGAATGTGTTGTGGTTTTTCGGACGGAAGGTGCTGCGGGTTCTAGGTCGGATATGCTGCGTAGTTTTTATGCAGCTTATCCGGTCCGTGAGAACCTGGCCTATGAAAAAATAAGGGCAGTAAAAAAACACCACACCTATAGCATGCTATGTTTAAAAACAAAACAAAAACACTGACCTCAAAAACGCCCAAAATAAAAATGCAGTTGTGTTTGGTGCATTGTATTTCCAGCTATAAACTTAACTGTAGCATCTGGCTGCACAAAAAAAAGGCAACAAAAATAAAGTTAAAAATGCCATTAAAAAAGCACAAAAGACGCAAAAATCTAAGCAAAACACAGCCTGAGGGTCCATGCATTATTACAGATTTGTGTTTTATGGAGCTGTAATATGTCGCCCATAGATTCTTATGGCCCATACTTTATCTCCGTGTGCTTTTTGATACAGGTTTTTTCTCGGAGGTTGAATCACGTGAATAACACGGTGCTCAGAGACACTATACGACAGCACACGATGGCCTACGGATCACTAATACAAACTGTTGAGGACTCTCTGTGTCTCCATACATGTGGCTTTGCTAGGTGGAAGGCCTCTCAAAATGTTAACTTTTGAAAGCCATTTAGATTAGTTTTAATTCTATATAGAAGAAATATTCTGTGCTGATTAATTTCTTGATATATTTTTATAAAGGTCGGAGCTCTATTTTTCTAATACAGAGCTCCAAATCCCCTGCAAAGACGTAGAGTTATTGATAAAACTTGGTCTGCTTTCAAAGGGAGTTTAGGAGACCACTGCATACTGATTATACATTAAGCTCAATAATAACACAGTATACCGTTAGCTCCCCCTAGTGGCGGCTACAGGAAGATAACATTTTAATCAGGGGATTTGGAGCTATGCATAAGTTATATAGAGCTCTGACCACTATAAAGATATAATGAGAACAGAATGTTGGACTTGAAAATGACATGATGATAAAAGGAGGATAATCACTTTTAAGAGAGGTAGGTCGAAAGAATCCAAATCAATGGAAAGTTAAAATGTCCATCCAATTCGGATCTCCAGCTCGATCTGACATGGAGTGGGGAGGAATGATGTCCGGATAGTATCATGCACAGGTTCTTTTCTAGATAGTATCATCCCATACAGTACAGCCCAGCATGTACTGACGTCTCTCCATATACGATGTAGTGGACAGATCTGAATTAGAGGGACCTTTAAATATCCTTGAAGATCTTTGGAAAGACATTCATAATTGGCCTAATCTGTTTGAATATACTTTTTAATTACCCCAAACCGGAAGAAAACTCAGGGATATGTATTTCTGCATTTACATTTTTTTATATTTTTTATTTTTACCCTTTATTTTTGTTTTCATCAGTTAGTTTTATGTTCACACTTTTATAAAGATAATATTATTCATGTTTTGGAGTGTTACAGTAAAGAACCCGGGGACTGATATCTGATGTCATTAAACACATAGCGGGAGGACATTGAGCCGACATAGATCGTAAAATACAGATGTTTCCAAAACAACCTCAGAATAAGTTTCTTATCAGTAATGACCACTGCTTCCTAAAATGTGAAAATCATATGGAAAAATCATGTTTATTCTCATACATATATAGGAATTTTTTTTCTCAGCAGACAAGGACAAGTGCCCCAGCGTTTGTGCAGCCCTTCCTATTACGAGCTGCGCTCAGTTGCACATGTATGGGCAGAGGAAAGGTTCTCTTTTAGGGTATGTTCACACGGCTTATTATCGGCCGTTTTTCGGGCCATATACGGCCCGAAAAGCGGCTGAAAAATCAGAAGCAGAACACCTACAAACATCTGCCCATTGATTTCAAAGGGAAATACGGCGTTCTGTTCCGATGGGGCGTTTTCTTACTCCTCATTTTCAAAAAACGGCGCGTAAAAAGACGCCCCGTAAAAAGAAGTTTATGTCACTTCTTGAGCCGTTTTTTAAGCCATTTTTCATTGACTCTATAGAAAAACAGCTCCTAAAACTACCGTAAAAAAACGCTGCAAAAAACGCGAGTTTGCTTAAAAAACAGCTGAAAATCAGGAGGTGTTTTCCCTTGATAACAGCTCCGTATTTTCAGATGTTTTTTGCTAAGCGTGTGAATATACCCTAAGAGGTAATTCTGGTAAATTTTAAAAAATCATAAATATTCTAACCACTCCTCTGTTAATATTTTCCTCTGCTTTGATCATATTTTCTCCTATTGCCATTAAGACTGGCAAACTTACAGATGTAGCCATCTTTAACTTGACCCTGATAACTTGCTGCAGCGTGATATCACACAACAAAAGCCATTGAAAAGTCATTGAAAAAGTCAAGATAAAAGGTCTAGCCATTGTTTATTTAATGCGTTAAAAGTCAAAGTAAGGACGGCTACATCTGTATACAAATAATTCTTCTATATGTTTCAAAAGAAATCAGTTATTTCCTCTCATCTTCCTTCTCACAAATCTTTTTGGCTGTAAGGCAACTGACTGCAGTAGGAGCTCTCCCCCACTGCTCTATCTACAATAGGAGACCAGGAACAATAAGCCCCACCCCTCCACTAAGCCACCCCTCTAAATTGTCTGCAAGCTAAAAAATGGAAGGAAACCAAATTTAATTTTTATATTATAGTCAGGGCTTCGATGACATTTTCAAATGGATTCCAACGTATCCTGATGGACCCTATTGACTGTCAGGGTTCCGGGATTTTTGGCGGCAAGAATAATGCTGAATATTGCTCTATACTTGCCGCCCAAATTACCAAAACAGCTAACAATCTGTTGACCATTGTTTCTCTTCTCTTTCACTGTAACACCATTTTAGAACACATCAGTCTTAATGAGCATGAACATTTTGTCATCGAATCTCACTATTATTTCAGATTTTCATAATAGGATATTTGACAATGAGTTTTATAAATCAGAAAACCCCTTTAAGTTCTCAATGTTGGAATCTAGTGCTCCTAAAGACTTTTTAAGGTACATCATAAAGAACGAATTCTGGTTATTTCTGATTCAAATTGTTAAAACATTTTTTTTGCCAAAAAGCAAGTCAGCCACTTGTTTGTCAAGGGTGCCATTGGGGGAGGTGTAGGTACTGTTTTGATTTCTATTGTAACGTTGAGGGTATGCCATGTCATTTCAACCTTAGGGGGGATTCACACGAGCGTGTATTCGGTCCGTGCGGGCCGCGTGGTTTTCACGCGGCACGCATGGACCAATACAAGTCTATGGGGCAGTACAGACAGTCCGTGCTTTTTGCGCAGCGTTTGTCTGCTGCGCAAAAAGCGCGACAGGTTCAATAACTCTGCGTATTTCGCGCATCACGCACCCATTGAAGTCAATGGGTGCGTGAAAATCACGCGCACCACACGGAAGCACTTCCGTGGGACGAGCGTGATTCGCGCAACAGCAGTGAAAAGGATGAATGAAAACAGAAAAGCACCACGTGCTTTTCTGTTTCCAAGCATCCAAACGGAGTGTCTTTGCGAGGAGCGAACCCCGACAACCGAGGCAAACTTCACCGGGTTCGGCCAAACTCGTTTTGGCCGAACCCGGCAAAAAAATTTCCGGTCCGCGACGTCGGGAGAGATTCACTGTGCATGGTGCTGAAAGAGTTAAACTGTTTCAGCACCATGGACAGTGACTTGCGATCCCAAAATACATGAACCTGTAAAAAAAAACGAAGTTCTAACTTACCGATTACTCCTGTCTCCTTCCTGCAGTCCGACCTCCCGGGATGACACTTCAGTTCAAGTGACAGCTCCAGCCAATCACAGGCCAAGCACAGGCTGCAGCCAATCACAGGCTGCAGCGGTCACTTGGACTGCCGCGTCTTCCAGGGAGGTGGGGCCCGATGTCAAGAGAGGCGCGTCACCAAGGACGCGTCACCAAGGACGCGTCACCAAGGCAACGGCCGGGAAGTTCTCGGTAAGTAGGAACTTTATCTTTTTTTTTAACAGGTTTTTCGCTGTTGTGTTCGGCATTCACTGTCAAGGGTGCTGAAAGAGTTAGCTCTTTCAGCACCTTGGACAGTGACGGGCGTCGACAAGCCTCATCTCTATGATGCCGGCTGCGCGAAAATCACGCAGCCGCGCATCAGACACGCATGACACACGCAGCTGTCAAATGGTTTTTGCGCTCGCAAAACGCCGCGTTGTTTGCGCGCGCAAAAACGCAACGCTCGTGTGAATCTCCCCTTAGCGTGTGAAATCCAGTGACTCCACGCTAACAAAGTTAGACAAATATCAATATTTTATTGCAATTAACAATTCTGTATACAATGAATGTATTATACTCAATTCTCGACTCTTCTGAATAGACGGGAGAAGTGTATTCATTAGCAGGTGATAATTTTCTGCAGTCATTTAGGTAAGACTTAGGGAGTAAGACAAAGGAAACATAAAAAATTACCATCTGTGTTCCCTTACATGACTTCTTCCCAAGCGATAAGGCAAAGAAAAATATCAAGCAAAATGTCTGCAGAAAATACACATAAATATCTGGCGTCTTTTGTGTCTTTCCAGTTAATGCCAATGGAAAGTTCCAACTATTTAAAAAAAAAGTATATTTAATGATGGTCCCATGAACTGGATGCTTTGTTGAGGGTTGGGGTTGATAAGAGATAAAATAATATATATATATATATATATATATATATATATATATATATATAAAAATAAAAACAACTCTAAGCACAAGAGTGAGCACAGAGTTGTCACTTTCCTTTTCCAACACTGCAAGACCTTAAAGAGACTCTGTCAGCACATTATAAGTGCCCTGTCTCCTACATAAGGAGATGGGCGCTGTAATGTAGGTGACAGTAAGGGTATGTTCACACGGCGGGGGTCCGTAACGGCTGAAATTACGGGGATGTTTCAGCCTGAAAACATCCCCGTAATTTCAGCTGTACCGGCATGTGCAGGCGCTTGAACGCCGCGTCAATTACGGCCGTAATTAGCGCTGCTATTCATTGGAGTCAATGAATAGCGGCTCCAATTACGGCCAAAGAAGTGACAGGTCACTTCTTCTACGCGGGCGCCTATTTACGCGCCGTCATTTGACAGCGGCGCGTAAATATACGCCTCGTGTGAACAGACAAACGTCTGCCCATTGCTTTCAATGGGCAGATGTTTGTCAGCGCTATTGAGGCGCTATTTTCAGACGTAATTCGGGGCAAAAACGCCCGAATTACGTCCGTAAATAGGCCGTGTGAACATACCCTAATGCTTTTTATTTAAAAAAACGATCTTTTTTCACAACGTTAGGAGCGATTTTGGTTTATGCTAATGAGCTTTCTTAATGCCCAAGTGGGCGTACTTTTACTTTCGACCAAGTGGGTGTTGTACAGAGGAGTGCATGACGCTGACCAATCGGCATCATGCACTCCTCTCCATTCATTTACACTGCACTAGCGATATAGTTATATCACTATGTGCAGCTACATACACAAGCCCTAACATTACTGATAATGAATACACATGACCATCCAGCCTGGACGTCATGTGTACTCAGAATCCTGACACTTCTGACTCTTTTTTGTGAGATTTACAGCAACGGATACGAAATCTCGCGAGATCACGGAGCTAAACGAGATTTGGTTTCACTTGCCGGAATCTCACAAAAAAAGATTCAGAAGTGTCAGGATTCTGAGTACACATGACGTCCAGGCTGGATGGTCATGTGTATTCATTATCAGGACACTGTAGTAATGTTAGGGCTTGTGTATGTAGCTGCACATAGTGATATAACTATATCGCTAGTGCAGTGTAAATGAATGGAGAGGAGTGCATGATGCTGATTGGTCAGCGTCATGCACTCCTCTGTACAACGCCCACTTGGTCGAAAGTAAAAGTACGCCCACTTGGGCATTAAGAAAGCTCATTAGCATAAACCAAAATCGCTCCTAACGTTGTGAAAAAAGATCGTTTTTTTAAATAAAAAGCATTACTGTCCCCTACATTACAGCGCCCATCTCCTTATATAGGAGACAGGGCACTTATAATGTGGTGACAGAGTCTCTTTAAGGGTTTAGATGAACCCCCTAAACCATCATGGTCCAGAATGGATCAGGAAAAAAGGTTTACGGTTGCAGCGATTTCTTTTCATTTTTTTCATGCTGCAATTTGAATTTGAAATTTTTCCATCGATGTAACTGTTGCTTGAGGGTTAGTTTTTTGCTTTCATTTTTTTATATTTTTTTATGGCACCATTTTTGGGTTCATATAATTTATTGATTAAACGTATTAATTTTTTTGAAGGAGGACTGGGGTAAAATCTGTGGTCGTTACAATTGTGTCATTAAAGGGGTTTTCCCATCAGGGAAGTTTATGGCATATCCAGAGGATATGCCATAAATGTCAGATAGCATGTGATTCCCGACCATGAAGAAGAAAACAGCATAGTTCGCTGAGCTACGCTGTTTCGGTAAGTCCCATAGTAGCTCGCTGAGCTACGCTGTTTCCATAAGTACCATTCAGTTCTATGGGACTTATGGAAACAGCATAGCACAGCGAGCTACGCTGTTTTCTACTTCATGGTCAGGAATCACACGCGTCAGCCAGAGCACAGAGCGGTATAACGGGGTTTCGGGGGCCCGTCCTAGAGAGGTGCGGGTCCCAGAGGTGGGACCAGCAACTATCTGACATTTATGACATATCCTCTGGATATGCCATAAATGTCCCTGATGGGAAAACCCCTTTAACAAATATTATTTTTTTGGTTTTAAGGGTGTTCTACTTTCAAACATCTAAATTATGTTTATTTATAAAAATAAAAAATAAAGTTGAATTTTAACGAAATATTTTTTGTTTTTTTTAAATGAAGCTTTATTAAAAAAAAATTATTAATCCCACTAGAGGACTCAAAGCTGTAATGCTTTTGAATACTTATTAATATTCAAGAGGCATTATTGCCTCTCAGTGTTGCACTGACAAGCAATCTATTATGTTGTTGCCTGTTCGGTCCCCGGCTGCCATGATAACCAATTAGCAACCTGTGATCAGCCTAAGGAACTGCCGATGGGGTGACAAGGGGAACCCTCTGTCTCTCTCAAATTTCTTAGGTGCTGTGGTTGCTATTGGAAGCAGCATTTAAGGAGCTGACTGGTCGGCTTAAATATAATCGGGAAGGATGTGGTGACCGAATCACAGTTAAGGACACCACGTGGTTTCCGAGGCACAGATGATTGGACAACAGTTAAGAGCACCACGTGGTTTCCGAGGCAGTTGCAGAGTTAGCTCCGCCCACAGCCCAACCTGCAAGAGGCCTGTAAGGAAGGAGATGTGATCCGAGGGATGTCCGTGGATTGTGCCTTTCGCTCGCTCTCTTCTCCTCCTCACAGTGCGAAGTGCATGTGAGGAGGAGGAGGAGTGTATTTTGATGCTCCCTGTAGGAGCTGAATCCCTAGTCCCCGGCCGCAGCTTTGGCCGAAGCTGTGGCCAGGGATTTCGCTCCAGGGAAGTGCTTGACTTCACTGTCCATATATGGACAGTGACGTTCAGGAATTCTACTGGAGCAGTCCCCTACTCCTGAAGTGGAATCCCCGGCGCTGTGGCCGGTGATTCCGCTCCAGGAAAAGTCCCTGACTTCACTGTCCATATATGGACAGTGACATCAGTGACTTCTGAAGCGGAATCCCCGGCGCTGTGGCCGGTGATTCTGATCCAGGAGAAGTCCCTGACTTCACTGTCCATATATGGACAGTGAAGTCAGGGACTTCTCCTGGAGCGGTCCCCCACAGAGGGGGGGGGGTGCCATCTATGGGAGGTGGCTATGTACAAGGGGGCTGTGTGGCACTACCTACAGGGGGGCTGTGCACCATTACCTATAGGGGGCTGTGTGGCATTACCTACAGGGGGGCCGTGTAGCATTACCTACAGGCGGGCTGTGTGGCATTACCTAAATTGGGGCTGTGTGTGGCATTACCTACAGGCGGGCTGTGTGTGGCATTACCTACAGAGGGTCTGTGGGGCACTACTACAAGTGGGTCTGTGTGGCACTACCTACAAGGGGGTCTGTGTGGTACTACCTACAAGGGGGGTCTGTGTGGCATTACCTAGAGGGAGGCTGTGGCAGCATCTACAGAGAGTAGTGTGCGGCATGGCATTATCTACAGAGGGCAGTGTGGGGCATTATCTACAGAGGGCAGTGTGTGACATTATCTACAGAGGGCAGTGTGTGGCATTATATACAGTGGGCAGTGTGTGGCATTATCTACAGAGGGCAGTGTGTGGCATTATCTACAGAGGGCAGTGTGTGGCATTATCTACAGAGGGCAGTGTGTGGCATTATATACAGTGGGCGGCATTATCTACAGAGGGCACTGTGTGGCATTATCTACATAGGGCAGTGTGTGGCATTATCTACAGAGGGCACGGTGTGGTATTATCTACAAAGGGAATTGTGTGGCAGAAAATGCACAGATGAAATTCATCCATTTTTAAATCGGACAGGGAAAACAACGGATGCAAAATGGTACAAAATCAGCCATTAAAAACTGAAACACGGCCCGTAACAGAAACATAACCGATGCAAAATGGCTGAGAAAAATGGACCAAAAGGAGGGACACTCGGACACTGTCTTGTGAATAGAGTCTTACATAGGACTTCAGGTAACAACTACATTATCTGTACTCACAGAGTTATCACTGTGTTATCTGTGGTGTTACATAGGACTGCAGGTAACATCTACTACATTATACCTTTACCCTGGGTGAATAATCTATTATTCAGCAAACGCTTCCGCATTTTTCTTAGGTTTCAAATTTTGTTAACTAGGTTTTAAAATACACATACATTTTTTTATAATGTTTTTTACATATACTTATCATCATTCCTTTTGCTAGCAAACCCATGTAACGGGGTTTCTATAGAAAAATACAAAAAATGCTTTATTGGAAATTTATACAATTAAAAGATGCATGAAAAAGGCGTCTGTCTTTGCAGAGAGCATGTCCAAGCAATAATGCAACAGGGGCATGGCTAAACCAATAACAGAAAAGGTATATATAGCTGTAGCGTGGGCCCCCAATATCAATTCCACTGGTGGGCCCTAAGCACCACAGTACAACAAAGTCTCTGTTACACATTTTTTAAAAGGAAATTAAGGAAATAGGATCTGCTTTTCTTCCTAGAAAAAGTGCCACTAGAGGTTGTGTATAGTATTGCAGCTCAGCCACTTTCAAGTGAATTACACTGAGCTGCCATACCAGACACAGCTACAGAAGCATGAGTAGCGCTATTTTCTGTAATAAAAAATCAGACCTCCAGAAAGCGATGGAGTAAAGCCCCCTCCACCAGAGACCAGAAGTAACAGAGGAGCTGCATACAGAGCTTTATCTGTGTGTCCCATGTATAGTTTTATTATCCTGCCTAAAGCAGTTCAATAGAGCTGTCATTTACTTGTCTACCCTCTAATAAAAATGAGATGACTCTGCTCAAACGCTCCCAGTCTGTGCAGCGAAGTCGACAAGCGAGCTGCAAAAAACGTCAGCCTATTGTGACTGCTCTTGTGACCTGTGTGAAACATGCAATATTTCAAGATTTACTTTATGTAGATAATAGCAAATAAAATAAAAAAGAACACCACCAGCATTAAAAGAAAAAAATGTTCATAATAAAAATCCTGATTTGAATAATACGTCATTTTAATGATACATTCCCTTGAAATCAAAATTAACATTATCTCTCATGGGTATGTCCCTTTAAATATGCTGAATACTCGCCCCATATATCAGTCGGAGTAAATGATCATATTCAGCTTGTGTTACAGACTTAAAGAGGACATTTGGCTTGTTGTACGATAGGTTATTGTTGCTGAATGTTCTTCCTCAGCAGCGCAGACAAAACATTTATTTGCAATATTTTCAAGGCTAAATATAATTAAAAGGCATTTTTTTTTCCGCGTGTGATGCTATTTAAGGGTTCAGGCTAATTGTTTTTAACTTGCTCACTGAGTCCTGAATAACTTTTCATAGGACCCCAGACACTGCACTGTGACAGTCAAACCAAGGAGCATTGGATACGATGGAATTGCTCTACAATCAACCTTGCCAAAGGCCTTTTTAGCTACACAAAGCTGGCTCTATCTTTGTATATTGAGTGAGCTAAATCAATGTTAAATGTTTGGCTCTTTTTACAGGACAATGACCAGGACCTGAGCTGCATCCTTCTCTTATGATTGACACTTGAAACGTTGAGTAGGAATAAGCCAGAGGCACTGCTACAAGCTCGAAATCTCTGTTGGGGATAACAACTGGTGACATCTGCAGAAAGGCCGACAAAAGACAGTTGAAAGCCGTGTTTGTTGCTTTCCCCTCTCAGATCTCCGCTCTTTCATACGGCTCCTTATTCGCTTTAATATTATGATTCAGCACCTGGCTCTTTTGAACCTTACTTTAAACTTCAAAAGCCGAGGTGGTATTAACAAACATGAAACAAAAAAAGTGGCAGTAGCTTGATTTACTGTTGTCGTCTTATCAAGGGGGATTTTTGTCACCAGCTGCCACGTTCTGTCATCTTTCGAGCCATTATCATTTCTCCACTTAATAACGGCTTTGAATGCAGGCGGAATGAGCAACGTATAGCGATCTGGGGATGACAAGACGAGCAAATGAAGGGAAAGATGTTAGGGGAAAAAAAAAAGAAAACGAGTGAAACAAATAAAGGCTCTGGTACTTTACTAGTGACCTTGATTGTGGAATTAAACGTATCAAACTAAACGGCGCGTTCTGTCGCTTTTAAATTCCGCTCCGCGCTTTCTCTGTAACCGGTCCTTTGTTCTTGGAATACAAGGCTTTCCTTAAGATACCTACCCAGCTGTTTGATTAGGGTTTGTGAACCTTAATGGAGAACATAATACGGTGGCTAGAAATTATTCAGCAAGGATAGGATTGTTCTGAGGCTTATAATAAAGTCAACAGTGTTTTATGACTATAGGCTTTGACTATTCTTTTAATTAACTGTATTATCATGATGGATTTTTTTTTTCTTTTTTGTTTTTTGGATTTCTTTTTTGTCATGTACCATATATTTATTTTTATTAATTTTTATTTATTATTATATACTTTTAGTTATTTGTTTTATTTATATATATATATATATATATATATATATATATATATATATAGATAGATAGATAGATAGATAGATAGATAGATAGATAGATGATAGATAGATATGAAATACAAAAGATAATAGATAGATAGATAGATAGGGAAATCACGCACAGCACATGGACCCATTGATTTCAATGGGTCCGTTCACACATGCAGGAGTTTTCACGCACCTATCGCCCATTGAAGTCAATGGGTGCCTGAAAATCACGCACAGCACAGGGATGCGCATCCGTGCACTGTGTGTGATTTACGCATCAATTCAATTGAAATAAAAAAAAAAAGATGTGCTTTGCGAGTGCGTGAATAACGCATGCCACTTGCAAAGCACTCTGATGCATAACGTACCAGATTTACACGCGTTTTTCACGCGCGTTAATCTGATACGCTGATACGTGAATGTAGCCTAACTCAATTAAAAAAAGTGTCTCTCATATATTCTATAGATTCATTACACACAGAGGGATCTATTTCCAGCATTTTTTTCTTTTAAGGTTGATGATTATGGGAACAGTTAATGAAAACCCAAAATTTAGTGTCTCAGAAAATGAGCATATTATATAAGCCCAATATCAAAAATGATTTTTAATACCGAAATGTCGTCCTACTGAAAAGCATGTACAGTATCTGCCCTCAATACTTGGTCGGGGCTCCGACTCTGCATGACTTACTGCATCAATGCGGCGTGGCATGGAGGCGATCAGCCTGTGGCACTGCTGAGGTGTTATCAATGCAGCGTGGCATGGAGGCGATCAGCCTGTGGCACTGCTGAGGTGTTATCAATGCGGCGTGGCATGGAGGCGATCAGCCTGTGGCACTGCTGAGGTGTTATCAATGCAGCGTGGCATGGAGGCGATCAGCCTGTGGCACTGGTAAGGTGGTATCAATTCGGCTTGGCATGGAGGCGATCAGCCTGTGGCACTGCTGAGGTGTTTTGGAAGCCCAGGTTGCTTTGATAGCGGCCTTCAGCTCGTCTGCATTGTTGGGTCTGGTGTCTCTCATCTTCCCCTTGACAATACCCTATAGATTCTCTATGGGAATTAGATCAGGCCAGTTTGCTGGCCCTGTTCATGTTCCTGCGCAATGGTAAGGCTCTGTTCACACAGTTGTCATGGCTTCTTTTTTTAAAAGAACCATGACGGATATAACAGGTCAGTTTTGTAACAGATTCTAACAGATCCCATAAATTTTAATGGTTCCATCAGGCAACCATTTTTTTGTTACTGGATGGATTAGCGTAGAAACCTATGTTGTCCTGTCCATCAAGGAGCAACAAAAACCAGATGTAAAAGAACTAACATAAGTGTGAACAGAACTTTATTGAAGTAGAGTGCACATTTGGTACGTTTACATTCATGGGTCAGGAAACTGTATCAGCAGCAAAGGAAATACAATTCTTTCATACAGCCCTGCCACTTCGACAGTAGCATGCAGGCACCATGTATAGCAGCTTTTACAACTTGTTCACACAATGCGGATTTGTTTTTTATTTGTGATATATTTTTGAAAATAGGAGAAATTTACAATCCTCCACCGGCACTTATTTATAGAACAGTCCTTCGCAGTATTATGAGAAAAGAGAGAAATAAATTCAGCGTACAAAAATTTCATAATAGGTTCATGCATAATACAGTATATCGTCCAGACGGTGGGATGTGCATTTGGGAACCCAGAAGTAATAACGTTAATACATGTTTTTCAACAATAGCTCCACTTGTTCAGATAGACTTTTGTCCCACATATCTCCTTGCACAAAAAAAAAATAGTACCAGTTCCTTGGGGTCGGTATCCCCCTACCCATTCTTCTGTCAGGTACAGTCAGCTTCTTTAAGACAAGGGGATCGGGAACCTCTTTTTTTTATATTACTTTGATCCTCCCGACGCGTTTCTTCATGGCCCAAAGAATTATCAGGGGAGATTGCCAGACAGCCTTTACCTATGGTCCATAGGGGCTGATAGAAATCATTGTTTCTGTGTTCTCAAAAATCCTGCAGTGGCAAAGGGATTACCTGGCCCATGTATTATCCTGGTTCTGAGAGAGGCGCCTGTTTCTGTTTTTTTGTAAGCAAGAACTTTTAACCTCCTGAGTACTGTAAAGGTATCTGTGCTCAGAGAAGGTATTATTCACGGAAAGCATTTATCCCTGACAAGACTTCTGAGCTTAAGGGCTCATTCAGAACACGCTGAATCTCGACCGTGTGCTGTGCATTGAAACAACGCACAGCACACGGAACCATTGATTTCAATGGGGCTATTCACACATGCGTGAGTTTTCACGCAGCGAGTGATTGTAGCATCAAACTCACTGCATGTCCTATATTGGTGCGTTTTCACGCACCTAGCCGGCCATTGAAGTCAATGGGTTGCATGAAAACCACGGACAGCACAATGACGCACATCCGTGTGCTGTTTGTATTTTGCACATCAATTACATTGAAAAAAAAAAGAAGCGCCTGCGAGCGCGTAAAAAACACATGCCACACACAAAGCACACTGATGCATAACGCAATACACATGGACAGATTTACGTGTGTTTTGTCACGCTCGTGTGAATGTAGCCTAAAGCTCAGCTTACATACATTTCAGATTTCATGTCAGTGTTAAAGGGGAAGGGGGACATAGGCACACAGGCTTAAAACACTAAGAGAATAAGGGGTGCGGAAAGAAAGCAGATTCATAGGCAACACCCACTGAGCTCTGAAGTTGCAGCTCCACAAGCGAGCATACCAGAGAAACAAGTCTTGAACATAAACTAATTAATACAGGAATCAGCTAGCAGCAGTGCCATGTGTGCCTAGAAAACACAGCAAAGAAAACAGCAATAAATGATTTGGTATGAAAAAAATACACCCGCCTCTAGCGATGACGTGTTGTGTCACAACACGTTATCGATGTAGTCAATCACAGGCTGTAGCAATGACAAATTACGACATGTCATCCTCACTGGAGGCAGGTTGTACGGAGTCTGGTGGGGGACCAGGGAAGTGTTGCCAAGGGAGCACCAGGGGAGAGGAGTATAGTGAGTTTTTTAGATGCTTGGCTGTTTTCCAAAGGGAAATCTGCACTCAAATCCCCACAATTTCACGGTGTTTAGTTCACTAAGGATCTCTAAAATATTCTGCTTTATTGCAATAAAGTAATAAAAGTGCCATTACTCACCTGACAGATCTTCAAGCGTACTATCCGCTCCGGTGCTCCCCGCTGTTCTTTGTTGATAGTGCTGCAGCGATGAAAAGCCCATATACCCAAATGATCGCTGCAGTCAATCACTGGCCTCAGTGATATATAGGCACGTCATTGCTGCAGCACTGTCAACAAAGATCCGAGGGGAGCACCGGAGCGACTGTGCTGGAACAGCGGGGAATCTGTCAGGTAAGTAATGGCTCTTTTACTGTTTTATGCCATTTTCTCCCCTTTTTCCCAACTTAGAGAAACCCTTTAAACAGTTAACTTTTCATATGGGCAATATATAGCATTATTTATTTTGTGTGGCATTTTCCACGCACTGAATAGCATTATTTAAATGGGCTGAACAAGGGTCCATTGGACCCAGAGAAAATAATTCTGAGGACCCACCCCCCCCCCCACTTATACAAAACATGTACACATTGATTTTTAATTGGGTTTTATTTTTTACATATTATTTTCTAACCCTAAAACCACCCCCTCCCCATCCTATACCACCCGCGAGGAGAGAGGAGGAATAGGAAACAAAATTTGAGAACACAAATTTAAGTTTGAGAAGGTCTCACCAGTTCAAAGTTTTAGATTTAGCCCAACAAGTTGTACTTTGCTATATCAGATCACCTGAAATTTTATGAATTGCTATCTGTTATTATATATTGTTTTTTACATACATTATTCGAGACTTTTTCTCTCCAGGCAGTAACTGATGGTTCATTTGTGGACATCCGCACTTGCAACACCACCGTTCTGGCAATCACCAGGACCCTATTTATGGCCGTAATAGAATGCTTTGTGCCCTTGAATCCTCGTCAGCTTCCTAAGATACATAGAATTATATTTGGAGGTACAGATGTAGCTGTCTTCATCTTGGCTTTTAACACATTAAATACACAGTGTCAGGACACTTTAACGTGACTTTTTTAACCCCTTCAGGACCAGGCTCATTTTGGCCTTCAGGATCAGCCCCATTTTTCAAATCTAACGTGTCACTTTATGTGGTAATAACTCTGGAATGGTTTTACTTATTCAATTGATTCTGAGATTGTTTTTTCGTAAAACATTGTTCTGTATGTTAGTGGTAAAATTTGGTCGATATGTTTACTCTTTATTTATAAAAAAAAAATAAAAATGTAAAGAAAAATTTGAAATCTTTTACTTCTAAAATGGATAATGGTACCACACAAATTAGTAAATAAATAAGGTTTACTATAAGTCTTCTTTATGTGGGCATCATTTTTTTATTCATTTTATTATTTTCAGGTCGTTATAAGGTTTATAAGTTTACTAGCAGTTTTTCAAATATTCAACAAAATTTGCAAAACATATTTTTTTAGGCACAACTTCAGTTTTAAAGAGGCTTTGATGGGTCTATATATTAGAAACCCCTCATATGCTCCACCAATTTTAATAACTGCACCACTCAAAGTATTCGAAACTTCATTTAGGAAGTTTGTTAACCCTTTAGGTGTTGCAAAGAAATTAAAGAAAAGTGGAGGTAAAATATAATTATAAATAAATTTAATTTTGTCTGGCAGATTTTCAAATGAATCCGTTTATTTAAGTAACACAGTTAACAGA
Source organism: Rhinoderma darwinii (assembly GCF_050947455.1). NCBI lineage: Eukaryota > Metazoa > Chordata > Amphibia > Anura > Rhinodermatidae > Rhinoderma > Rhinoderma darwinii. The sequence continues at coordinate 389,733,857 of NC_134690.1, forward strand.
AAAACACCACTCAATATTTATTACACAGATTCTGCAGTTTTCAAAATATATCACACGTGGCCCTAGTGTGCTGCCGCACTCAAACACAGTCCTCACAAATGAAGGAGCACCTTGTGGATTTTGGGGACTCCTTTTTGTTAGGATGTTTTCCAGGCACCATGTGATGTTTGAAAAGGCCTTGAGGTGCCAATACATTAGATACACCCAAACACACCCTATTTTGGAAACTACTCCCCTCAATGAATTGATCTAAGGATGCAGTGAGCATTCAGACCCCACAGGTTTTTCATAGAAATTAAAAAATTTTAGCTCAACTTTTTTCATTATCACAAGGAATTCAGGAGAAAAAGCACCCCAAAGATCATTAGGCAATTTCTCATGAGCATGGCAATACCGCATATGTGCTCATAAACTTCAGTTTGGGCACACGGCAGTGCTCAGAAGCCTTTTAGCTTTTGGAGTGCAGAGTTTGCTGAAATGGTTTTCTGGTGCCATGTCGTATTTGCAAAGCCCTTGAGGTACCAGTACAATGGAAGCCCCCAAAAAGTTACGCCATTTAGGAAACTACACTCTTCAAAGAATTCATCTGGGGTGTAGAGAGCATTTTGACCCCACAGGTGTTTCAGCAAACTTATTAGGATTGGACTATTGCCAATAATATGTAGTTTAGCTCAAATTTTTCATTTTCATAGGACTATAGAAGAAAAAGCACCCCAATGTTTGTAGGGCATTTTCTCCTAAGTACAGCAATTACCCACATGTGGTCACAAACTGTGGTTTGGGCACGCGGCTGGGCTCAGAAAGGAAGGAGCTCCGTTTTTCTTTTGCAACGCAGATTTTGCTGAATTGGTTTGGTTGGGCGCCATGTCACATTTGCAGAGCCCTTGAAGTACCAGTACAGTAGAAATTCTCCAAGTGTGATCCAATTTTGGAGAAACCTCAAAGAATTAAATTAGGGTTGTAGTTTATCATCCTGATCCCTCAGGTGTTTTATAGATTTTATTAGAATTTGGCCGTGAAAATGCAAAACTTTTTATTTCCAATAATATGTAGTTTTAGCTCATAATTTTTAATTTCCACAAGGAATACAGAAGAAAAGACACCCCAAAATTTGCCTTATATGTGCTCATAAACAGCTGTTTGGGCACACTGCCAGGCTCAGAAGGGAGAGAGCACCGTTTGGCTTTTGCAGAGCAGATTTTGCCAGGCAAAATCAGAAATAGCCATAGCAATCACTGGCCCCCCTTGCAATTTCTCGCGTCAGACCCCCACCAATCAAAACTTCTGACATGTCAGAAGTTTGTTAAACATTTAGTTACCCTTTAACATTAAATTTTGTTTTTCATTTCAATTTTACTTTTTTTTTTTTATTAATCCAATAGAGGGATTTTTAATTAGGATTTTTATTTAGTAACTATAATGTACTGGCATATATCTATATGCTAGTACATTAGCCTTTGTACTAATAGTACACAGGTAGCCCAAGGGACCCAAGTAATGTCAATTTAAATAATTCCATTCACTGCCTAGAAAATGCCACACAAAATAGTGCTATATAGTGCCCATATGAAAGTTAATTTGTTTAACCCCACTAATTATCATAAATGATGCTACACATTTTCTTGTGCAGATTGTTATGGTTGTGACGATCCCAAATATGTGTAGATTTTTATTTTTTTATTTAAAGGGTAACTAAACGTTCAACAAACTTCTGACATGTCATTGTGACATGTCAGAAGTTTTGATTGGTGGGGGTCTGAGCACTGAGACCCCCACCAATCGCCAAAAGGACACAGTAGAAGTCTTCGTGTGAGCGCCTCAGGCGCTTCGTTTCTGTTTGGCTTTTTCTAGAAATCAATGTAGCGGAGTACGGACTCAATAGAAAGTCTATGAACCCGATATATGGGCTTTCCGGAGAATGGCGAACAAAAATGTAGCGGCTCAGCGCTCACACAAGCACTTCTGCAGCTTCCTGTCAGCGATTGGCGTAACGACATTCAAGACAGGGTAGAAAATTTACAGAAATAAAAGAATGTAAGGGGATATCTGTACGGAGTTGCAGGCTTGGGGGAGACATTGTGGAGCAAAGGGTAATAGGTTTTAAGATAAGGCTTCATTCACATCTGTGCCACATCTTCCGTTCTGGTGTTCTGTCGGAGCTCTCCGTCAGAACGGAACCCTGACTGAAAAAAATGGAAACCACTCATTTCCGTTTGCATCACCATTGATTTTAATGGTGACGGGTCTGGTGCCAGTGGTTTCTGTTTGTCTCAGTTGCGCTAGGGTTTCGTCATTTTGACGGAATGAATACCGTAGTCAACTGTGCTATTCATTCCATCAAAACGACGGAACCCTTACACAACGGTGACAAACAGAAAACATTTGCACCGGATCCGTCACCATTGAAATCAATGGTGATGCGAACGGAAACCTATGGTTTCCATCAAGGTTCTGTTCTGACGGAAAGCTCCGATGGAACGCCAGAACAGAGCCCTGATGCAGATGTGAACGACGCCTAATACTGTGAGTTTTATGTGGATAGTTTTATGTGGATTCCCTATGAAATGAGTAATGCTTTACTTGACTGTTAAGATCAAAATCTGTGTGTTTGTTTTCAGCAATGTGAGGTCTTAGCTCCTTGCAAGAAATAAACGTCTCAAGTAATTGAAGATGACAACACATGCTGAGACGCATTAATCAGACATTTTACTCATCTTATTTTGACACAACTCAGTAGGTCACTGCAAATGTCTATTAGTGGCTGAACTTTGTATCTTTCCCATTTCTTGAGTTTACAGAAAAAAAGAAAAAAAAAGGAGTAGAAAATAAAATAGACTCGAATGCCTGTACATGAATCTATAAGTACTAGTATGTCTGCCTGTGGTTAGAATGATCGCTTGCTGGTTAATTAAAGGCTATGTAAACCTTTGAAACACAAAGGTCAGTCAGTGTGATTGGTGCAACTTTATAATTAGTTTTTATAAAAATTAGTTTTACTTTTTGAGATACAGCTGCTTTGTAGTCTGTATACAGAGCAGCTGTATCGTTCCCTAAATCTTGTTCCCATGAAAGTTCATAACTTAGATGTGATATATTACAGGTGGATCCTGCGTGTCAGAGACACGCAGGACCTGCTGACACTGAACCTGTCAGGTTGCGGGACTGACGGATTCAGGTCTTAGCGAACGATACAGCTGTTCTGTATACAGGATACAAAGCAGCTGTATCTCAAAAAGTAAAAATCATTTTTAATAAAAACGAATTATAAAATTACACCAATCACACTGATTAACCTTTTTATTTAAAAAAAAAAATGCCTTTCAAAGGTGTACATAACTTTTAAATTAACCCCTTAATGACCGCCAATACGCCTTTTCCCTGCGGTCATTAAGGGTCCATATTCTAGGCCGCCTCCTTTTCACGGTGGCCTAATCAAAGCTGCACGGGTGTCCCATGCAGGCTGGAGCGGATGCTCGAATGTCTGATGACAGCCGGGCTCCAGCTCCAACGGTAGCAATAGAAGTTTACTTAGATTGCGACCATTTAATCCCTCAGATGCCACAGTCATTGGCGACCGCTGCATCTGAGTCGTTTACAGAGGGACTGGGCTCCCTCTGTAACCCATTTCCCTCCCAAAAAATAATATTAAAGGTTAATCAATTAGTCCAATGTACCCCAAAATGGTAGTAATGAAGTCCCACAAAAAACAAGCCATCATATGGCGACATTGATGGAAAAATATAAAAGTTATGGCTCTTAGAAACCGGCGATGCAAAATAAAATCATTTTAGTTCAAAAGTGTTTTTATTCTGCAAAAGTAGTAAAACATAAAAAAACAAAAAACTGTACATGTTTGGTATCAACGTAATCGTACCGACCCATAAAATAAAGGTAGCATAATATTTACGCCGCATGGTAAATGACAAAAATTGAAAATGCATAGAACAATGGCTAAATTGCAGGTTTTTTTATCCCACCCCCCCCCCCCAAAAAAAAAAGTTAATAAATGGTAATGAAAAAATTCTATATACCCCAAAATGGTGCCACTGAAAAATACAACACATCTTGCAAAAAACAAATCCTCATACAGCGATGTCGACAGGAAAATAAAAAGTTATAGCACCTAGAATGTGACAATGGAAAAACTATAAAAATTGCCTTGTCATTAACCCCTTTCCGACATCCTCCGTATATATACAGCGCACGTCGGGTGGGGGAGTACGTAGCATGCACATGGGCTGAGCCCGCTCCATAGACAGCCAACACTTCCGAGTAACGAGCGGGATCCCACTCGAGCACGATCCCGCTAGTTTAACCGGTTAAATGCAGTGGTCAATAGCGACTGTGGCATTTAAATGACAAAAAACAGGGGTGCGACCCCCTGTAACGTTCCAATGTCGTCGCCCCCCGTGGCGTGATTGGGGGTGCCGTTGATTGGCATGGCAGCCTGGGGGCCTGATGAAGGCCCCTAGGTCCGCCATCTTTGTACTATCGTGAGACTGGCAGTATCACGATATACTGCAATACATTAGTATTGCAGTATATCGTGCAAACGATCCAGCGATCGCTGGTTCAAGTCCCCTAGGGGGACAAGTAAGAAACAGTAAAATAAAGGTTTTTTTTTTAATAAATAAAAAAATTTTTTATTAAACGTTTAAAAAAAAAACTTTTCTAATTTTCCCACAAGCACAATGTAAAACAATAAATAAAAATTAACATAACTGGTATCGATGCGTCCATAAAAGTCTGAACTATTACTATTATTTAGTCCGCACAGTGAACGGCATAAAAAAGTAAAAACATCCGAATTTCTGTTTTGTGGTAATTTCCCACAAAAAATCAATAAAAAGTGATCAAAAAGTCTCATGTACCCCCAAAAAAATGCTCGTCCCGCAAAAAATAAGTCCTCATACCGCTAAATCTACAGAAAAATAAAAAAGTTGTGGCTCTCAGAATATGGCAGCAAAACGCAAATTTTATTTTTAATAATCAGTTTTTTCCTTGTAAAAGTAGTAAAACATAAAGAAAAACTATAAATTTGCTATCGCTGTAATCGTATTGACCCGCAGAATGAAGTTAACATGATATTTTTACCGCATGGTGAACGCCGTTAAAACAAAATCACCCAAACTATTGAGGAATCACAGTTTTTTCCTATTCCACCCCACAAATATTTGTTTTCCAGTTTCCCACTACATTATATGGTACAATAAATGGTGCTGTGAAAATCTACAGCTCGTCCTGCAAAAAACACTCCCTCATACGGCAATTTTGATGGAAAAATAAAAAAGTTACATCTTTTGGAAGGTGGGGAGGAAAAAAACGAAAGTGAAAATCTGAAAAATGGCAAGGGGTTAAGTCCCAGAATGCATGCAGGGGGAAGGGGTTGAAGCATAACTATTATTATTATTATCATTATTAATTTATTATTTTTTGCATAAATCAATTGTACAGGTGAATCTATGAAACTTTGTAATTTTTCTTATTAGGGGAAAGTGGCATCTTCCTCACCTTCCAGCAGCCTATAGTTCCCCTTTCTCTGCCATCAGCCTCTCTGAAAAAATGCAGTAAACTCCAGTCTACGTAAAACAGTAAATAGAGGAGGGTGGAGGTGGGGGATGCAGCTGCATCTCCCTATTTAGTGTTTCAAGGAAACATGAGGGGAAAGGCGGGGAAGGGGCAGCAGGGAAGAGACATGTGATTGGCACAGAGGAGACAGCACATGGGCAGCAATTTTTCCTTGCAGTAATATCTGCATGGAGTTTGGTTTGGAATATGGTCCATTTATCTTCTAAATCGCCAGTCCTGCTTTGCTTGGACCCTAATGACCTTAATAATTGCCTTTCCACATTTCGGCAGCCGCAGCATTTTCATTTTTGCATTGATGTGTCTAATTTAAGCCCTTTTTTTCATACGGGAGGAACTGTATTTCTTTCTAGGTGCCATTTGGGGATACATATATATTACTGTGTAATATATTTATTTTTTCCCATAGATCTTTTTTCTGTATTTTTTGTAAACCATAATAACCTGAAGAAGTAAGGGTATAGCTCACTGTTCACACTAAATAACCTATTAAATTTATTCTTCTAGTTATTATGGTCATTTTTTTAAAATTACATTTGTTTATTTCAAGAAGCGATTAGTCACTTTTTTCCATTTCACTTCTTTAGATTAAATGTATGTCTCAGCATAATTCTGTATGCTAATACATCATGATAAGTGTCATTATAAGACACTTAGTGTGCCCTGACATCAGGCTTTGTGTAAAGGCAGCCCTGAGGTCCTTTCTAGATTCCCAGGGCTGACTGTACAGGAGTCCCCCCAGTCCCTAATTGCTTGACCGGGAAACCCGGTGACCCGATAAAAGTGGGAAGACCCCTTTGATTATGCTGCTGTAACTACTGACTGCGGCGATCAAAGTTTGCTCTGATCCCAATTCTTAAGGCAGGAGCTAAGTTATTAGATTGCCACGCACGCGCTTCAGAGAGGCATGGGACGCCATTAATCTACGGGGTGGCAAAAAGGAGATGCTGTAGAATAAGGACCTTAAATGACCAATGTTAAAAGCTATATTGGTGGTCATTAAGTGGTTAAATGTTTGATGTATCTGAAAAACAGTGATCCTAAAGGGGTAGACAGTTCGACTTTGATAGAGTAAGGACTTGCATGTCATTGGAGACCCTAGGCCGACAGTTTCTTTCTTTTGATTAGCAACAATTGAAGCTCTAGGTTTAGTGTCAATAACTTATCTTTGCCAGTTTCCCAAAGGCAATACCTAACCATCATTTCTGCACTGTCATAGGGACATTCTGCGGATCCAAATCCGCATCAATGTCAATGACCGCATCCTATCTGCCTTAAAGGAGTTATCTCATAAATCATTTTCATACCAAAAGTCGAGAAATGCTGTTAATAGCTGTTTTAAAGTAATTTGCAGTACTACTAGCATATAAAAATACCAGTTTCATCTTTTTCTGCTTCCCTGTGTTCCCCTTGGTGCTGCTGCTAATCTGTGCTGCTGGGGGAAGGGCTCTAAACAGAATCAGTCTCCTTCTTCCTCTGGTAGCTAACAAAATAGTCCCGTTTTACTTTCCCTGTAGATAGGTATCATGTGTCACAGAGTAATGAAGATATATACTGTGTCACATCCACAGTATGCACTCTCTTCGAAATCAATAAAAATATGAAATAAAACACTAAAGACTGAACGGGCATGTGCAGGGAATCAGCTGTCAGGATGCAGAGATTCACAATCATATCAAGCTGAGAAGAAATATTCTCAGCTATACTGCCATGCTATTGCAGATGCTTTGATCCTTCCCTGACAAGCAGGGCAGAAAGCTACTTCTATTGGCTGCTTTGCAGTAAACAGAGGATCGCCGTGCAAAAACCTGGCTGTGAGGTGAATGACTGAACACTCATAACCAGCACTCATCAGGTGGATATGCACATTGCTATACACTTTGAACACCAAGTGGCGCCAAACTTTGAAAGTAAATGTCATAACTCATTACTGGATCCTTTTTTTTAATTTTTATATAACAACACGTAAACGGCAAACATTGTTACATTTTTATAATCTATATAATGTATATGACATGTAATCGTATGAATATGATATTTAAGTAGTGGCATAGCGGATATAAGCATTGATGTGGATCGTGATGTAGATCCACATGATGTCCTCTTTGACAGCGGTGGACCATTAGAGCAAAATGGAGGAAGACTTGTGAGATGTGCTGCTGCGGCCTGTAAGTACTATTGCTGATGACATGTCCCAGGAGTAAATTTCTTAAATAAAATTTTATATATATATATATATATATATATATATATATATATAAAAAATAAGATATAAAGAAGAGAGAATGAAAATGAGACCATGCAGGTAACAGTTTGCTGGAGATTGGTTAATGCGGGCAACATCTCCGCCTCTTGACTCTAATGTAAGGATGACTGACAGGGCGTTATTATATCCATTGCCACTAAGGCTCCGTATGATCTTCCCCAATAAAACTTTCTTATGTTTTCAAAATAAATCTTTTCCACCCTGGCCAGGGATGGACAGGTGGTGGACATCAGTTTTCCATGATGGTCTCCTGGAATGCATTGTCTTTTATGTCTAGTGACCTTTTAACACATAACTATTAGACAAATGATCTCATGAGTTCTAATTTCCTTGGTACCCAAAGGAAGTAAAAGCAGACTCGAGCAAATGTCAGGTTGAATTAGAGATTTTTTTTTGTCTTCCAACAAATTGGATTCTATGTTTGGGCAAGCCTTGTAAACCAGACAGAGGTATTGGTACAGCCTTGTCCCGGGTCAGACATGTCAGCAAGTCAATATATCTCGGAGTTAATTTTCTTTTCCTGTTTTGCAGAAAGTTGTAGTTTGATGTTTCCTCCTGTATGGGCTGCAGACCTCCTAAACAATGTTCCTTCAAAGAACAGCTTCCTTGTTGAGCCTTTGAACAGTTAACAGATGTTCGGACACACTTTCTCCACTGTAGGGGTGGTCCTCGGTCAGACAGTTACTGCCTAGTGTGTGTATTCAGTGATTGATGGACTAAAACTTGTTCAGTAACACAAGTGTCCAAGAAGCCCCATCTTGTTATTAGGAAGTAGTAGAGAGTAGGTAGTTCAGGCAGGAGAAAGTTCTGCCCCCGGGTTCCGGAATGAACGTGCTATAGATCCTACCAGTGCAAATAAATATTAAACAGAACAGAAATAGATAGATAGATAGATAGATAGATAGATAGATAGATAGATAGATAGATAGATAGATAGATAGATAGATGCCACATTCAATAGTATTCGTGTCCTTAGGATGCAGATACTATTGAACGCTATGGCAGAGCAGGGAGGTAGCTCCCTACTCTGCCATTTACTAGGCTACAGGCCACATCCCTGCGCAGGCAGGTGTGATGACGTCACGCCGGCCTATGCAAGGGCCTTAGTGAGTATGACGTTTTTTGTTTTATTTGTTTGGAGGTCGCTATATGGCGCTATCTACAGGAGGGGGGGCTGTATTGCGCTATCTGCAGGGGGCTGTATGGTGCTATCTACATGTGGAGCTGTATGGCACTATCTACAGGGGGGCTTCTCGGCGATATCTACAGGGGGGAGGTGGGGGCGCTATCTACAAATGGGGTGTGACACTGTCTACAGGGGGGCTGTATAGCACTGTTTACAGCGGGGGCTGTATAGCACTGTCTACAGGCGGCTGAATAGCACTGTCTACGGGGGGGCTGTATGGCACTGTCTATGGGGGGGCTGTATGGCACTGCCTACAGGGGGGGCTGTATGGCACTGTCTACAGGGGGGCTGTATGGCACAATCTACAGGGGGCATTTTCTACAAGGGGGGCTCTGTGTGGCACCTAGTGGAGGGGGGGGGCACAGTCAGAAATTTGCTATATGGCCCTGTCTTTCATAGATAGATAGATAGATAGATAGATAGATAGATAGATAGATAGATAGATAGATAGATAGATAGATAGATAGATAGATAGATAGATAGATAGATAAGGAATAACATAGATAGATAGATAGATAGATAGATAGATAGATAGATAGATAGATAGATAGATAGATAGATAGATAGATAGATAGATAGATAGATAGATAGATAGATAAGGAATAACATAGATAGATAGATAGATAGATAGATAGATAGATAGATAGATAGATAGATAGATAGATAGATAGATAGATAGATAGATAGATAGATAGATAGATAGATAGATAGATAGATAGATAGATAAGGAATTAGATAGATAGATAGATAGATAGATAGATAGATAGATAGATAGATAGATAGATAGATAGATAGATAGATAGATAGATAGATAGATAGATAGATAGATAGATAGATAGATAAGGAATTAGATAGATAGATAGATAGATAGATAGATAGATAGATAGATAGATAGATAGATAGATAGATAGATAGATAGATGGATAGATAGATAGATAGATAGATAGATAGATAGATAGATAGATAGATAGATAGATAGATAGATAGATAGATAGATAGATAGATAGATAGATAGATAGATAGATAGATAGATAGATAGATAGATAAGGAATTAGATAGATAGATAGATAGATAGATAGATAGATAGATAGATAGATAGATAGATAGATAGATAGATAGATAGATAGATAGATAGATAGATAGATAAGGAATAACATAGATAGATAGATAGATAGATAGATAGATAGATAGATAGATAGATAGATAGATAGATAGATAGATAGATAGATAGATAGATAGATAGATAGATAGATAGATAGATAGATAGATAGATAGATAGATAGATAGATAGATAAGGAATAACATAGATAGATAGATAGATAGATAGATAGATAGATAGATAGATAGATAGATAGATAGATAGATAGATAGATAGATAGATAGATAGATAGATAGATGATAGATAGATAGATAGATAGATAGATAGATAGATAGATAGATAGATAGATAGATAGATAGATAGATAGATAGATAAGGAATTAGATAGATAGATAGATAGATAGATAGATAGATAGATAGATAGATAGATAGATAGATAGATGATAGATAGATAGATAGATAGATAGATAGATAGATAGATAGATAGATAGATAGATAGATAGATAGATAGATAGATAGATAGATAGATAAGGAATAACATAGATAGATAGATAGATAGATAGATAGATAGATAGATAGATAGATAGATAGATAGATAGATAGATAGATAGATAGATAGATAGATAGATAGATAAGGAATTAGATAGATAGATAGATAGATAGATAGATAGATAGATAGATAGATAGATAGATAGATAGATAGATAGATAGATAGATAGATAGATAGATAGATAGATAGATAGATAGATAGATAAGGAATAACATAGATAGATAGATAGATAGATAGATAGATAGATAGATAGATAGATAGATAGATAGATAGATAGATAGATAGATAGATAGATAGATAGATAGATAGATAAGGAATAACATAGATAGATAGATAGATAGATAGATAGATAGATAGATAGATAGATAGATAGATAGATAGATAGATAGATAGATAGATAGATAGATAGATAGATAGATAAGGAATTAGATAGATAGATAGATAGATAGATAGATAGATAGATAGATAGATAGATAGATAGATAGATAGATAGATAGATAGATAGATAGATAGATAGATAGATGATAGATAGATAGATAGATAGATAGATAGATAGATAGATAGATAGATAGATAGATAGATAGATAGATAGATAGATAGATAGATAGATAGATAGATAGATAGATAGATAGATAAGGAATTAGATAGATAGATAGATAGATAGATAGATAGATAGATAGATAGATAGATAGATAGATAGATAGATAGATAGATAGATAGATGATAGATAGATAGATAGATAGATAGATAGATAGATAGATAGATAGATAGATAGATAGATAGATGATAGATAGATAGATCCTTAAAAATGTATGTAGGTTGAGTTCAAAACACCAGATATTACATTTTGTCAGTTATATATTTTTTTTCTTGTAAAACTGCAGCACCAACAGGTTACTTATGGGCACCAACAGGTTACTTATGGGCACCACTGCTCCCGCCACTTGCACCTGACTTGTCCCAGCCTTTACTTATATATATATATTTCTTACTGACTCACCTCTCCTTTTTTAACGCTGAGGTATTTAAATTAGACTAGGTGTCTTGCATATAAATAGCATGTTCTCAAAGACACCTCAACCTTGACATAATTTTCCCTCTTTGTCAAACTTAAATCCTAGAAGCAGCCACTTGCCTGGCACGCTCCCACCTAAAGCACAATTATAAGAATAATAATTAACAGGCCCTCATTAATTTAAGATCAAACACCCCTCCCTCTCCACAAAGGCAAGAACTGCCAATGTGATCTCTTAAAGAGAGGCGTATGCCTTCCTTATACCTCGTGGCACCCAATCTACTGAGCCCATTAGGCATTGAGTTGGCCGTTAAAGGCTTGTGTAACATTGAGTCAAGGACAGTTAATGGATGCCGAATCACAAACAAGAGTGCTGCAAGCATGTCAGTCAAGACTAACCTGGGGCAAAAGCATCAAAATGCAGGTTGGAGTCCTGACATTCCTGCAGGCTCTGTACGCCTCGCCAGTGAATTTTTAAAGTCAATATCCCCTTATGCTTGTGAACGCTTTCTGTCTGATGAGCAAAAATAATGTAGAGCTGATTGAACTGTGACTAAAGGAACACTTAAAAGGCAGCTGAGCAAGACTCAACTTTTTTATTTTTTTATTTTATCATTTTTGTTTCATTTTGACAATAATTAAGACACTTATCACAGGTTCAGTTTTTATGATTAGAAGGGAACATTAAAACGACCTGAGTTTATTCATAGTTGTATAGGGGAATAGACAGACTACAGTGAATAAGCAGGTTTTTTCCTTTGGTTTGTAAATTTATTTTTTAATTCTATGAAAATGTAAACATTAAAATAAAAATTTGAATTGTATATTTTAATAATAATGTTTATTTATTTAGCGCTAACATATTCCACAGCGCTTTACAACTAGGAAAAATCCACATAAGTGAAATTACAAATATTTAAAAGAAATGAACAGACAATGAGAAAAAAGAAGAGAGGTGAATACCCACAAGAGCTTACAGTCTAAATCTATTTCAATTATTATTATTATTATTATATTATTATATATTATTATTTTCTTATTATTATTATTTATTTTTTAAATAATAAGAATTATTATATCTTTTTTATCATTATTTATTTTATTATACTGTATTTTATTATAATTATTGTTATTATTATTATTATTATTATTATATACGATCACATTTTATATATGTGTGTGTGTGTATATATATATATATATATATATATATATATATAATTTTTATATATTATTTTGATTATAAGAATTAATATTACGATATTAAAGAGGTTGTCCAGGATTGGAGAAATATAGCTGCTTTTTTCCAGAAACAGTGCCACACATGTCAATGGGTTATGTCTAGAATTGCAGCTCATCTCCACTAAAGATAATGGGGTTGAGTTGCAATACCAGACATAAACTGTGCACAGTTGTGGTGGCTTTGGGAAGGAAGCAGCCATGTTTTTCTAATCCTGCACAACCCATTTAAGTGAAGTAACTTTGAAAATACATTGTATTACTTATTTTAATTTAAACTTTATTCAGTGGTTCTTCATTGGAAACAGTCAGCAAAAGTTAGCAAGTTTGTCATAAGAAACATCCTTAAAGGAACAGTAAACCTAGACATGAATGCTAAAAGTGAACAGGAGATAAACTTGCAAACACTGTTTGTCAGCCTGCAGGATTTTCTGCATGTTCCTGATCTTAAATCTTTCAGAGAACACAGAGGATAATTTAGTCCTAATTTCTTATATTTTCAGGTGGCAAATGACTGAGAGGCGGGGCATAGCCAGGGGTGGAGTTTAACATAATTTTTCTCCTATTGCAGACACAGTAAAGGGAGAGGCTCCTGCTGCAGCCAGTAGTCTTACAAACAGACACAGGATTGTAAGAAGGAGGGGGGAAAACATGGCTGAGCTCATGGGACACATATAGAATAATTCTTCATATATTTCTCAGTTTTGATTTCAATTTGAGAAAAATTTGATTAAAAGAGAGGAAGAGATAGACAAACTTAAGGGGACTCTTTTGTGGAAAACATTACATTGAATATATATTAAACAATATCACTAAACCCTAGACCTCCAGGAATATTATATAATCATCCCAGAGCATCATGGATAATGGATATCAATATTAATACCTTAATCACCCTAGACCACCAGAGATATTAAGTATTAACCGCTAAGGTACTCTAGACCCCTGGGCATATAACCGGAGTATAATCCCTGACCCTTTAACCACACTTTAAAAATGTGCGATGTAGTACATGTGGAAAGTTGGGAAGTTAGTAAAGTAAGTATAATCTAAGGTTAAGGTGCAAGGAGGGAAATTTTGCCATCTGTGTGTGCGCCAACATTTGGAAACAACCCCTTAAAAACCCTGCGTTGGCCCCTGAATGATTTTTTTTCCTCTTTCTTTTTTTTGTGTATTTTTTTATGTTTTTGACGTCACCTACTATAAAATTAGCTGCCGTGGTCTATGGATGTCATATTAATGAGGGACAACAGAAGTGGCTTTGGGGCAGGACACTGGGCGGCAGAGTGGAATTGGTATGGTGAGGATATTGCAACGTTTTTTTATTCTTACATTTTAACCCAAATTGATGCCTTTTTACATTTTAGAAAGCCCCTTTAGCAGTGGTAAAATAAAAATGCTCTCCCAATTTGGCCAAAAATTGTCTCTTTTAAATAAGATAAAATGTTCGGCTTTTTATGTCAATAAGGTGACAGAACTTGCATTAGGGATAAATGAACACAAGTTCTCATTATTTCATGATGCAGCTCAGTGAGATAGTGACACGTACAATGCACGGCTCTTTGGTAATGATGTCTTAGATAAATTAGTTGTCATCTAAGAAATAAATGAAGACCTTATATAATTTTTTCTCATGGTTTATGGTTATGCGGTATGACGTACTTTTCCCGATAGAATGTAATAAAACATGACGGACAATTAAAAAGTTTTGTTTCTTATTTGTGGATTTTTATTAAACTGTCATAAAAAGCTAATTCATCTGGGGCGAAATGTATCCATCACCAACCTGATGATGAACCCCTATAGACAAAAGGACCAATGTAACATTTCAGCATCCAGGGCTGGTTCAAGGTCAATGAAGGCCATGGGAATAATATTTTGTGGGAACCGTCATTGACAGAAAATGGTAAAATTGGCATAAATAATACCGCCGTTCATGGAGGCTCATGACTGTTCAACAGTGGTTGACAATGATTGTGGTTTAATGCCTATCCAGGCCGCATGGGCTGTGGTTGGGGTAATGGAGGACTATAAGTTATGAAAGCCCCAAGAAAATGATTCCTCTTGCATACAATGATAGGTTTGGTCACTATATGGTAAGAACTTATTTAAGATACAATGAAACCACACGACAGTCCAGTAGTCCATATATCTAACCAGTCCTTGAGACTCTGAGCTCAACCAAGTTTTAGAAGGTAGGCTTAAACTCTCTGTATACGACAGTCAATTTTCTTCAATACAAACTGCTCTTCCCCTCTTCCATTGGAGATAAAGCCTTATAGGTGTCCTTGGTTTTTATGGTCCTCTATGGTACCTCACCCCACTTCCAGCTTCTATCCAGTACATTGATCTTTCCTTTAGCTCTTCTATACTACAAACTGTTTGTAGACTAGATTATCTCCTATCTATACATAAGTCATGCTGCCACTGCTCATTTTAAGTAAAAATAGTTATCCTAGCAGTGATGTCACGGCTCAAGCCATAGCTTTATGGCAAGTTCAGGGGCACTTTAATGGGCCCACTAGTTCTGTAGCTTCAGGGAATTTTATGTTGAAGGATTTAGTACTGTGTGGCTCTTTGAGGTATATGGCAAATCATTTTAGGTCTTGTTTTAAAATATTTTTGGAAAATATTTTAAAATATCAACTCATTTATTACTGGAATTCTTCTTCCTGCACCTTCAGGCTAGGTTTCTAGTTTATTGGCTTTATGTAAAATGCAAAATGACTATCACCCATCCTACAATTGTTATCCCCCAGAATTAGGACTTGCCACATGACGTGCAATCAAAAACATTCTATCGAATATGGGACAAGTGAAGTTTAACATCTTGTGATGGATTCTACTATGGTATCAAGGTAGGTCCTATAATGTACACACTGCAAAGTTGATATCCAAGTACGGTTCTGGGTAAAACAACCAGTTCAGTTGGAACCTATACTTTATGATTTATGATGACCGGATATGACCATTTACATAATGAAACTCAGGGTTCACAACATAAGTCCTTGGAATAAACTAATAATATATCTGTGACAAAGTCATTCTTTTAAAGAATGCTCAATATCTTTGTCCATTCAGAAATCAAAAATATGTCCAAATGCACACTATATCCTCCTATGTCTTCTGCTAAAATTAGGTGACAAGGACGTTCATGGGCCAACATAGAAGGGTGGAAGATGCCTCATTTTTGTACATGTCATTTGCTTCTCTTTAAAGTGATTTGCTACAGATCAGAACTTCAGCTATAACTTTCAACATTAACGGAACAGCACCCATCCTGGGACACATTCTGTATCTACACACCAAGGTAAAATATCTTCTAACCTTCACTTTATGATGCATATAGCTCCACATGGCTTTTGATAGAACTTGTACCATTTATTAAAAAGACAGGACAAAAACTGCAGGGGTGTAAAAAGTTGCCTAAAGCATTTCAAATTACAACTTTAATTAACTCTGAATTCTGAATACGTTTATTAGAACCATAATCTCACAAATGTTAATTTTAAAAACATTGAAAACATAGAAATTTTGGGAAAAAAAATAAAATAAAAATTTGTTCCAGTAATAACTTTTTAGTGAAACATTAGTGATCATGGCACATACAGGAGTCCCCCTAGTGTGATCAGGTCATTAATATTATTGTAATCATTATTATTTGTATTATTATTTTTCAGCACCAACAAATCCCAAAGGGAATACAAAAAGGGCTAGATGACGGTCTATGGAGGGCTTTGGGAAAACCATGCATGGAACCCCCCAAAAGTTAATGAATATCAATCATGATTTCGTTGCTTTTCTGTTGCGGGTTTTCCCCATTGAACACAATGGGGATGCAAAACCTGCAACAGAAAGTCAATGTTGCGACCTTTGCGATGGAATCACAGCGATTCCACAGCAAAAATCGCAACTCAGGAAAAAACAAAAAACATAAAAACATACTTACCCAAAACTCTCTCCTTCTTCCTGCAGTCCGGCCACCTGGGATGACGTTGCATCCCATGTGACCGCTGCAGCCAATCACAGGCTGCAGCGTCACATGGCCTGCATTGTCATCCAGGGAGGCCGGACTACGCGCAGAGAAGAGGGAGAGGGTAAGCATGAATGGCTTTTTTTTCCCACAGTGCTGCTTTTCGCAGCCGAAATTCAGTTTGAAAAACCGTACCACAATGTGGTGCGGTTTTTCGGATGGAAGGTGCTGCGGGTTCCATGTCGGACACGCTGCACAGTTTTTACGCAGCGTATCCCACCCTTGGGAACCTGGCCTAAAACGGCAGATCCGTGGCAGAGGCGCACAACTAGAGGACATGAGATATCATTCCTCTATATACACCATTATATATAAAATGTTATCCTGGGACCGGAGGGTCGCTTTAAACAGGACCTGTCACCTGACATGTCTGTTTTAGTAAACACTTCTATTCCACATAAAATAACAATTCGGGAGCATCTTTTCTTAGAACTTTACATTGTACTGTCCCTCTGTTATTCCTCCTAGAAATGTATGAATAAATTAACAACTGGGTGTTAACAATACACATACTGACAATGTCCAATCATAAACTTCTAAGAGGAATAACAGAGGAATGGCACAACGCAGAGTTCTAAGAAAAGATGTTCCAGAATTGTTATTTCATGGAGAATACAAGTATTTACCAACACAGACATGTCAGGAGAGGTGATAGCAACCATGTTTTATGATAATAAGGGGTTAATCACCTGCGTTTAAAAAAAATAAAATAAAATAACCATAAAACTATAATCAGATGTTTTGACGCTCTTGTGAGAACCCTAATTGAATCAGCGAAGCCGTGTATTAAGTTTAGATTAAAACATACAATTTACGGTTAACGCAGCTGATTTAGCAAACATGCTTTTTCCTTACAGAATACGCAATTCCATCAAAGTTAGAAGCTTCCGGAGGCTTTTAAGTTCCTCGCATTAGGTTCTTGACCCGCTGATGGTCAGTGGCTGCATAAATCAGCATACTATATTATATAGAATAATTTGATTATATGAGCAGGGCTGCACATTAAGCAAAATTAAAGTTTTGTCAAAAATGGTATAACATTGTATTAATGTTTTTCTTGATAAATACGTTCGAAAAAAACTCATGAGCTTAATGGAATGCATAATGGAAAATTAAAGTGTCATTTAGTCAAAGGTACAAAGAACTATGAATATGCATGCATCAAAGCCACATTATTCGCAGAATGGACATTGTGCATAGTCTATTTACTGTACTTCCATTTCTTCTTGTTTTTCCAGACATATTTGTTGAATAAAGTTATTTCATAGTGACTTTTAGATTTGAAAGCAGATTTAGTAGAGTGGCAGAGCGCTTGTCCTCTGTATTGTTAGCGCTAACCTATTTACTGGACATGGTAATATTTCAAGTCAATTGAGGGGGTTCAGCCTGGCCTCCATTGTGCCTCGAATTCTGGGTTTATGCCACATTGGGGAGAATATGGTCTTTACACTCATTCACAGGGCAGGGTGGCATGTATGGGTGCTATACGGCAGTATATACAGGCTAACAAACAAAATGTAGTGGGCACTAAGATATATGCATACATTGAATATATGGATTATTATTAATTGCATTACTGCTATATTTACTATACTTATACATTTGAGGTTCTAAGTGCACATTATAATCAAATTGTGTGAGCCCATCTGCCACGACAAAGTGATCGCATACAGGATGTTCCCACACTGAACATTATACATGTACAATATATGACTCACAACTCTCTTGGGCCTCGGTCTACACAATGTATTCGGGGTAGGTAGGAACCAGCTTTATTTTGCTCTAATTTAACACAGCCTTGGATAGAGGGAAGGAGTTCACAACCAAAATGGTGACAGTGGCCCCCCAACAGTACAATGCAAAAGACAAAGTCGGCACCTTCTAACAAAATTAAATAAATCAGCAGGTGCTCATCTGCTGTGACTGAAATGCAATAGTATAGGGCATGGAGGCTAAATGGCTCCCTAGTAAAGTGCTGCACAGCCTCCATATGCTGCCGTAAAGGCTCCATGGGGTACCATAGGTATAGAGATATTCTCCCCTCAAAGCAATGTGCCGTATATACGGCATCCAATAGAGCATGCAATTTTTATGCTAGGTTTGGACAGTATATGAGAGAAAACCTCCATATGAAATCAGAAGCTTACAGAAATTGCAGCTCGTATATGGGTTGAAAACATCTAAAAGATCTCATCCGATAAATCTGTCAGTGTATTTGTACGGCACCAGATCTTTTGCTATTATTGGTCACTTAGCCAATAAAAAAAAATTAATACTGGACAAACCATTTAAGTTCTTCGTCATCTCCATCGCCTTTTTGCTACCAATTCACTGTGAGCTGCAGAAAGGGTAGCACAGATTCCCACTTTGCAGCAAATGATCTGATAGCCAATTACTTTTTCTACCCCTCGGGCTGCTCAGTCCAGACTCCTACCAAACCCAAGATGGTGATCACTGCCATATTTTTCTAACTCTTCCCCATTGGGTCTCAGAGCCAGCAGTCATCTATGAATCTCCACTGTTGTTCCCACAGAAAGGGCACTCTCTTGCACTACAGTAAACACCTTTTGCCCCCTATATATTTGAAGGGCCCTACTCTGATAATGATAAGGAAGGCCTCAACGTCATAATCCACCACTCCCGGCAACCCGACTAACTACATGGCCAAATTGAGTCAATGCACAATAAAGAACTGATCGAGGTTATCAATCAGGTTTCATTCAATATGAGAGCTGTGGAGCAGCACAACAAAGAATTATTTTATGTAAAGCCCTATCTGACATAATCTATTGCTGCTCAATAGATTACTCTATACATTTTATTTTCTCTTCACTTAACGCTGATGAAATAATAATAATGTAGGTATTCACCTTTGAACATCATTTTACGGTTACATACAAACTTGATTAATTCAATACCTTTCATTAGTTATCTTATTCTGATTATCTCTCAACATCATGCATGACAGAGATATTTTTCTGGTTGCTATTGGAACCAGTCAACACCTGTTGACAGACCCACTCATTACAGCTTGGCTAAGCTCCTTTAATAAATGCTATGTACTCCAATTTATTTTGAGAATATTCGGTCACATTAGATGAACTGAAATATAACTTATCATCAGTACTATATCTTAAAGGGTGACTAAACTTTCAAAAAACCTTTGGCATGTTAAAGTGACATCAGAAGATTTGATTGGTGGGCGTCCGAGCACTGAGACCCCCACTGATTGCTAAAGTGGCAGAACTGCTTGGGTAAGCGCTGTGCTGCTTGATTTCTGATTGGCTTTCTGAGCGAGCGGTGTGCGGGCTCATAAACTTACTATTGAGCCCGTACACCACACCGAGGAACGCTGATCAGAAACAAAGCAGCACATCACCACTCACCCGAGCACTTCTGCCGGCTTCATTTTAGCGATTGTCTCAGTGCTCGGACCCCCACCGATCAAAACTTTTGACCTAAAACTATGACATGTCAAAAGTTTTTCAAAAGTTTAGTTACACTTTAAGAATGGCGTGGCATATTACATTTTAGTTATTGTATTGAGAATGACATTGCTATTATTTATCTTTATAGGTATTAGACATATTAATACTTCTTTACTTCAATTACAGAATGATTAGTTATTTTTTTGTTCAATCTTACTTACCTTGGGTACCGTGATGGGGGTGTTCTCCGGGCCTATTTCTATCAGATAGTATAAAATTAAGGACCTGCACATTGTTGTGACATTTTCCAAACAATTATCTGTATAAATATACTGCAAGATATGCTGGTACGAAAAACAGGTCCAGTATTGAGGGCTGTTTTTACCATATAGCCTATATTGATAAAATGCCTATAACATCACATTGTAGCACAGAAATTGGACTTAATTTACTTTAGTTATTTAGGGTCTATGGCATGCATGGGACCTATAGGGTGAGACAATCTTTGACTTGTCCAATACCACAATGTGAATATATATTATATTTCAGTGGTTCTTGACGCTCTTGATAAATAAATTACCCTGCAAGGATACCTACATCATGGCATACTGATGTTGTTATTTGATCAGCAGAATAGTTTCAATATCTGAACTTTCCTAAAATATTTATGTATACTCTAACATGCTCTAATATATATAAAGCATGTTTCAGAATAAATATAAGACATGCTTAAAAAATTCATCTTAGGCAACAAATTGTAAAAAATATGCTAATATTTTAATTATAATATTTCAATAATTAGAAAATGAATAGTGAAATGTTCCTCTGGTTCAGGGTAAATCATCGTCTTTGCCTAACGTTACTCATTCAACAATTCATAAGCAATTTTATATTTAGAACATTTTATAACTAAAGACTGATCTTTGGTTTCTGGGTTCTGCACAGATACCTATACTGATAGTGGTAACTGTAGTATAGAGATACTGCTTAAGTTTAAGGGGTCAAAAGTTGAAAATGATTGAGGTACCTTGTCTTATGAATATTTTACTAGTCTGATATCTGCCTTTCAATGAGATATGGGTGCTGACTGAGTACTTCTTCAGGATGAGTCTTTAGATGAATGATGAACACAAAACACCTCCGAGACAAAAGGCAGTCAAGATTAGCGGAAGGCAAGACAACCGTCTTTAGTTTCTATGTGTGGAACCAGAAGATAAAACATTGAGTGACGGGGAAGTGAGATACAACATAATACATTATATTATTCTCCTATTGATTGTGGAAATAATGAGAACATTAGTCTCTGGTGGTGATGGCACGATGGATTGGTGAACTTTGGAGAACTTAAGGACCATGTCTCGTAACATGAAACAAGAAGTCAAAATAAGACAATATTTAGTTACGGCTGAGCTTCTCAAATTGTCCTGAAACACATCCCCCTTTGCCTTTGAATGGGGATGTTTTTAAAATGTACACAATAGGAAGAAAAAGGTTTCTGTAACAATATCGTTTTTTTCCCTTGTATACACCAGTAACGTGAACTTCTTAGAAGACATCTTCTTTCACCACGGCTTTGTAAACAGTAGAGCTAGAGGATCACAACCGCATACGTCTTCTTGGTTCTGTCGTGTCTCGAATTTGCCTTTGTTTGCTAATTTTAGAGTTAGATTAACTCTTTCTGCCAACCTTTCCGGGTACATGATAGATTTAGATACACATCTTTTAATAGAAGTTATTAAGTATACTATTTTTCATTTTGTTACTAGTAATTATCTCTTTTGTATATCAACTTTTTGTTTTAAATAATTTAAGATCATTTCTTGATGCTATTGATATTATCTATAAGCAATTCTAGAATTAAAGATGCAGAATTTTGAAAAGTATGAACTAGTGTCTTTTTTTCTGTGATATTATATGAACAGAAATACAATAAAGCGGAAAAGTTGGAATGTTGCCACGGAGCGCTGCATTTTATTAAACAAGTACAAACAGAACCAATTGATACTACATTTTTTATCTTTTGTTATTTTGATTCATTAGGGATAAATTTGCTTATGTTATTGAATAGTTGCCAAACTAAAATGACTAATATACATTGGTGAAGGGTTTACCGTCGTACTGCTCAGCTGCAAAGATATTACTTTAAAGTGTAGCTAAACGTTTGACAAACTTCTGACATGTCATATTGACATGTCAGAAGTTTGGATTGGTGGGGGTCCGAGCACTGAGACCCCCACCAATCGCTCAAACGAAGCAGTTGAGGCACTCGTGTGAGCGCTCAGCCACTTTGTGTCTGTTCGTCTTTTTCCAGAAAGCCGATGTATCGGAGTACGGGCTCATAAACTTTCTATTGAGTCCATACTCCGATACATTTATTTCCGGAAAAAGCCGAAAGACACGAATCGGCTGAGCGCTCACACGAGCACTTCAGCTGCTTCGTTCTAGCAATTGGTGGGGGTCTCAGTGCTCGGTCCCCCACCAATCCAAACTTCTGGCTTGTCACTATAACATGTCAAAAGTTTGCCCAACGTTTAGCTACACTTTAAGTTCTACGGTGAAATAGTGAGACTCTACATACATGGCTTTTTGGTGTGTAGCATTTTTGGGTTTAGTGGCGTTTTTTTCAATTGCAGCATGCTCTGGATATGGGTTTTTGTTCTAGTGTTTTTCCCATAGGCTTCTCTATTGAATTTAAAATAAACCAGATAAAACACATGTTTTTAATGTTTTAAAATAAAAAAAAGCCCCAAAAAACACATGAAAAAAAAAGCCATAAAAAATACTTTGAATTTATGGTGTTTTTTTTTTTTACAAGCGTTTTAACAATCCAAAAAAAATAAATAATAAGTAGCATGTGTGAAGGAGGCCTAAAAGGTTTTCCTTTATTTTTTCAAAAAAGACTCTGCTGAGGTATCACTGCTGAGGTCTGTCCATACAGGAACATAGCCCTGGATGACTAGGACATGTCCAAAGTTTTCCACAGAACCTGCCATTATGTATGAGCCCCTTTCCGCTACGCTGCAGCATCACTATCCAGAATCAGCATTTGGGTAATAAGTTTTATATTCTGTAACAGTAGAAATCTTGAGCACTTGGGCTTTTTTAAATTGTAGCCTTTAACCCCTTAAAGATGCAGCTATTTTTGGCCTGGAGGACACAACTTTTTTTTTTTTCATCCCTGTGTTCCAAGGGTCATAACTTTTTAATTTTTCTGTTGATATATCTGTATGAGGGCATTTTTCACAATAGTTTTTTGATTTTGTTTTTAGAGCATTAACCATGCGGTATAAATAACATGATAACTTTATTTTGCAGGATGTAACATTTTTCAGGATGTGAAGAAAAAACTGTATACATTTGGTATAGCCGTAATCGTAACGATTATGGCTATACCAAATATATACAGTCTTTTCTTTTATATTTTACTACTTTTGGACAAGAAAAACATTTTATTTAGAAAATCATTTGTTTTAGTTTCACCACTTTTTGAGAGTCACAACAATGATTTTTTCCATTGAGGCAGCATTATGGGGGCTTGTTTTTTGCAGTACATTGCCACTCGCTGTGAAGGTGCGGATACAGTTCGTGTGCTACCACCATCCTAGCGCCACACACACACATATATATATATATATATACACACACACACACACACACACACACACACACACACACACACGTTGCTTGGCGCTAACTACCTAGCACCAGCACCGGTGCAAGGGATTAAGGATTAAGGAGATTGTCCTCTCTGGACAGCCTTTTTGCCATATGTTTTCTTAGGGCATATGAATGTCATGGATTGGGTCCCCCACTCGGAACCTTTCTCTATGAATCAGAGCAGAGATTGGTTGAAGTATCTGCTCCTGTTCTGGTGAATGATCATTTGATTGGTTGAACAAAACTAGAAATGGTGAACGCTGCATGCATGTTCATTGGATTCTATAGGTTTCCTTCATTTTTGGGGGGCTTTTTTGTTGTTTAGTTTGATTGGTGCCTTTCTAGAATATTACATTTTTATCAAACTATTGATGATGGGAATAAGAAGACTTTTGTGTGTGTAATGTATAAGTAAACACAGAGATCTTAATGGTGATGCATTGCCAATTCTGTCACAGTGCTGGGGGGAAGCTGTTTGTATTGTAATTAAGGTTTTTATGGCATTAACAGAAATGTGTTTTAACTACGCAGACATGTCGGCACTTGTAATTACCATTGCTGAAGGCATTCGTGGCAGACTCTTGTTGCTCTTTTCCCTTACTAATTGATTTGTGTTTTTGCCGCTCAATGTACATATTAATGTAAACTATATGAGTGGCTCACATTCATTGCTGGATAAATGCTCACAGTTTCTGATATCACACCGCACAGTATTTCACTGCATTAATGTAACCCAATGACAGATCATGTTAGCATCAATGGTTCAAAAATAATTTCTGCTACGTGGTAAAGACATATTTAATAGGTTTTGCTAAGTCCGTTTAATTATTCTTCTGAATGTCCCTCCCATCATGCCTCAGGATAGAGCACAGGTTTTATAATATTGATATCCTGGGTGGAGCTTCTGTGCTCCTTGTCGCCCCCTTCTGGGTGACGCTCTTTGCATGACTTTTCCAAGGGATTGAGAAAGGGAGTGATAACTGACTCAAAAAAGTGGTTAAAGTGGTTGCCCAGGATTAGAAAAAAGGGTCCAGAAACAGTGACACTCTTGCCCATGGGCAGTCACTCGTACTGCATCTCATCCCCATTCATTTTATTGTGGATAAACTGCAATATAAAATAGTCCATGGACAAAAGTAATGTTTTTTCAGGGGACAAAAAGGACCCAATATTTCCTAATTTTACCCCCTTCCTTTATTTCTACACAAATTACTATTAGGTAAATATATAGACTTTTTCGCTCAATTTTTTTCTGGATACAGAAAAAAGAATCAGAGACAGCTGGTATTCATAGTTTACAAACCTGACATTTTATTAGGATACATTCATCAGGAACCAAGAAGTATGACCAGAACAGAAGCCGTGCAGCTGCCGAGGAGAATTCATATGACTCCGCCATATTGTGATTATTCTGAGTAATAACATCTGCTTCATTACGAAATACTAGACAGTGAGGAGGGGGATGCAGCTGCAATCTCTCTGCTTTAACCTGTGTGTGCGACTCAGGCTGTGAGAGAGGAGAGGGAGCAACAGAGAGGAGACATCTGATTGGTCAGAACACACAGCACAGCCCTGAAGCTCCACACAAGGAGGAGCCCACCAACCCAACATAGTTATAGAGTAAAAATTCACATGTACAGAAGGAAGAGGGATTGGCATTTTCCTTTGTATCAATAAGTTCTCTTTAAAATACTGCTCACATACCATTCTTATAACAGTGTGGTAGACCCCTGTCAAAAGGTATAGCTCATGTGTCTTCCATAGTGGGTCCATGGGCTTACTGGGCAGGACTTATCATGGCTTCAGTCACGTGTCCCCCATGTGTCTGCACTTTAGCGAGTCTGAAGATGAATTAATGGAAAATGATTCCAGTTTTCCCTATCAGGATAAGTTTGTCTCACACCACTAAATCAATACTAGGTATATAGAAGTATATAATATGCAGAACATAATAGAGCCATATCAACTGTTAGTGACAGAGTCTTTTTAGAGATATCACTAATTAGGATAGTCACAATACGGTTGAGTCATATGAATTCTTCGTGGCAGCAGCACGGCTTCCGTTCTGTCATGCTTCTTGGTTCCTGATGATTTTATCTCAATAAAATTTTAGATTTCGAAACTATGACTTCCAGCTACCCTACAGCTACAGAATGTATTCAGGCAGCATCTGCTCCCAAAGTATTAAAAATAATGGGGACTTACCCATTACGTGACTTACGTGACTTTACAGTAATATATAGACAGTGGAACCACTCCACAGGACCAACTCCTTGGAAGACCCCTGTGATTCAGACCAGATTTTTCTGTGATTAATTTTTAATTCCCTTCAATCCTATGTGTATTGGCCCTGGAGTAGGTCCACCCCTTAAGAAAACAACTTTTTACTGCAATTCTTCTCAAAAAGTTTTTACAGCACTCAAATGGGTTGTCCAGGCACGGACAACTGATGACCTATCCACAGGATTGGTCATCAGTATATGATCGGTGGGTGTCCGACACCCAGACCCTGCACCGATCAGCTGCCCTGGCTGCCTCTAGGCACTGGATGTCCATGCTGGAAGCAGATGGCTCTGGTCACAGTATAGCAGGTGTGCTATAGTACTACAGCTCTGTTCCTATTCAGTGAATAGGAGCAGTGTTGCTGTTCTGCAGCACGGCCGCTATGCTGTGGTCTGAGCCATCTGCTTCCGGCACCGAATACTGCATACCCTGCATAAAATCCAGCGCCCAGAGGCAGCTGGTCGGTGCTGGGTCTGGGGGTCAGACCCTTACCATTCATATACTGATGGCCTATCCTGGGGATAGGTCATCAGTTGTCCATGCCTGGACAACCCCTTTAAGATGTACCTGCTGCCACACAATCAGTTTCCAAAACAGATCATACTATACACAGATCCTTCTGCATCATTTGAGGGATCCAATGGATCAGTGAAACCATCACCAGGTTTTAGTAGAGTGAAATATCAATGCAATTTCTACAATTTCTGCAGTGATCAAGAATAAGTCCAGAAGAACATCAGACATTCGTATTTCCATTGAGATGTGTATCTTTAATATGGTTTATTGCAGGGTTTATGTTGTTTCTAGAACAGTGCTGGTGAGTCTGCTTAGATATTCCAGTGCATGAATCATGGTCTTTCAAGGGCGAATTATACCTAGATATGTCCCAAGTCCCATTTTTCCTGTGCATGCTTTGTTTTTAACCTATTATTTCATTAACCTTTATTATTTAATTTTTTTGTCTCACTAATTGTATTATCTATTATAATGCATTGGAATACCTATATATTGAATACATTACTGCCTGTGCATGTAATATGCACAGGCAGGTGTTAGGGCAAACCTCAGTTAGGGTAAATTCACATGCAGCAGATCTGTTGCAGAAATTTCTGCGACTGAAAAATCAGGTCCATTCAGTTATATGGAATTGTTTTGGTGACCAGCACATGGACTTCAGTAACCCCCATTTACAGCCCAGGGCTGTCCCATAACACCATTAGCCCTGATGATCTCTATTGGGATGGTGATCAGGGTGCAAAGGGAGCAGTGTTTTCTTTGATCCCGGCCATTGGCACAGGGTGGCGGCTGTCAAGCTGTCAATCACAACCACCCAATGGGTGTTTCGGAATGCACAACAGTTGTGCCTCCCTGTTGTCAGAGCCATAAATGTATGGTGCTGGGCATACATTTAGGGAGCTGTGTGACAAAGGGTTAAAGGGGTTCTCTATCTCAAAGACTTATGCTACATCAACAGGATATGCCACAAATGTCTGGTCGTTGGGGCCCAACTCTGGGACCCTCACCTGTTGGGAGAACATGAGTCCGCTGACCCCATTTAATCAGAAGTGGACTGGATGGAGAGGTGGCCCCAGTATGTGTGCTTCTCTCTCCATTCAAGTCTATGGGATTTACAGAAAGATGCTCCTCTGACCCTCTAAATGAGGGCCAGAGCAGTATCTAGGATCTATTAATACTATGAAGATTCTTTCGAGTCTTAAAGGTTTAGATGCATAGAGAAGCACATGTGAGTGCAACCTCGGCAACTCCTATTGCAACTAGGTCAATAGGTGACATCAGTGGGGGAATCGCATTAAGTTTCATGACAACTTAAAGAGGCAATCCTGTTTAGTTAGGGGGGGGCGGTCTAACAATAACCTCAACACAGGATGTCCCACTGCTGTGGCCACCAGTGATTAGCTGAAATGTGTGGGGGAATCTGGCAGCAAGTGTTCAGTTTCCCTGCAGCGCCTCCACAGGCAAAACGAAGCATTACACCGTTGTCATGGAAATCAATGGGTCTGATGTTATCTTACATTATAAATATATAAGGCTTTTCTAAAATACTATTATATATATATATATATATATATATATATATATATATATATATATATATATATGAACCCGGCCAAGGAGCGTATAAATCTTTAGAAAGTGACAGATAGCGGGGCATATGAAAACAAACAAAAGCTCTTTTGTAACTCTAGCTGAAGGTTCGTGAGGAAATTACCGAGGGGGGGGGGGGGCCGGATTGCAATGTTGAATAATTGTAGTTCAGCTTCTCGTTGGTAAAACAGAAAATAATTAATGTCAGTCAAATGTAACGCAGAGTCAGAATGCAATATTTCACGACAAAGGGAAGAGTCTTTACTATTAGTATCCATGCCTGAGTGAAGACTGGAAAAAGACCCAAATCAAACATACACTAAATAATTTTACCATTATCAGGTAATGTGTGTTAATTGCTCAGTTTATATAGTCTGAATGACATACCATTAGAGACTGCGTATGCATTGTAACTAGAGCATTAATAAATTTAAAATGTGCCTATTACGATGACAGCTTTGGAGGTGCAAAGGAATAACAGTTATCACTTGGCAGTAGCAGATCTCACCCCATCTGCCGAGACTTTGCATACATTTTCAGCTTCCTGAGCAATGATTAAGGCTGTCAGAACCTCTTTAACCTTCTAACTGCTGGTCCCAACTGGCCTTAATTAAAGACTAATGAATTCAGAAGATACAGGCCGTGAGGAAAACTGCCTTGACAGTTTGTGTACAAATTAAGCACCAATTACTTCATGCATCTTTTACGTTGCTGATAGAAGTCCCTGTTATTATTATAAAATATGGTCCTTTCTGCTGGAAAAAGAATTGCAAGTTGTCCTAATATCTTTCCAGTTGGCGTTCTTGAGGGAGGGAGGAATATTAGAGGGGATTTTTTTTATCCTGGAGGATATGCGGTTTCCAATGTTTTCTTAATAATAAGTTAAGATGCGGTGATTGTGCAGGAAAGTCACGTCGCTGACAACTGTTGATGGAGTTGGCAGATGTGTCCCGGCGCCGGTCCCTTTGGACGATCCTATGTAGGAACCTTTCCAGTGTCTACGAGGAGATATAACAAGTTTATATGGAAATGTGTTATCTCTAGTTCCAGTATATTACTTAGAGACGGGACATGAGACTTGAAAGTCACTCTTACGGTTGTTATTCTGAATATGCCACTTGCCTTAAAATAAATGTGATAAATTAATATGGTACGAGGTATTAAAATAGCCCGCTCAGGGTGGCCGATCTTCACATAGGTGGGCAAATTAGAGAGAAATTCTGCTCATATGTATTTATCTTATGTAATTCTTCTTGCAGTGATGAAAATGTGCAGTTCTATACTGCACTGATATAAAAAAAACAAAAAAAAAATTGGTTGATAGTAAGACCAACAACCAGGGGCGTAACTAAAAAGCATTGGTAGGGCATGTGCCCCGGGTGCTAAGTGCCAGGGAGGTGCCAGCAAGCCACTCTTACTGAGCCAGGCTATTTAAAAACAGGGCTAGGCCAACGAACTTCCCGGGTGAATGAAAGCTGAGAACCGACTCCTTGTTAAACTTAAAGAGGCTCTGTCACCAGATTTTCAAACCCCTATCTCCTATTGCAGCAGATCGGCGCTGAAATGTAGATAAGAGTAACGGTTATGACCATTTTTATATTTATGCAAATGAGCCTTTCTTATGTACAACTGGGCATGTTTAAAGTTATGTCCAACTGGGCGTGTATTGTGTGTGTAACATCTGGGCGTTTTTACTTGTTTTACTAGCTGGGCGTTGTGAATAGAAGTGTATGATGCTGACTTATCAGCATCATCCACTTCTCTTCGTTACCACCCAGCTTCTGGCAGTGCACAGACACACAGCGTGTCCTCGCGAGATCACGCTGTGACGTCACTCACTTCCTCCCACAGGAACTTCATCTCGTCGGACGAGCGAGGACACGCTGTGTGTCTGTGAACTGCCAGAAGCTGGGTGGTAACAAAGAGAAGTGGATGATGCTGATTCGTCAGCATCATACACTTCTATTCACAACGCCCAGCTAGTAAAACAAGTAAACACGCCCAGATGTACACACACAATACACGCCCACTTGTACATAACTTTAAACACGCCCAGTTGTACATAAGAAAGGCTCATTTGCATAAATATAAAAATGGTCATAACTTGGCCAAAAATGCTCATTTAAAAAAAAAAAAAAAAATGTTACTGTTATCTACATTGCAGCGCCGATCTGCTGCAATAGGAGATAGGGGTTTGAAAATCTGGTGACAGAGCCTCTTTAAGTCACAATGATAATTAAAAAATTGTATTCGTTTCCAAAGTCATATAATATAGCAACTTTCAGAAAATGATACAATTCCGCAAAGATGAGGGATACTCACAGGAACTCAAAATAATAAATCTCAATGTATCCCTTATATACAACAGTGCGTACATAGCAGAAAATAAAATAAGGAAAATAAAACAGAGAAAAACACATACATTTGAAAACAACAACAAGTGACTTTAACTTTAACTTTAATTATATTGATAACATTCCTACTGCAAATGGTGAGAAAATAAAACATAATTTAGCAAATTTCAATTTTAATTTCCTTCCTATTTTGTCTCCAGAAAGGCTTTCTTCTGTGATCACTGTTGTCCCGGTTGGGTAATGCACTTTGTGTGGGCTGAGAAGGACTGTGACAACTGCTGTGAACACATTTCTGGCTCAGAAACCTGGTTGTCACATATACACAAGACTATAGATGGACTGGAGTTGTTACATTGTTGTAACATTATTATATAGACTTAGGTCTCTTGTACATGGTGGACCGTTGTGCATGGAGCCTAAATGGAGGAACGTGCAGTCCCCTTGGTTTCATAATACTGAGTCGTAGGCACTTAGCGTGCTGCCATATGGTGCAACTGTATAGCACTACAATGTAAGGAGGTCTTCTCCCCTAAAAGCAATGTGTATGGAT
The DNA here is from genome assembly GCF_050947455.1 of Rhinoderma darwinii. Taxonomy (NCBI): domain Eukaryota; kingdom Metazoa; phylum Chordata; class Amphibia; order Anura; family Rhinodermatidae; genus Rhinoderma; species Rhinoderma darwinii. Next base: position 389,765,208 of record NC_134690.1, read on the forward strand.
TCTAACAGAGAAACCTCCATATGCTTTCACAATAAAGGCTATGTACAACTTCGAAATTGTTTATATATATATATATATATATATATATAAAAGTGTATCAGTGTGATTGGTGCAACTTTCTAAATACTTTTGATTTAAAATAATTTTTACTTTTTGAGATACAGCTGCTGTGTATCCTGTATACAGAGCAGCTGTATCTTGCGCTGAATCCTGAGTCCGTCAGGTCAACAGAAGTGACGGGTTCAGCATCAGCAGGTCCACCTGTTATCAATCACATTGAAGTTATATTTGATCGATAACAGCTCAATCCGCTTATCAGAGACACGCAGGACCCGCTGTCACTGAACCCGTCAGTCCCGCTGACCTGACAGATTCAGGTCTCAGCGCACTATACAGCTGCACTGTATACAGAATACAAAGCCGCTGTATCTCATAAAGTAAAAATATATTTTTATAAAAAGTATTTGGAAGGTTGCACAAAACACAGACACACATTTTTATTAAAAACAAAAAAAAGATTTAAAAGGTGTAAATAGCCTTTAAATCGGAGGCATATGGAGGGACAGTAGGGCCCCTCAGACTTTAATAAATTCAGTTTTATGACTCCATACAACTAGGAGTTAGTATGCAAATGTAAAAATGGTTGAGTGCATGAGTTCTTAGGCCACTCTTTGTTAGGGTCTGTATTACGCCTACAACACCCGGACCCACTACAGTTCACTCTATGGTGATCTAAGTTCCGTTCAGTAGGACCACAGACAGTTAAACCTGCCTGTACTATAGCCGTCTGTGGAAGTCCTAAGCTTAAAGGGGTTTTCCCAACAGGTACATTTATGCCATATCCACAGGATACAATATGTCATAAATGTCAGATAGATGTCGGTCCCACCTCTGGGACCCGCACCTATCGCTAGAACGTGTGATCCCCGACTATGAATCACGGAAACAGCATAGCTTGCTGAGCTATGCTGTTTCCTTAAGTCCTAAAGAACTGAATGGCAGTTACGGAAGCAGCGTAGCATGCGAGCTACACTGTTTCCATAACTGCTATTCACTACTATGGGAGTTACGGAAACAGCATAGCTCAGCAAGCTATGCTGTTTCCGTAATTCATGTTCGGAAATTACCTGCTTCAGCCATAACACAGAGCAGTAGAACGGGGTTTAGGGGGTCCCGTTCTAAAGATAGATGCGGGTCCCAGAGGAGGGACCCGCATCTATCTAACATTTATGACATATCCTGTGGATATGTCATAAATGTCCCTCATGGGAAAACCCCTTTAAGCCTAAAATATACGTTGATTTAAGGCCCAGGTTACAGTAGCTGTGGTATAACAGTCGTGATTTTCAATGGTTTGATATGCATAACTAGTGATGATAAGCTCATACAAGAGCAACGTGAAATTATAGATCATTTGATTCATTGAACAGCATAAATGTTTCTGGCTTGTAGAGAATAACAGTACCGGAGAAATAATACAAGTCAAGTCATCGTATTTGACCCACAGATCAGTTGGCAAGAATCAATCCTGTAAAATGACGGATTTTTTTTTTTCAATTGGCAAAAACATAGACTTTAATATTGAAAGGAATTACTTAGGGATTAATCTCATGGAGCAAAAATGAAGTTTATATAATACACAATAAATATGAATATAAGGAGAAAAAAAATCTGATTTATTGATTTCAGGAATTTTTAGGGAGCAAATGATCTAATATCATGGTTTCTGCAAAGATGCTATACGAAAAGTTTACTTCTCCAATGTCTCACAGTGAGTTATCAAACCGGTTGTCTCACCAAGACAACCTGTGTCCATATGCCCTATCATAACATATATGTCACGATCTGCAGGTATGTGGACCCACTGGGCCGTACTGCCGTAGCTGTATAGCAGCTGGCCAAACAGTGTACAAAGTCAATCTCTATATATTCCAAGCACAAGGGTACCTGTAGCAGTTCAGACAGTAGTAACGGCTAGGCTCAGATAGGACCCTGGCAGCAGACACCAGGCGTGGTGTAACACAGCAGGCGTGACCGATGACACCACTCCAACTTTCTAAGGCACAGGAACAACGGTAGCACGGGATACAGGATACAGGTGGCAGGTACGGGAACACTGGGAACAGGATAACACTAAGGGGCCATTTGCAAGACTAACATGGGTGAACACAACAACGCTCAGGCAATGAGCGAAAGGGCAGAGCCCTTTTTATAGTTCAGGGTGATCATGAGTTAATTGATGACACAGCAGACCGGACACAGGAGAACGGAGCGGAAGTGAGCGCTGGCGTCTCCTAGGGAGTAGATGCGGGCCAGCGATCCATGCCTGCGCCCGTCGAGGGGTGAGTAATTCCCACGGTCCACGGCCGTGGACGCTATAATATAGATGTGATATAGGGGGTACCCGCTCTGAACATCCATCTTTTAGGCTGAGAGCAGATCAGCTGACCGAGAGCGTCTCATGCTCCGGTGGACCTGGTCGGCCATTTATTTGATAATTTGTCATACTATATCTATAATACAATGTATGGCCAGGTGCGACGTCTCACGCCAATATCAGCTGTTTACTGTCATACGGAATACAACAGATAAAAAATTGTTAATGCCTCTGTATGAAATCGGAGGCCTTTGGAGGCAAAGTTGGGCACCACAGACTTTGTGGCTGCTGTAGGTCAGCTCTGTACAGCTCGGAGATTGTATGGTGCTGCTATGCGCTAGTGTGCATGTACTCGTTAGTCTGTATTAAGGGCTTGTTTATGAATAAATTCAGTTGGTGCCACATCATGTTAATGGTTCTACGTGATCTTTATAATGCGGTATGTCACCTGCTAATTATCATGTTGATACAAATACCCATTCATTTGTAATTTTGAGGATCTAAGGCCTCATGCACACAACCGTAAGCGTTTTTACTATCCGCAAATACGGATCCGATGGCTACAGATACACATCCGTATCCGTCCGCAATTGCAGAAGAGCCCATAGAAGTCTATCCATGCCGCGATTTTGGACAAGAATAGTACATGTTCTATATTTTGCGGATCATTTCTAAGGCATGGACACATCCGTAAATATACGGAAAGGTGTGTGGCCAATAAAAATAGAATGGTTCCGCAATTTCGTCCGTTATTATGGATGAAATCTACGGACGTGTGCATGAGGCCTAAGGGTAGAAAATTGTGAGATGAGTGAATGTAACAACGGAGAATGACAAAAAAAATGGCTGTAAAATTTTCAACCATGGAAAGTAGAGGAAGGAAGAGTAGATGTTGTATATAGATAGATAGATAGATAGATAGATAGATAGATAGATAGATAGATAGAGATATACACATATATATGTATATATATATATATATATCTATATATATATATATATATATATCTATATCTAGATACAGATTTATCTTTCTCTCTCTCTCTCTCTCTCTCTCTCTCTCTCTCTCTCTCTCTCTCTCTCTATATATATATATATATATATATAATATGTACATATAAATATATTTTATTTATTTAAAAAATACTTATTTTTGTATGTTTTAGAAGGAAAAAGGAGAGCTGAAGTAATTTGCGTGCATAACTCACAGATATAAATGCTGGACTCCCGGGACCTGTGTGAGTTCTACAGCAGCTGAGCACATTACTTGAATTTACATCTGTGGATGAAGCTTTTTACCTTCGTACTTCATTGTATCCTTACAAGGGTAACATTTTTTACAAAGGGGGATGAAGACAAGCCTCTAAGGCATAATCAGTTGTAAATGCATATTTGTTTGCATATTTTTAACATAACTCATTTACAGAAATTGGAGGTTTTAAAATGTTTTCTTACACAACACAATTATCCATTTCTCTCTGTTGTAGTGAGGAATGCATTTTATATTCTTCAAGGCCTTACTTTATTTAATATAAAATAACAGTGTTTTTGAGTTTTCTTGATCCTTCTTTTTTCTTTTTTTTCGACATCACCTTTAAAGTGAACCTGTGTCTTTATGGAGTGCGCTCACTGTGCAGACAGAGCTCTTAAGATAGTCGCATTTTAAAGGGGTGCATTTGGACATTGATTTTTGTTGTTGTTTCGTGACAATAAGCTGATCACAGGTTGTCCCACTGCTTGGACCTCCAGCAGTCAGAAAAAAATATTTTTGGAAACCCATCACCAAGTGTGCAATTCCCCTGCAGCACCCCCACAGGAGAAACGGAGCATTACACAGTTCCATTGGAATTAATCGGCTGTCTATGTAATGTACAAACATGCTCGGTCACTCAGAGAGAGACACACGTTTTGTAGCTGCTCCCCATTCTGGCTAATAGATAAGGATCCTGAGAGACCCCCATTTATTAACTCAGAATTCCCTCATAGGGTAGTTAATAATAGGCTTTCTAAACAAGCCCAGACAAGAATCAGCAACATCAACGTGGTTAACCCTATATAGTAACATAGTCAATAATGCAGTGTAGATCCAGAGAAAGGAAAAAAAACCCTAAGAGGCAGTTGTCATCATTGCTCATGAAAGGGGGAAAAATCCTTCCCATAATCCAAATACTCCAAATATCAGAATAAATCCACAGACCAATTGAATGTCAGGCAATGTAATACAAGTAGCTTATTTTTCAAAAATACAATTTAAAGGGTATTTCCAGACACATATTGTCATGAAGGGTACGTAGACCCACTGGGCCGTACCGCCTTGATGGTATGGCAGCTGGCCAGCAGGACACAGGTCACAGTCTATAGTTCATATAGGTGTACCTGTGGTAGCTCAGTCAGTAGCAAGACAGGCTCGGTTGGGACTAGGCAGCAGGCAGGCGCCAGGCGTGGTGAAGCAGGACAGGCGTGGTACTCAGCGCAGCACGACTCCAACTCAATACGGCACTTGACCAGGATAGCATAGGATACAGGTTACAGGTAGCAGGAACGGGAAACACTGGGAACTGGAAAACACTTAGGAGACCATTTGCATAGAAAGACTAGGGTAACGACAACAAGGCTCAGGCATTGCAGGGAGGGTGTAAAGGATCTGCCAGGCACAGCTTCGGGGTTAACGCCCATAGATAATCAGTCTGCACCTGCTTCTATGTCTGTGAGACTGACTCCATCTTCCACCACTCAGGGTGGCAGGCTTAGGAGTGGGAGAACCTATCACAGCCTGGCCAGACGGAGCTAGCTCCCGCCCTCTGTCTATTTATACCTGCCTTTCCTGTTCCTCCTTTGCTTGTGATTCTTCTCGTTTGGTTTCCTGGCCCTGCTGCAGCTTCTTGTACTATTGTCCTTGCTTCATATTGACCCCGGCTTTCTGACTACTCTCCTGCCCTGCGTTTGGTACCTTGTACACTCCTGGTTTGACTCGGCTTGTTCACTACTCTCCTGCTCTGCGTTTGGCACCTCGTACTCTCTTGGTTTGACTCGGCTTGTTCACTTCTCTTGTTGCTCACGGTGTTGCCGTGGGCAACTGCCCCTTTCTCCCTCTAGCTCTGTGTACCCTTGTCTGTTTGTCTGTCGTGCACTTATTGAGCGTAGGGACCGTCGCCCAGTTGTACCCCGTCGCCTAGGGCGGGTCGTTGCAAGTAGGCAGGGACTGAGTGGCGGGTAGATTAGGGCTCACTTGTCTGTCTCCCCACCCCCATCATTACAGAGGGGCATAGCCCTTATAGTCCAGGGAGCTCTGGGAGCAACCAGCTCAATCTCCCACCTGTGTGCGCTTTTGGCTCCTTAAGTCTGGACTGAGCTCGCGAGCACACCCCTGTGGTCACTGTAGAACAGGACGGCAGCATGTGCAGAAATCTCTGGAGAGAAGGGTGTCGACCGGATGGAAGGAGTTCGTGGTCAGCGACCACGGACGTTAGACATATGTTTTTTCAATCGCTACAAAATTATGTTTGGCTCTGTTTACACTGCTATCATGACTTTTATTTAAAATGGATCTGTTCTTTAATGGAGCCCAATGGACCCTACTGACTAATGGGCCATTAATTTGCTGTAGCCAATTGCTTGTTTTAGAAAACCCTTTTTAAAATTCAGTACTCTATTAGGGAATTTTCATTTAGAGGGGTATTCTCATTTTAAACATTTAAACACATGCACAGGATATGCCATAAATTTCAGATGGTTGGGGGGATCCACCCAAGCAGGGGTGCTCCAGCTCCAACATCAAGCCTGCTGTGCTCCCATTCACTTCTATGGGAGTTACGGAAATAGCCAAGAACAGCGAGCTTGACTGTTTCTATCTCTCCACTGATTCTTTGCCTGGATGCGGCAGCTAGTGGTCTGCCTCACCAGGCAGGATGAGGGACGGGAAACCTCGATTTGGGAAATATGTCGGACCCGCATCTGTCAGACATTTATGGCATATCCTGTAGATAAGCCATAAATGTCTAAGATGGGAATACCCATTCAAGACCTTTATCCATTAAAAGAAAAGAAAAGAAAGCAGCTAAAAAGTGCGCCTTTCGCTTTGGAGGACCCATCATCTTTATTACATAGGGAGACCATTCATTTTAATTGGAAGAGGGTAATACTTAATTTCTCCTGTGGTGGCGTTTTAGGAAAATGAAACACTTGCTTCTAAATTCCCAAAGTGTTTATAGCTGATGACTGGTGGTCCTAGCAGGACGGTAACCTTCTAATAAAAAAAGAATAGTCTAAAGCGGACAACTGCTATAATGTTTATATATTTTTATCTCTAATATGTTGTTTTATTACATAGACCCCCTACAATGGTGAAAATGGCATTTAAAAATTACACGCTGTTCATTACAATTATTGGCTTATAGATAACTATATTATTTGCCAGCATTTTTTGCTTCTTCACAGCTTATTTCTGGAAATTCCATCTAAATTGGCCCCAGAGTACGTAAACATTTAATTAAAATTTCATTCACTCCCTTCATTGCCAAAAGTGTCAAGAATGTAAGCAGCATTAAGTAGCAATGGATCTGTAAATTCTACATTTGTCACTAGCATCAAAAAATAGTTTAAATGCCAGTTAAGTTTTCATGGATGTGTCTGTAAACTACGAAGCTAATTAGATCCTTCTGAGATGGTCGGGATAATAATGTCGGAATCCATAGGAGACTCTTTTTTTATTTGTGTTCTTTACCATGTATTTAATGATAAAATTTCAGAGCAGCAATAAATATTGTCTTTAGCCACATGAACAAATGACCACTAAAAGGCTGGGTCAGTTCCTCTAAAGCCAGCAATCAGCAGCAATTCAGATGCTGTCTAAAGCGGCAATTAAAATCCCAACGATAAAATCTGCCGGAAATTCATTGCTTCTTGGTGAAGAAGTTGAATGGGACAGAACAGCTCTTCTTCTCTATTAGAAATGACTGTACCCATGTCCAATATAATATATGATAGGATGACAGGTGGACTGGTAGGACATGTGCACCAGGTGCTGGCTGCTAGCGGGCACCAATAAGCTACTCTGCCTTGTAGTTTTGGCCATGGTATTTAACCACAGGACTAGGGCACTGTAGCCTATCTGTGCCTGATTGTGGTCATTCGGGTTTTAATATAACAACATGTAATTTGCATATGCTCCCTATATTTGTATGGTTTTTCTTCAAGTTCTCCAGGTTTCTCCTATACTTCTCCAACAAAAGTCAATCATCTTCCTAGAAGTTTGTCCCTTGCATGTGTACATGTGTGAAATTACATAGTGAGCTTGGATTAAAAAACAAAAGGACCATTCCCTGCTCTGATGAGGCCCAACAAAGGTGGAACAGTCTCTGCTCATATATGGGAAAAGCTGACCATACAAATGGACATGCAGTAGATGATTTTATGACTGTGGGCACCATTTTTGTGACATGAATGATATTGACAGGCAACAATCAAAGGTCAATCTATGAAAATGTCGATCTGAGGAGTTGGATTTTTTTTAGTTGTGATCGGGGGTAGCAATACTTGGGAAGTTGTTTGTGCCAAAAAACCGATGTGCAATCCATCAATAGAAGCCCAGCCCATGTCACATGGCAAATATCGATCTGCCAATTTCGGTGATATATATTGTTCTAACACATGGCATTGTGATCTAGAACCTTCAAAGACCAACCGTGAAGTCTTCCGGACAATGACCGATTGAAATATCTTGTGTAAAACAGTTGATAGTGTGCATGGACTGGGGAGAAACCCTGACAAATAATGGACACTTGGAAAACTCATATGGTGTTCCATTATCCAATAAGTGTCTCATTATTGATGATTCCTAAGATGTTTTTTTCTGTTGAGAAATGTTGTAACAATAGGAACAGATTAAGACGGGGAAACATTCCATTGGAGTCAGTGAGGTTTTCTCTTCACACATGAAGCTCTCTAGATTGACCTTGTGAGAGCTTGGCTCCTTCCCCACCATAGTTTCCTATTGCATTATATTGTAATATATCCGCACACCACATGTTCCAGTGGGTATTGTTGTTCTGATTACATACGCATTAGAAGGTAATAATAACATGTATATAGTACTTTTCATTCACGAAAGCTCTTCAAGTAATACAAGCAATTACAACAATAACACAGAAATTCACAATGACATTAATGTTCTTTTTAATTAGGTAAATGCCTTCACAAAGAATAGGAATATCCGCTGGCTTGTGTCTGAACTTGTCGCAGATACCGCAGGTTACACTAGTAGTGCTTGACACAGTAAGGGTATGTTCAGACGTGGCAGAATTTTTCCACTGCAAAATGTTGCTGCAGATTCGTTGCGAATTTGCAGCAAAATTTTCATATTTGACAGGTAATTCAGACGTTGCGGATATTACAGCGGACTTGCCTCAGTTTTCAGCCTTTGCATTACAGAGGCTGAAATCTGCAGTGAAATTTACGCAGTTTCTCCGCAACATAATGTTCATGCTGCAGAGTGAAAATTTTGCACCGCAGCCTAAATTCTGCGCTGTTATTTTACGCAACGTCTGACCTAAGTTACCTAAAAATGTATAGAAACCAATTAAAAAAAGGTCTGCTGCAGATTTTCACTGCGGACTGTCCGCAGCAGAATTTAACAGCAAATCCGCCACGTCTGAATGTGCCCTTAGAAGGCATCTAGATGGGAGGTCAAGTTCTCTATGGAAATTAGGGAAATTAGATGGTGGTCAATGATTTCATGGTCAACCAGCATCCTTAATATTCTAAAATGGAGCTTGGGGCATGGAATGCAGTATCCAAATATAGGCAAATAATTTCCAAGGTGCTCATCGTAGAGAAATCCTAGCTCTAGAGCATCATAGACATAATATATTAGCAAGGCAGACATGGAACGCAACAGTCCATGTACTTTTACTGGTTTATTCATGCTGTACGTTAACGGGGTTGTTAGAAAAAGCTCTTTTTGAAACTAAACTTGTCCCGGCAATCAGATGATCGGCTGCTATTGCCAGGGGAAGGTCCGGGTGACCAGTAATTTCCCTTTGCAGTGGCCACCCCAGAGGAAATGTAATATTATATGGTGTCCATTCAAATGGAAGGGCATGTTGAGTCCACCATAGACTCCAATTTTGGTCATAGAAAGGGGTTCTAAGCAGGGGACCTCTTCTATGTTGTCCTGATTAGAAAGCCCCTTTAAGTCTGGCTACATGGTAGTTTGGCTTTCGTACAATGCTCACAGCAACTCCAATGCTACAGTTATAGCTGAATACAACTTTTACATAGCACAATAGGGTTGCATGACAGCCTATAATGGGTGGGTTTGTTTTTCCTGCCTTAGATGACTGTATGTACAGTGACTGGTGTAAAAATCAAACATCCTAGAATGCAAATCATCAGAGCAACACGTGCAGAAATAGAGCTAGTAAGGAATGCTAGGGGATTTCCGCTCCAGAGCCAGCAAAATTGTGAATGCAGCTCTGAACCATAATACAGACTGTAACTCATTGGTTATGAAGATTAATTCAATATGTGATTTGTAAAATGGCAAAGTCATAGTGTAAATTGGACCATTTGTTTTATGACTAAACATGCACCTGTTAAGTGGATTGACAGCAATAATAGCCTTTTACAGTTGCTACAAATAGCTCAGATATCCCAATGAATTCCTGAAATTAATGGGTTACTCCTCCAGAACTTCATAATAATCTTGTATTGGTCTTATTTTATCTCTGCTTTACCTATGTAGCTGTTTGAAATTGAGGGCAAGGTCTGACTACACAGGGTTTATTTGTAGTCTGTAACCATGGAAACACAGGTCTGCATAGGAGCAGCATACACAAAATGGTTGGATATTTATTATCAAGACTATTTGCAAACTGGCTTTGTTTTTTTTTAACTTTAAGTCATTGCAAATTTGGTTGCAAAATTCTAGATTCCCTATATAACATTATGCAGTTTAGGATCTGTATCATTATGTTTTATGCTTTCCTTACTCACTGATTTCCAGCATGTTAAAAAAAAAAAAGGAAAGTTGAGATGTCTGAGCAGCTAAATATCGATGACCAGATTTGTACAATCTTTCCAGTTTAGTAGTGGGTTTATCTGCTTTGATTCTCACGTGGTTAGGGATGATGGCATCAAGGCAGATTATGAATCTGTCCTGGCATCCTATTAATCCGTAAGTTTCCTCATTCCCTGCCTTAAAACGCCCTTATTAAGATCTAAAGGAAACTGAGAGAGGTTCATTGAGTGTTAAGTGATACAAATGTAGCATTTACCGAGGATGAGAAACGAAAATCCAAGAGGGCATTAGCTGAGCTCTTGTTCAGACATCTGCTCCCAATCAGTGCATCGAGGGACCTCTCCTCTTACAATTCTTCTTAAAGATGATGATGGCAAATTCCCATATGTACATGTAAAACAAGCAGCCTGCTGAATAAACCATAATAATCTACAGGATCTACAAATCTACATGAGACACCGTTGGAGCTGTTGTCCTACTGAAATGATGTACAAATGCAAAAGAACATAAAAAAAATTAAAAACACATATACCTGTCGTAGGTCACAATTGCTGTAGGCTTGTTCAAAAAATTTCCCATCCGAGTAGATATATTACATGAGTAATAACTAGCGATTGACACATTTTTGCCTAGTAAACCGGGCTGGAGTAAGAATACCACCACCCATACAATCCAAAAGAACTTTCCGAAATGTCTGTCCTATCCTAAGATCTGTTTTTGGTTTTATTAACGCTTCTACTGAAGGAGCTTCATGCTACATTTTCATTCCAATAGACTTTATCTCACTTTTATTCTCAGTCTGCATAGTCTTTGCCAAAATAAAGTTTTTGGTTGTTGAAGGTGGGCTTTGTGCTTCAAATCAACCCTACATGTAAAAATATCTTCTGATACATTCGTGTTTAGCCGGTGGTTTTCGAAGGTGATACTTTTATGACTCTTGGTAATAACCACTTTCCCATTTTGGGGTTTTCCTCCTGAATGCCCTTACAGTGAAACCTTGGTAATGTCTTCTTACCATTATCATGGTTTCCTGCAGAAGACCATTATTCTCGGGCATACAAGTCGCGCAACAAAAAATGGGTGTCATTTGTGTGCGAGTTGCATGATTTAGGATTTGCAACATCCAAAAGACAACGGAAAAAAAAAAAACAACACGTACGTGTCACAAATGAATTGCCATTGAAGTCTATGCTGGCAAAATCACTTGCATTTTGATGTCTGTTACCAAAAATTCCAACAGATTTGTATTTTTTGCCACTGTCCTGTCGCTGTCACATCAGGTCACGTGTAGTAACCCAACCACTTTCACAAGCATTACTTGCAATATCTCAATGCGATCTTTGTGTTGCGCAACCAAAGTTGCCGTGTACCCTATAAATTCTAAAGAATGTTTGTATCACTAGATCACCAAGGACTAGGTCCAGTACATACTATTAGTTCACTACAAAGATTCCCCTGATGATAAGTCACTGACGACTCAACACTGTATGTACAACTAAGTCAACGAGAGTCAACCTTTGTATACACCAGCAGGTAACCAGTATATATACTGTATATATATAAAAAATATATACTGATCAGAGTTAATAATGATCTAGGTAAAGAATACCGTGTATACTATTTGTTAGAAGTTGTAGCTTTCCAACAGCTCAAGAGCTACATTTAGGGTGTCACTGACATATGGTCAGTACATTGTGATAGATAGATAGATAGATAGATAGATAGATAGATAGATAGATAGATAGATAGATAGATAGATAGATAGATAGATAGATAGATAGATAGATAGATAGATAGATAGATAGATAGATAGATATTAGATAGATAGATAGATAGATAGATAGATAGATAGATAGATAGATAGATAGATAGATAGATAGATAGATAGATATGAAATAGATAGATGGATAGATAGATAGATAGATAGATAGATAGATAGATAGATAGATAGATAGATAGATAGATAGATAGATAGATAGATAGATAGATAGATAGATAGATAGGCAAGGTCTCAAAAGTACTCATGTGTGCAACATTGATACACTTGCACTAAAGAGGGTCAGTTAGTGACCACCAAAAGCCTCAATCCGGCCATACCTTTCCAACTATGCAAAAACTAAAATGTCAGTGTAGCTTGAATGAGCTGACCAATTCACCAAGCAGAACAAAAAGCCAGTTACATTAATGGTCTATTTTACCATAAGTCCATTGACCCTACAATGAAGAGACCAGTCAGTCAAGCGTTAGGCAGGCCGATGTGGATGTAGACAGAAAAAGAGCAAAATAAACTGACATTATGAAAATAAAAAGTATTAAAAGGCGGATTTATCCTGAAGTTTCAAAACATTTATCTACTCTTCCATTGAAACAGATTATGAACAAACAGCCATTGCAATGTTTCATCGGTATAGAATTATTTTTCTACCTTTTCATTTTTTTTTTCTTTAATTAAATTGGTGACCTGGTGTCGGATAAGACAAGAGTGCCAGGTCTCCAATCCTAATCGCTGTTACTGCTTCAACGGTGTTCAGCTACAAAATAAACGACCTTCACCGAGAGAGACTATTCATGCTAATTAGTAGCTCTTTTCAAATATGATTCATATATGCATTAGGCCGTGTAATTCCGAACAATGGCGACATTGTCGTAAACATCAAGACAAGACTTTTAAGTATAGTTATCAAATTTTTTGAAAAAAAATTCTACTTCGTTTTTTTTTTTTTTTAATAAGATCTTGAATTGATGTTGCTGATGTATTTCACAATAGTATCTCTCCTAATGGCTTTTAGCTTTTTCACTGGCAACTTTTATATTTAAAATCCATACAATTACGGACAATTTGTGAACATTATGTAGCTTTATTTTTTTCTCCTTGTGCTGATCTCTACAGATTCCTGGCTGCTTTTATATGCCTTTTGCATAGAGCTCTACATTCATTCGCCCATATACTACTTTTTTTCTTATTATTGGCCCTACTTATTGTGCATATTTAAATTAAGAATGCATTTTCTCCATTAAAAAATTAGAATATTCGGTTGAACCAGAATATGATTATTAGCCTGAGTTTGCCTTTATTAACGGCTTAGCAGCTAGAGATGTGTCTGTGATGTTGTCTAAAATTGTTTTTAAAGTTGACTACAAAATAATATTTAAATGATGTGTTCTGCAAGAATAATTTATTTTTTTCCTATGTAAAGAAAGTTTATTGATTTATACACAGTATAGGGATTTTCATAATGATAATAATAATACTACATATAAAGCGGTATTCAACAAAAGGGTTGTTAAAATAGGGTCACAACACGTTGTAGCCTATTTTTTGTCTGTAAGAAGAAAATGTCTGATGCCCCAATAACATGCATATTTGATTAAAATAATTAGACCTTTAATGGGATTTTTCACTTTGGACAATCTTTTTTTGTTAGACGGGTCCTCCAATCCAATGATAAGCTGATCACAGGTTGCTGATGTTGTTGCTGGAACCCCCAGCGATCAGCTGTAATCTTTGGCAAAATCCAGTAGTACATGTTCAATTCTTCTGCAACGCCACCACAGGGTAAATGAAGCATTATGTTAGGAAACGCCTGATACTTTAAGATTACCATGACTACTGTTCTGGCTTCTGGGCATGTCTGTTTTACCTTGAGCTTATCTCTTTTGTCTGTCCTTCTGCCTGTCAGGTGTAGATTAGTATTTAATCCCACCTTCTTCCACCTCTCCCTTGCTTGTGATTCTCCTATCTTCTGGTGTTCTGATCAAGCTCTTGACATTTCCTGCACTTCTGATTTCTGGATCTCGTGAATACTGACCTCGACTTGTCTCTCGTTAACCCTCTGCTTTCCGATTCTGATTATCTGCTCCCGGCTGGTTTTGACATTTGCCTGATTTCCCCTTGCTCTGGTTTTGGACTTTCACTTAACCCTCTGGCTGTCTGGTTTCCAGCTTAGGTTTGCCTGCATTGCACCTCTAATCCAACACAGTACTCTGCTAAGACAACCTGGGTTCTAAGCAGCAAAGTCCATCCCACTGTAATGGCAGGAAGGAGGTGAAGGAAAAGTGAGCCCTAATCTACCCACCGCCCTGTCCCTGCCTACTTGCAACGACCCGCCCTAGGCGACGGGGTACAACTGGGCGGCGGTCCCTACGCTGTCTAAGTGCACGGGAGAACAAACAGGGAACACGCAAGGGAAGGGGCAGTAGCCCACGGAACGCCGCGAGGAAACGGAGCGGTGAATGAATAGTCAGGACCAGGATGAAGTGGAGTATACCAACGTGAGCACGGAGAAGGAAGCAAGCCAGGGGCAAAGCGAAGCAGGTTAAGCGGAACTGCAGCAAGGCAGAAGCACGGCCGAAGCAGGCTGGAGCAAGCAGCAGTGGGGCCAGGAATCCAGAAGAATTACAAGCACTGAGGAAGAGAACACGGCAGGTATAAATGGACAGGGGGCGGAGCTAACTCCGGCTGACCAGGCCGCGATAGGCTCTCCCACTCCTGAGCCTGCCACCCTGGTTGGTGGGAGACGGTGTCAGTCTAACAGGTCTGGCCTCAGGTGTGGATTGATTAATCCCAGGAGTATACCTAGACGTAGTACCTGGCAGATCCCTAACAGTACTCCCCCTTTTATGAGGGGCCACCGGACCCTTACTAAGAGGACCCGGTTTAGTAGGGAAGAGAAGGTGGAACCTCCTGATCAATACCACAGCGTGAACATCATGGGCAGGTACCCAAGTCCTCTCCTCCGGCCCGTATCCTCTCCAATGGACCAGGTACTGGAGGGAGCCCTGGAGCATCCTACTGTCCATAATCTTGGCCACCTCGAATTCCACCCCCTCAGGGGTGAGAACGGGAACAGGAGGTTTCCTCGTGGGGGACCAGGACGGGGAGCAGCGTTTGAGGAGGGAGGCATGGAAGACGTCATGTATGCGAAAGGATGGGGGCAGCTCCAGACGGAAGGATACAGGGTTGAGGACTTCAATGATCTTATACGGTCCAATAAATCGGGGAGCAAACTTCCTGGACGGGACCTTAAGGCGCAAGTTCCTGGACGACAACCAGACCAAATCCCCGACGACAAACCGGGGGTTAGCAGAACGTCTACTATCAGCCTGAATCTTTTTGTGCGCTCTGGGACGCCTCTAGGTTCTTCTGAACCTGGGCCCAGACTGTGCACAGTTCCCGATGAACATCCTCTACCTCAGGATTATTGGAACAACCAGGGGAAACGGAGGAGAACCTTGGGTTAAACCCGAAATTACAGAAAAACGGGGAGACCCCTGACGAGTTACTGACCCGGTTATTCAGGGAAAATTCAGCAAGGGGAAGGAATGAGACCCAATCGAATTGACAGTCAGAGATGAAACACCTTAAATATTGTTCCAGGGATTGGTTAGTCCTTTCCGTTTGGCCATTAGTTTCGGGATGGAAGGCGGAGGAGAAGGACAGATCAATCTCCAACTTTTTACAAAAGGCTCTCCAAAATAATGAAACAAATTGTACCCCTCTGTCAGAAACTATATTGACTGGGGCCCCATGGAGACGCAGGATGTGTTTCACAAACAAAGAAGCTAACGTCTTGGTGTTAGGTAGCTTCTTAAGGGGCACAAAGTGGCACATCTTGCTGAAGCGGTCTACTACCACCCACACCACCGACTTGCCCTGAGATGGGGGCAAATCGGTGATAAAATCCATGGAGCTATGGGTCCAAGGTCTCTGGGGAATGGGCAAGGAACGTAGTAGGCCCGCAGGTCGGGACCTAGGGGTTTTGGACCTAGCGCAAACCTCACAAGCGGCGACGTAAGCCCTAACGTCTTTAGGCAACCCAGGCCACCAATAGTTTCTGGTAATGAGGTGTTTGGTGCCCAAGATGCCAGGATGACCAGATAGAGCGGAGTCATGGTTTTCCCTGAGTACCCTTAGCCGGTATTGCAGGGGAATAAACAGTTTGTCCCCAGGGACGTTCCCGGGAGCTGAACCCTGATCAGCCGCAATATAAGAAGCTAAATCAGAATCCGTGGCAGAAACGATTATACCAGGGGGTAAAATACAAGCAGGATCCTTTTCGGAAGGAGGATTGGCCATGAAACTACGTGACAGAGCATCAGCCTTAATATTCTTGGACCCAGCCCTATAGGTAACCAAGAAATTAAATCTGGTAAAGAATAGTGCCCACCGAGCTTGTCTAGGATTAAGCCTCCGGGCCGATTCTAGGAAAACCAGATTCTTGTGATCCGTAAGGACCGTTACCTGGTGTCTGGCCCCCTCCAGGAAGTGCCGCCACTCTTCAAAAGCCCATTTAATGGCTAGAAGTTCGCGGTTGCCAATATCATAGTTACTCTCCGTGGGCGAAAACTTCCTAGAGAAGTAAGCACAGGGGCGGAGATGGGTGAGGGAGCTGGTACCCTGGGACAAGACGGCCCCCACTCCCACCTCGGATGCGTCAACCTCCACAATAAATGGCTGCTCTTGGTTGGGCTGAATCAGCACGGGGGCCGAGATAAAGCACTTCTTGAGGGTCTCAAAGGCCTGGACGGCCTCAGGGGGCCAATGGAGGACATCAGCACCCTTGCGAGTAAGGTCCGTAAGAGGCTTAGCGACGACCGAGAAGTTGGCAATAAATCTCCTGTAATAGTTGGCGAACCCTAAAAAACACTGTAACGCCTTAAGGGAGGCAGGTTGGACCCATTCCGCCACAGCCTGAACCTTGGCAGGGTCCATGCGGAATTCATGAGGAGTGAGGATTTGCCCTAAAAATTGTATCTCCTGTACCCCAAAGACACATTTTTCAGTCTTAGCAAACAGATTATTCTCCCGAAGGACCTGGAGCACCTTCCTGACATGCTCCACGTGGGAGGACCAGTCCTTGGAAAACACCAGTATGTCATCAAGGTACACAACAAGAAAATTACCCAGGTAATCTCTCAGGATTTCATTAATAAAATTCTGGAAGACAGCAGGGGCATTACACAACCCAAAGGGCATGACCAGGTATTCGAAATGACCCTCGGGTGTGTTGAATGCAGTTTTCCACTCATCCCCCTCTTTGATGCGGATAAGGTTATATGCCCCCCGTAGATCGAACTTAGAAAACCATTGGGCTCCCTGAACCTGATTAAAAAGATCCGGAATCAAAGGAAGTGGGTACTGGTTCCTTACGGTGACCTTATTCAGGTTACGATAATCAATGCACGGCCTAAGACCACCATCCTTCTTCCCCACGAAGAAGAAGCCAGCACCTACAGGAGAAGTCGAGGGGCAAATGAAACCCTTGGCCAGGCATTCTTGGATATACACCCTCATAGCTTCACGTTCAGGACATGAAAGATTAAATATCCTACCCTTAGGAAGCTTGGCACCAGGCACCAAATCGATGGCGCAATCGTAATCTCTATGGGGGGGCAACACCTCGGAGGCCTCCTTAGAAAACACATCGGCGAAGTCCTGAACAAACTCAGGAAGCTTGTTTACCTCCTCCCGGGGAGAAATAGAGTTAACAGAAAGACATGACATAAGACATTCATTACCCCATTTGGTAAGCTCCCCAGTATTCCAATCAAACGTGGGATTATGCAACTGCAACCAGGGAAGACCTAATACCAGATCAGACGATAATCCCTGCATCACCAGTACAGAGCACTGCTCCAAATGCATGGAGCCAACCAGGAGTTCAAAAACAGGAGTATGCTGAGTAAAATAACCATTAGCAAGGGGGGTTGAGTCGATACCTACTACAGGGATAGGATAAGGTAAATCAATAAAAGGCATCTTTAGAGACATAGCAAATTCCACAGACATGATATTAGCAGATGAGCCAGAATCCACGAAAGCACTGCCCGTGGCAGACCGGCCAGCAAACGAGACCTGAAAGGGAAGCAAAATTTTATTGCGTTTCACATTAACGGGAAATACCTGTGCGCCCAAGTGACCTCCCCGATGATCACTTAGGCGCGGAAGTTTTCCGGCTTTTTATTCTTGCGCCTGGGACAGGTGTTCAGTAGATGCTTGTCGTCCCCACAGTAGAAGCAGAGACCATTCATTCTGCGAAACTCCCTACGTTGTCGAGGGGACATGGAGGCCCCGAGTTGCATAGGTACCTCCGAGTCCTCCGTGGAGGGGCGAGGGGATGGGACCTTGGGGGGGATCGCAGAAAAGTCAGAGGGGAGCACATTGAAACGTTCAAGCTGACGTTCCCTGAGACGTCGGTCAAGTCGTACTGCTAGGGCCATAACCTGGTCAAGGGAGTCAGAAGAGGGGTAGCTAACCAGCAGATCCTTCAGGGCGTCAGATAATCCTAACCTAAACTGGCACCTTAGGGCCGGATCGTTCCACCGAGAAGCTACGCACCACTTTCTAAAATCAGAACAGTATTCCTCAACCGGTCTCCTACCCTGACGTAAGGTCACCAGCTGACTCTCGGCTAAAGCAGTCCTGTCAGTCTCATCGTAAATGAGTCCGAGGGCAGAGAAAAAATGATCAACAGAGGAAAGTTCAGGGGCGTCAGGAGCCAAGGAGAAGGCCCACTCTTGGGGCCCTTCCTGGAGTCGGGATATGATGATACCCACCCGCTGGTTCTCGGAACCTGAGGAGTGGGGTTTTAGCGCGGAAATACAGTCTGCAACTCTCCCGGAAGGAGAGAAAAGTCTTACGGTCCCCTGAGAACCGGTCAGGTAACTTGAGGTCGGGTTCTAGAGGTGAGGTGAGGGGTACTACTAAGGCAGCGTCACCCTGGTTGACCCTCTGGGCCAGGGCCTGGACCTGTAGGGAGAGGCCCTGCATCTGCTGGGTCAGGGTCTCAAGGGGGTCCATGATAGCGTCAGCATAGGAGAATGGTAGACTAGGTATGGGCTTGTAATTATGTAATGGCAGGAAGGAGGTGAAGGGAAAGTGAGCCCTAATCTACCCACCGCCCTGTCCCTGCCTACTTGCAACGACCCGCCCTAGGCGACGGGGTACAACTGGGCGGCGGTCCCTACGCTGTCTAAGTGCACGGGAGAACAAACAGGGAACACGCAAGGGAAGGGGCAGTAGCCCACGGAACGCCGCGAGGAAACGGAGCGGTGAATGAATAGTCAGGACCAGGATGAAGTGGAGTATACCAACTTGAGCACGGAGAAGGAAGCAAGCCAGGGGCAAAGCGAAGCAGGTTAAGCGGAACTGCAGCAAGGCAGAAGCACGGCCGAAGCAGGCTGGAGCAAGCAGCAGTGGGGCCAGGAATCCAGAAGAATTACAAGCACTGAGGAAGAGAACACGGCAGGTATAAATGGGCAGGGGGCGGAGCTAACTCCGACTGACCAGGCCGCGATAGGCTCTCCCACTCCTGAGCCTGCCATCCTGGTTGGTGGGAGACGGTGTCAGTCTAACAGGTCTAGCCTCAGGTGTGGATTGATTAATCCCAGGAGTATACCTAGACATAGTACCTGGCAGATCCCTAACACCCACCTTGCGGTCGGCTCTGGTGAACACCTTAGATTACCCTTAGACTCTGTTGATCAGTATGGTTATGGATTTGAGGTTGCGGTTTTACATGCACGCTCTCTCTGGCAGACTCCAGCAGCCTTTGAAAAATTGCTCAAACTTGCATTTCCATAACATATTACACAATACCCAGTGGCGTAACTACCGCCATAGCAGCCATAGCGGCTGCTACGGGGCCCGCGGCATGAGGGGGCCCATGTCGCCCGCCGGCACGGGCCCCCACCATGGCCGGAGGCTCCGCTAGCAGCCGCTATGGCTGCTACAGCGCGACGCCACTAAACACTACGGCAGAGCAGGGAGGTATCTCCCCGCTCTGCCATTAAACAAAAGACATGTATCCCCTATCCTGTGGATAGGGGATACATGTGTGATCGCTGGCATTGATAGGGTGAACGGGGGACTGAAAGTCACCTGAAGTTCTCCATCACAAACCTCAGACTTCCGGGGTCTGTGTCGGCAGCTCCGTAGAAATGAATGGAGCGCCGGTCGCGTTTGTGCGCATGCGTGACCAGCGCTCCTTTCATTTTTATTGAGCTGTATAGGGGATACATGTGGATAGTGTGGATACTGTGGATAGGGGATACATGTCTTTTGTAGGACACACTGTAGGTCACATTTTTTTGGGGGGTTGGGGCTGTATAGCATTCCCTACAGGGGGGGCTGTATGGCGTTCCCTACAGGGGGGGCTGTATGGCGTTCCCTACAGGGGGGACTGTATGGCGTTCCCTACAGGGGTGCTTTATGGCGTTGCCTACAGGGGGGGCTGTATGGCGTTCTCTACAGTGGGGGCTGTATGGCGTTAGCGCCATACAGCACACTCTGTAGAGAACGCCATACAGTCCCCCCTGTAGATAACGCCATACAGTCCCCCCTGTAGATAACGCCATACAGCCCCCTCTGTAGATATCTACAAAGGGGGCTGTATGGCGCTATCTACAGAGGGGGCTGTATGGCGCTATCTACAGAGGGGGCTGTATGGCACTATCTACAGAGGGGGCTGTATGGCGTTATCTACAGGGGGGGCTGTATGGCGCTATCTACAGGGTGGGTTGTATGGCGCTATCTACAGAAGGGGCTGTATGGCGCTATCTACAGAGGGGGCTGTATGGCGCTATCTACAGAGGGGGCTGTATGGCGCTATCTACAGAGGGGGCTGTATGGCACTATCTACAGAGGGGGCTGTATGGCGTTATCTACAGGGGGGGCTGTATGGCGCTATCTACAGGGGGGGTTGTATGGCGCTATCTACAGAAGGGGCTGTATGGCGCTATCTACAGGGGGGGCTGTATGGCGCTATCTACAGGGGGGGCTGTATGGCGCTATCTACAGGGTGGGCTGTATGGCGCTATCTACAGGGGGGGCTGTATGGCGTTATCTACAGGGGGGGCTGTAAAAAAGGCACTATCTACAAGGGGGTGTTGTGTGACACCCAGGGGAGGGGGGGGCCCAGTCAAACGTTTGCTATGGGGCCCAGTCTTTCCTAGTTACGCCCCTGACAATACCCATTGAAATTCATGGGCTGTCAGTGTAATGTATGGACATGCCGGGTACTCCAGAGTGATCGCCTCACTGGCTAATAGATGAGAGTCTAGAATGGGGGACCCCTCTCTATTAACATAGAATTTTATTTGAAAATGGGTTCCTAAACAAAACAATTTGAGGAAGAGATTAATAAGCAGCTTCCAGACACCTCTGGTGCCAATTACTTTAGGAAGAACAATAGAATCATATCAATTTGTCAGTTTTCTCCAAGCATCGAATAATGGAGAAAATCTGGCAGCCCCAAAAATATTGTTGTTGAATCTAAGGCTACATTTATTCCACGTTTGGGCATACAGATTAATGTATATATTTAAAAAGAACAAAAATGACATGTGCACCATGTAATACTACATTTTTCCTGCAGTGGGTGCTGCAGTGGAAATGTGAGACTGCCCGCAGCTTCCCCCAGGGATAACAGCTGATTTCTGTAGAAACTTTCTGTAGAAAAGGGGCTGTCCAGTGGAGACTTCCCCTTTAAGGTTTTGTTCACACTGGCATCTAGACTTTTGTTTCTAACATATCTATGACAGATTAAAAAAAAATTACAGATTAAAATGAAAGCCTACCAAATTCCAATGATTTTTTAATGAGCTGTCAAGCTTAGAAAACCCATATCTATTAGGGAATTGTGGGTTCAGAGCGGGGAGGTCCTCTGTTTAGGACTCTTATCTCTTAACCAGAAAAGAGAGCGGTTACAAAGAGCTTCTCTTACTCGGGAGGACCTGTCCTGCATAACCCCGAAAACCCATTGATTTAAAATGCAATGCGTAATGCTTAATTTCCCCTGTGGTGGCGCTGCAGGGAAATTTAACACTTACTGACAGTTTTCCCCATAGAGCTGATCGCTGGGGGTTCCCACAGGGGACACTTTGTGATCTGCTTGTTGTCAAGAGACCATTCTAACAAGTAGGGATTAATTCCTACTTGTTCCCAAATGTTGAGAATGACATACCGCCATGTCTCTGCTCTCTGTCCAGCCTGCACTTGCATTTCCTTCATAGCGTTGACCTGTAGGTTATGTCTCCGTCTTTCCATTCGACAAGGAAATGTTCAGTGTTCACACAGTTCTGAACATTTACAGGTCGTATATACCTTCTGGATACGTGATTTTGATAATTGTATAGATATCAATACATAGAGTAGGGCCTTGACGCTAGAAGAGCTACTCTAAAAATCTTTCCACTTCTGCAGAAAGCCGCAACACCTTATAGGACTGAAGTGACTGACAAGATGTTCTGCGGTTAACAACACCAGCACGTTGCCCATTATTATCCAGTACTCGTTGGAGAATCTAATATCTTTATGATACTCCAATGAAGCCCTCTGTAGCACTTGAGAGGAAAAGTAGTGTAGACGTAATACCGCTGGCAGAGACGATAGTGTTTTATACAAAGCTCGGGGCAAAATGGTCTCCGTTAGGTTTATTGTTTTTTTATTTTTTATCTAAAGCATCTGTATCATGTTAGACTGTTTATAGGTTAGTGTTGTGTCTCTTTTGTGTAATTTTCTTTCCGATAGCAATGTCAACAGAAAACAGCAACATGATAATACTGCAAATATCGTATGTACGGTATGGCATTCTGGGCACTGTGTAGCCCTATGTAAGCAAAGAATGGCATCATACGGGTACTATTTAACGTTGTATGGGCACGGAATTTTTTCATGGACTATCATTTGTGCACTGTATTCACTAACTAGGTGCTGAATGGCGCTTACAGGGCACTGTCTGGCCCTCTCTGAGCAATGTGTGCACTGTATGGCACTATGGAAATATATTTCTATAATAATAGAGAAGATTATTAAGGTGTAAACTACACCTCACGCTGTTGTCCCTCTTTCCTCTCTCAAAAGTCTGGGTAGTATGTGGTGCTGATGGTAAGATAGAATTATTTTTTTCACCCACTCACACAGACACGGGTGAGAAGGAGGTATGGGCCGTAATAGAGAAGCAGCAGCACTCGCTGCCCTGATACAGAGCTGTACAGATCTTTTTTATCTTTACACTATGAGCCAAATAATTCGTCTAAAATTGTATCCACAAGCATCAGCGGATTGAGAACCATAGGCCCTCCCACTCCCATCCCCCTCCTGAACTATTAAAGCCCCTTTCACACTGCGCTTCTCCTGCATGTTTGACGTATGCGCCAGGATAGCTCCCGGAGAATGAGTCAAACTTACCCATAGGCTCCAATTATAGCGACGGAGGCCAAAAGAGCGTCCTTTTGTTGTAGGTTTGTACATTGTTGTACATTTTCCTATATTTTTTTCATAGAGAGTCGTGATATATTGGTGGGCGGAATCGGCTTGAATTAGCTGACATTCATAATATATGTAGTGTCCTATTTGTTAATGAGAGAAGGATTATTGGGGCAGATTTTCTGTCTGAGCCTAGAATTTAGTGCATTATGGGGCAATTTGTCGCATTTCATTTTAGAACAGGTATCTGCATCGCTCTAGATACTTTTAAAAAAGGGCGGGGCTTAGAAGAAAGGGCGTGGCTCAAGATGTGCCAAATGGCACCACAGATCTGGCACAAAATTGAAATAAGCCAAAGGTGGTATAAGGAGAAGAAGACTGTCTAATTGGTCGATCTAGATGCACCAAATTTATCATACAGCATTAACCACTGAGATATATTTGGCGCATCTTTTGGTCTGAGTTTACAAATCGTCAACATCTTAGTAAATCTGCCCCATTACATTTGATTGTATCTAACATATTTTTCTTTTCGCAGTAATGTTTTTAGATCATGTTTTTACTAACTGTATCTCTATAGTTGTATAATCGGAACGCATCTCATAGGTCTTCACTAGTTGAAGACAAGCCGATCTGGTTTCTGATTGGCTTTTTAGGATCATGTGACTCTAGATCCTATTTTTATGAATGAATGATTGTTTGTTTCTATTGGTTGTCAGGAATCACACGTGACTTCAAATGGAAAGTTACTTTATTTTTTTCTATTACGTACGCATGAATAGGAATTCCTATTAATATTTTTAATATTGTTGAATTATATTTATATTTGGGCCAGATATATTTTTGAAATTCCGCTGCAGATTTTCTGTTAGGGTATGTTCACACGCAAACTCAAAAACATCTGAAAATACGGAGCTGTTTTCAAGGGAAAACAGCACCTGATTTTCAGACTATTTTAAGCCTCTTGCGATTTTCGCTGCGTAAAAAAATGGCCCGTCAGAACAGAATGCCGTTTTTCCCATTGAAATCAATGGGCAGATGTTTGTAGGCGTTCTGCTTCCGAAAATAGGCAGTGTGAACATACCCTTAGGGTATGTTCACACGAGGTCATTACGTCCGTAATTGACGGACGTATTTCGGCCGCAAGTACCGGACAGAACACAGTGCAGGGAGCCGGGCTCCTAGCATCATAGTTATGTACGACGCTAGGAGTTCCTGCCTCGCTGCCGGACAACTGTCCCGTACTGTAATCATGTTTTCAGTACGGGACAGTAGTTCCACGGAGAGGCAGGGACTCCTAGCGTCGTACATAACTATGATGCTACGAGCCCGGCTCCCTGCACTGTGTTCGGTCCGGTACTTGTGGCCGAAATACGTCCGTCAATTACGGACGTAATGACCTCATGTGAACATACCCTTATTGAAATCACACCCACAGCTTTGATGCACTTTTTGGATCAGTTTTGAGAGCCAAACTCAGGAGTGAACACAAGAGAAAGGAGATGCATCAGTCTTTTCTTTATTCCTTTCTTCCTTTTCAATAAACTTTAAAAAAAAACAAAAAACATTGAGCCAAAAACTGTGTGTGTGATCCTGGTTTAAGGGTATATTCACATGCAGCAGATTTGTTGCAGAATTTTTTGGGACTGTTCCATTCATATGAATAGAACTTTCAGAAATCCATGCACCGATCTGCGGAAACATCCCCATTTACAAGAATTGAACAGATCTTCAGTCCCAGAAATTTCTGCAAAAATTCTGCCGCCAGTAATTACACCCGTTCGGTAAAAAATATTAGTAAGCATCTGTTTGGCTGTTGTCACCAACACTAATATTTTTGTTCCATTTTGTAATTGTGTAGTATGAACTGTACAATTTGTTTTAATTTTTTGCATTGTATCCACATATTATATCACACCCTATCCCTAAATACCAATAGGGTGTAATCTGAACGGATTAGCATAATCAGGACGAGAGCAGGCAACCTGCTGTTCTGTAGCTTCCACCGAACCACAACTCCCATCAGAAACAGAACTCAACAGAAACAGATGCATTGTAACCTTTCATGAGGTCTAGAGAAACAACGTTGAGCCTTTATCATGTTATCTTAATGGAAAAATACAAAAATATCCCGATTACCGGCAACTACAGTCTTTAAATATCATCGCGGGAAGGAGTTATATTTACAATCCCTTTAACAATCCGGACAAAAGGATACATCACTATTAAAATAAAATGCTTCAAAACCCAAAAGTATTACGTGCGCTCCTCAGTGGAAGATCAGATTTTTTATTAATGCAAGTTTTAAATGCTGATTAATCCTCTTGAGAATCAGCTTCCCGAAGCTTTGGCCTGTGTTCAAGTCTCTTTCAGAGGGGTGCATCACTTCCATTATACTGAATATTAATTGAACAACATTATTGCTAAGGATACAAAGCAAGATTTAAAACATGATTACAGCTGTCATTGCTTACACATAAATAAGTCGTTGGGAATTCAAGCTTAAACAAAAACTGTTGCAAAACAGCCGAATTCTCCCTTCCCGCCCATTGACTGAGCTGAATTTCAAGTAAGCGCAATCTTTAACAAACATCATTTAAATGTCCTGTGAGTGGCTTTTATGTCTGTGTAAAAAAAAAAATTTTTCTTTATTGCGACTGAGGATATTTAAAAGTTTTATTGAAATCAAAAAATTGGAAAATGTGTCAAAAACAATCTTATTAAAGAGCTCTAGACGACATCTGCAAATACAGAAGTGTAACAATACAACAATGTGCTCGTTCCAGCCTCTTGTCAAGGTCTTTGTATACAAGGACCGCAATGTTTTGTTGGTAACTAGACAAAAAATAACATGAAGAACAATGGAAGAATAACACTGAAAATATGACAACTTTTAAAGTGTATTAAATGTCTTAATTTGTTCAATAGTTCTAAGTAGGTCCAAATCCTCTTATTCTCTTCACATAGCCATGTCATAACTATTAAGATTCTAGCTTGTAAAATGGCCCAATGAAAAGACATACTTTAAAGGCTACAAAAAAGTGACAGGTGCAACTATCAATAGAAGTCTTTCATAGATTGGTCCTTATCCAAGTTTGGGAACCTCTACCATGTGGGAGATCCCCCAACTCCAGTGGCAGGTCGAAAACGCAACCAGCCTTCCCTGGTCCCTTGGGCTACCACAGAGCTACCCACTACATCACAGTATACAGGTACCTTGGTGTTAACCCGTCCCTGCTGCACCGTGCTCAATCTTCATTGTCACTTCTTTCCAACTAGCCCCAAGCGTGTCCTAGTGGCAGTCAACCACTAACTTTCTCTCCTGGAGCCACCTGACTAGAGATGAGTTTTCACACCAATTCTCCACAGAAACCGACAACAACTAATAACGGGCCAATCTCGCCGATGTTGTATAACGAAGAATCTGGTGACAGTCTTTACACAGAAGCATTGGCAAATATGTGAGAATGATACAACAACTCTATTCTGGGGAAACAGTCCCTTGTTAGAGGGTCTTAGAAGGGTCTACACAGAAGACGGTGAGATTTCTTTGCCTATATTCTCACAGTCATTGGAGTGCCACTGTCATGCCTGTTGGGTATGTGGACCCACTAGGCCGCTCCACCGTAGCGGAGTAGCAGCTGGTCAAACAATAGTCAATAACAATCTCTAGGGTAAGAGTACCTGGCAGATGCTCGGAGTAGCAAAAACGTTTCACAGATGATGCTTGGCATGGCAGATGACACCAGACGTGGTAGATCCCAGCAGACGTGGCAGATGATACCTGACGTGGCAGATGACACTAGACGTGGCAGATGAGACTAGACGTGGCAGATGACAACACGACTCCAACAGTAGAGACAGCTCAGGAACAAGCACAGTTACGGAATACAGGTAGTAAAATACGGGAACATTGGGAGCAGGATAACAACTAAGGGATCATTTGCAAGACTAACAACAATGCTCAGGCAAGGAGTGGAAGGGCAGAGCCATTTTTATAGTCCAGGGTGATCTGGGGATAATTGGTAAGTGTTTGCATATGCTCACTCTGGCCCTTTAAGGCCAGGAACGAGTGTGCGTCCACCCTTGAAGACACTACAGAGCAGGACGGCGGCGTGTGCTGCCGTCTCCGAGGAGGGAGACACTGGCAAGAAGCCAAAGGACTGCGGTCACGGCCGTCGGATGGTGAGGGATGGCGGCTGTCTGTGGCCATTACAGTCAGCAGCCCTGCTCCAATGTGTCGCAGTTCTATCCTCACTTTATCTGAGAAGCTTCCCCCTAATTTTAACAGTTAGACTGGCTGGTACATGGACTAGTGCTCGCAAGGCCCCTTCAACTGAAACACAGCCACTTCTGTCTCCTCTCTCTCCCTGTTTGCACCCACTCACCTCTCCCCCTGCACTCTACTCCCTCAACACTACCCGTTCCCATCGTCATCTTCCAGACCACACTCGGTTCCACGCTCAGGGCTGACGTTAAAACATCCTGAGCAGCATCAACTTCTTTTCGTTCT
The DNA here is from genome assembly GCF_050947455.1 of Rhinoderma darwinii. Taxonomy (NCBI): domain Eukaryota; kingdom Metazoa; phylum Chordata; class Amphibia; order Anura; family Rhinodermatidae; genus Rhinoderma; species Rhinoderma darwinii. The sequence goes on from NC_134690.1 coordinate 389,793,322, forward strand.
GCTCTATTGCCTCTCCTGGACTTTTCACTTTACTGAGAACTAGGGGGCTTTGCAAACATCCCTAGGCCACCAGCGACAACTCGCTGCTGGCTGCATTGAAACAGGCCCCTACACAGAACAAGGGAAAAAGTGCCAGCAAGTATAGGAGAAGACAAATACAAGGAGGAAGGGTAACAAAAAGGACATACACCAGTGCCCCCGACCCTACTAGGGTAAGCTAACTGACGACAGATCTATATAGCTCCCATTGAACTTTATCATGAATCTGTCTTCAGCAAGCTCCTAAACTCCCCCTTGTGGTGTCTGTAGGAAGAAAAACATGTATAATTTAACTCTTTAGCTATGGAGGGGATAAGGAGCTCTATGTTAGAAAGCTCTGAGCCCTCTATCAATATATCATGAAATGAAATGAACCAGTACAGGATTTTGGACCTTTTCAGATAAAAGAAGAAAAAAACTTTAACCGATTCATGCACTGCAAATCTACCAGTATCCTCATGCCAGCAATGACAAATGGAAGACATCTTCTTGGAGGGGATCAATACATACCATCGGCACATGCAGTCAATCTGGGTGACATATGCAAATCTATGTAAGAGTGCATAGCCTATGGGCCCTAAACAATCATAGCTCCCATTTCGTCGCATGCGTGATATACAGGTACTCTCCTGTTGAAGCATTGCTCATCGAGGCACCACATGGTGGCACACGAAGTGCCCACAGGTCCATAATACTCGGTGTGTGTGGAAGGACTGAGCCTGTGAACAGAGTTTGGCCATGTACATGAGCCCTAAGGCTAGGAAACGTAGTAGTCTATTGTTTGGTTCTCTGTATTTATTCTTTTTAACATTATTTTTATATCTGTTTCTTTGTTTGAAAAGGCACCAACTCATTATTTATTGCTTTGGCGTTTGGAAACACAATACAGAATGTATGCGTTATAGAAACACAGGTTGGTCAATGGGTCAGTACTTCAGTTGTTTATCTTCTTTTTGTACCTTTTGCTTTTGCATCCATTTAAATTAATGGTATAGTAAAGCCACACATAAAAAAAATACATGTGTTTTGTATGAAAAGGCCAGGGTATAATTCTCATATATTAAATTACATTATTTTTCATGAATATAGCTACTCAGCAGCATAAACATATCATATCATAAAAATATTTTTATTTCTAAGTATCAATATATGTATCTTTTTTTTCTCTACAGTATATGAGTAGAGATAGATTTTTCAATCAGACACATCAAGCTCAGTTTTCAAAAAATTTGTCTGCTTTGGATTATTCCTGTAATGGCAGGGGGTAGGGAGACGGACAAGTGAGCCCTAATCTACCCGCCACTCTGTCCCTGCCTACTTGCAACGACCCGCCCTAGGCGACGGGGTACAACTGGGCGGCGGTCCCTGCGCTCAGTAAGTGCACGACAAACACGACAAACATACAACGGAACACAAGCAAGGAAAAGGGGCCGTTGCCCACAGCAACACCGTGAGCAACCAGAGTGGTGAACGAGCCGAGTCAAGCCAGGAGTGTGCGAGGTACAAAACGAAAAGCAGAAGAGTAGTCGGTAAGCCAGGGTCTGTATGGAGCAGGATCAAAAATAGCAGGAGCTGTAGCTGGGCCAGGAAACCACAAGGAAAGAATCACAAGCACCGAGGGACAGGAAGTGCAGGCTTAAATAGACCGAGGGCGGGAGCTAGCTGAGTCTGGCCAGGTTACGATAGGCTCTCCCACTCCTAAGCCTGCCAGCCTGAATGGTGGAAGCAGGAGTCAGTCTCAGGGATGTATTCTCAGGTGCTGACTGATTAGTTCTGGGAGTTAACCCTGAAGCTGTGCCTGGCAGATCCTTTACAGTACCCCCCCCCCTTTTATGAGGGGCCACCGGACCCTTTCTAAGTGGACCTGGCTTACTGGGGAAACACAGGTGGAACCTCCTGACCAATACCCCAGCGTGAACATCCCGGGCGGGTACCCAAGTCCTCTCCTCGGGCCCGTATCCTCTCCAATGGACCAGGTACTGGAGGGAGCCTTGGACCATCTTGCTGTCCACAATCCTGGCCACCTCGAATTCCACCCCCTCAGGGGTGAGGATGGGAACAGGAGGTCTCCTCGAGGGAGCCAAGGACGGGGAGCAGCGTTTGAGGAGGGAGGCATGAAACACGTCGTGTATCCGAAAAGACGGGGGTAACTCCAGCCGGAAGGAGACAGGATTGAGGACCTCAATGACCTTATACGGCCCAATAAACCGGGGAGCAAACTTCTTGGACGGAACCTTGAGACGCAAGTTCCTAGACGACAACCACACCAGATCCCCGACCATAAACAGGTGGTTAGCAGAACGTTTTTTATCAGCCTGAGTTTTTTGTACGCTCTGGGACACCTCTAGGTTTTTCTGAACCTGGGCCCAGAATGTGCACAGTTCCCGATGAACGACCTCTACCTCGGGATTGTTGGAACTACCAGGTGAAACGGAGGAGAACCGTAGATTAAACCCAAAATTACAAAAAAAAGGAGAGACCCCTGACGAGTTACTGACCCGGTTATTAAGGGAAAATTCGGCGAGGGGAATGAAAGAGACCCAATCAAATTGACAGTCAGAGACAAAACACCTTAAGTATTGTTCTAGAGATTGATTAGTCCTCTCCGTTTGGCCATTGGTTTCAGGATGGAAGGCAGAGGAGAAGGACAGATCAATCCCCAACTTCATACAGAAGGCTCTCCAAAACAATTAAACAAATTGTACCCCTCTGTCCGAAACAATATTGACAGGGACCCCATGGAGACGCAGGATGTGTTTGACAAACAAGGTAGCCAACGTTTTGGCGTTGGGTAGTTTCTTGAGGGGCACAAAGTGGCACATCTTACTGAAGCGGTCCACCACCACCCACACCACCGACTTGCCTTGGGATGGAGGCAAATCGGTGATAAAATCCATGGAGATATGTGTCCAAGGTCTCTGGGGAATGGGCAACGAACACAGTAAGCCCGCTGGTCGGGACCTGGGAGTCTTGGACCTAGCACAAACCTCACAAGCGGCGACGTAGGCCTTAACGTCTTTAGGCAACCCAGGCCACCAATAATTTCTGGTAATGAGGTGTTTGGTACCCAGGATGCCTGGATGGCCAGATAGTGCGGAGTCATGATTTTCCCTAAGTACCCTTAGCCGGAATTGCAGAGGAACAAACAGCTTGTTCTCAGGAAGGTTCCCGGGAGCGGCACCTTGATCAGCAGCAATATCAGAGACTAAATCAGAATCGATCGAGGAAATGATTATACCTGGAGGCAAAATACAAGCAGGATCTTCCTCCGAAGGAGGGCTGGCCATGAAGCTACGTGACAGTGCATCAGCCTTAATATTTTTAGACCCAGCCCTATAGGTAACCCAAAAATTGAATCTGGTAAAAAATAACGCCCATCGAGCTTGTCTCGGGTTTAGCCTCCGGGCAGATTCTAGGAAAACCAGATTCTTGTGGTCGGTAAGGACCGTTACCTGGTGCCTAGCCCCCTCCAGGAAGTGGCGCCACTCTTCAAATGCCCATTTAATGGCTAAGAGTTCGCGGTTGCCAATATCATAGTTACTTTCAGTTGGCGAAAACTTCCTGGAGAAGTAGGCACAGGGGCGGAGATGGGTGAGGGACCTGGTACCCTGGGACAAGACAGCCCCCACTCCCACCTCAGATGCGTCAACTTCCACGATAAATGGCTCCATTTGGTTGGGCTGAACCAGCACGGGGGCCGAGACAAAGCACTTCTTAAGGACCTCAAAAGCATGGACAGCCTCAGGAGGCCAGTGGAGGAGATCAGCACCTTTGCGAGTGAGGTCCGTAAGGGGCTTAGCGATGACCGAGAAGTTAGCAATAAATCTCCTGTAATAATTAGCGAACCCCAAAAAACACTGTAATGCCTTCAGGGAGGCAGGTTGGACCCATTCTGCCACAGCCTGAACCTTGGCGGGGTCCATGCGGAATTCCCTACGTTGTTGGGGGGACACGGAGGCCCCGAGTTGCATAGGTATCTCTGAATCTTTCGGGGAGGAACGAAGCAACGAAGCTTCGGGAGGCATCATGGGGGAGTAGGAGGAGAAAACACATAAACGTTCACGATGTCGTTCCCTGAGACGTCGGTCAAGTCGTACTGCTAAAGCCATAACCTGGTCTAGGGAGTCAGAAGAGGGATAGCTAACTAGCAGGTCTTTCAGGGCATTCGACAGACCCAACCTAAACTGGCACCTTAAGGCAGGGTCATTCCACCGAGAAGCTACGCACCACTTCCGAAAGTCAGAGCAATACTCCTCAACAGGTCTCTTACCCTGACGTAAGGTCACCAGCTGACTCTCGGCAAAGGCAGTCCTGTCAGTCTCGTCATAAATAAGTCCGAGAGCAGAAAATAAACAATAAACGGAGGAAAGTTCAGGGGCGTCAGGAGCCAAGGAGAAGGCCCACTCTTGGGGCCCTTCCTGGAGCCGGGACATAATTATACCCACCCGCTGGCTCTCAGAACCTGAGGAATGAGGCTTTAAATGAAAGTAAAGTCTACAACTCTCCCGAAAGGAGAGAAAAGCCCTCCGGTCCCCTGAGAACCGGTCGGGCAACTTGAGGTGGGGTTCAAGAGGTGCGGTGAGGGGAACTACCAGGGTAGCATCAGGCTGGTTGACCCTCTGAGCCAGGGCCAGGACCTGTAGGGAGAGACCCTGCATTTGCTGAGCCAGGGTCTCACGTGGATCCATAGTGGTGTCAGGGACCAGGGGTAGACTAGGTATGGGCTTGTGATTATGTAATGGCAGGGGGTAGGGAGACGGACAAGTGAGCCCTAATCTACCCGCCACTCTGTCCCTGCCTACTTGCAACGACCCGCCCTAGGCGACGGGGTACAACTGGGCGGCGGTCCCTGCGCTCAGTAAGTGCACGACAAACACGACAAACATACAACGGAACACAAGCAAGGAAAAGGGGCCGTTGCCCACGGCAACACCGTGAGCAACCAGAGTGGTGAACGAGCCGAGTCAAGCCAGGAGTGTGCGAGGTACAAAACGAAAAGCAGAAGAGTAGTCGGTAAGCCAGGGTCTGTATGGAGCAGGATCAAAAATAGCAGGAGCTGTAGCTGGGCCAGGAAACCACAAGGAAAGAATCACAAGCACCGAGGGACAGGAAGTGCAGGCTTAAATAGACCGAGGGCGGGAGCTAGCTGAGTCTGGCCAGGTTACGATAGGCTCTCCCACTCCTAAGCCTGCCAGCCTGAATGGTGGAAGCAGGAGTCAGTCTCAGGGATGTATTCTCAGGTGCTGACTGATTAGTTCTGGGAGTTAACCCTGAAGCTGTGCCTGGCAGATCCTTTACAATTCCTTTTTGTTAGAAGGGTTCCTCAGAAATTAACCAATCACAAGCTGTACTGCTGCTGGGAACCCCAATGTATAGCTGCAATCTGCAATGGAACCTGGCAGAAAGTTTTCAATTCTCCCACAGCGCCACCACAGGGGAAATAAAGCATTACACAGTGCCCATTCAAATTAATGAGATTTGCAAATAATGCAGACATGTCCGTCCCTCCAGAGCAAGTACATGCCATAAATGCACAATAGGTGCAGCCTTGTGATCACTGTTTACTGATTCACAGCAGCGTTTTTTTCTGGTCAATTCAATGGAGAGTTGCTAAAATCTTTACGCAACTCCCGAAGACTGCAGTGGAGAGGGCCGCACCAATTTATGACTAGATTGTGTGTGTTATCCATCATTGTAGACAAATCTTTAGACGGAAACCCTTATACATATGTCCTATTAGGACATATGAACTTAGTTTAATAGAGGGGGAAATAAAGTAGGGTTCTCTATTAGCCAGATGGGAGACCCCTCTGGAGATCCGGGTGCATCCTTGTATTACATAGATGGTATATTCATTTCAGTGACCGCCATTCTTTTACAGGGAAAATTAGGACTTTATGACAGCTTCCCTCCGTAATATTAGCTGATTAAGAGGGATCCCAGCAGTAGAACCCTCCTCATTGTTGGAGGACTTAGAACACAGACCTTGTCTAAAAAAGACAATCCCTTTAATATTCACCTTTGCAGCAGTGGTGGGGCACGCCTCATAGGTGTCCATAGCAAAATATTAGTTGGGCCTCCAAAATGTCGACTGGATATCTGTTGTTTAATATCCAAGTATCCAGTAGTGTAGTGATCCAGTCCCTACTGTGCAGTGGTTTATTACGGTAGTCCCTGGTGTACAGTGGCTTAGTACCCCAGCACCCTGTGTTTAGTGGTCCAGGCCCTGGTGTCCACTAGTTTATGCTCACCCATCTCTATGTCTAAATGTAAACATTAAATCATTGGTACATTCCTTATAAATGCTCCGGATTATCTGTGGCATAAAATAATAATTATTAAAGGGGGTTTTTTGGGTTAAAAAATAAACTGGCCAGGGGTGGAAATGCAATAAAACAAAAAAAAAGAGGCATTACTCACCGAACAGATTCTCTACGCTGTGACTTCTGTCCTCCATGTAGCTGTTTGTTGATGCCACATTCATCGATGACACCACAGCTACAAGTGATCACATCACAGAACCACCGAGGCCAACCATCGCTGCAGCCACGTCAACAACCATCGATGGGAAGCACTGGAGCGGCTGCACTGGAATGCTGGGGGTTCTGTCGGGTAAGTATTCCATCCCGCCCCCTCCTTGACCACTTTTTTATTAACTCAGAAAACCCCATTAATGGCAACAAGCCGGGTAGACTGGGGATATGAGTTCGCCAACTTGTGCCTCATAGGTAGGAGATACTCATGTGGCATGTACTTACTAATCATAAGGGCACACACAGGGTTTGTTCTATGCAGTATAAATTGCACACATGTGACATAGATAGTAAATGATAATCTGTTAAATCCTCTTTACATTTATATCCACAAGACTGTAATACATTCAGGCGTTCACTATGTGTCTGCACTGTGCTCTGATTGTCAAACATTGGTTGGTCATTTGTCATTTTAGTTGCACCTATTTTAGTATATTGCATAAAAAAAACGTTGCTATAAATATAAACAGGACTGAATAGTATAAAGTGGCAAATGACTCCAGTAGGCAGCATATGGCATCAGAGTATATTGCATATATTGGCGATACTGAATACAAAGGCACCAGAAAGTTTATTAATTATGTACAAGGAATTCTCTATTTCAGTGCCTAGTATTATGGACCCATATGTCATTGACAGTTCTTGTTCCCAAATATTCACAGTATTATGAATAAGAATTAGATTGACATTATTGTGCCCAGCCTCATGCCATCTAGTTCTAGTGTACTTCAATATAGAATTCTTACATTTTTTTTTATTGCTAAGGCTCATGGCTACAATGGTTTTGCAAACTCAATCTTTCTGTGTCCATTTTTGATATTTTTATTGTTTGCACAATTCATTCTGACCTATCATGTGCTGTATGCCCAAATCTCTAGGACTCTAAAGGGGGTTTTACACTGGGCGATTATCGGGCAGACGAGCGTTCATATTGGCGATAATTGGCCTGTGTAAACAGGGCAGCAATCAGCAGATGAATGAGCAAACACTCGATCATCTGCTGATCGTATCGTTCTAAAAAAGTTAAATATTATCGTTGTCGGCAGCACATCTGTGTGAACAGGGAGACGCGCTGCCAACGTGATAATAATGGATGGGGACGAGCGATCACAGTAACGTTCGTCCCCATCCATGGCTCCGTGTGACAGAAGCAAACGAGCACCGATCAACGATGTCTCGTTCATCGGTGCTCGCTGCTCCGGCCGATTATCGGCCAGTGTAATAGGGCCCTACAAGTTTCTATAAGCATTTGATGTACAGCAACCTCAAACAGTAAACTTTCAAATGACTTTTCTTGATGGTTACACCCATCAGAAGGACTTCAAAATCATGACATCTGATATGTTCAACTGTTACTTCAAGACTATTGCCGGTTTTTGAGGTTGGTCAAGGAACAAATGATCATAAAATTCAGAATGAGAAAGTATACAATGGGTGGAAATTGTGACTAATCTAAATCCAAACCAAGATTATTAGTTTATTGTCATGCATATATGGCATCAGTGGGCATCTCTACTGTCTAAAATATTAATGGTGAAGGCCGCTTTTATGAAGGTTTTATGGTAGCCTTGCCAATACAGCAACTATGTAGAATTTAATATGTATGGGCATTCAAGTACCATAAAACCTAAAAGGGTTTTCCCATAATCAACATCTATTACCTATCCACAGTGTGTTCATGATGTAAGCAGTAACTGCTTTTCTCAGCCTGTGGGAGGGTCAGCTTGTCTGCTTGTTTCTAACCCTGTACGAGCTGTAATGTAACATGATCATGATCTTTTCACACACAGACTATCACTGTTCTGCCTCTTATAATAACATGGCATTTTTTGCACACTGAATCTGTCAAACGCCTCTACTTTGTCTTCCATTGTTTTATATATGGCATAGTTTATAAGTGTGCTAAATTTTCCGCACGCTGAATGGAATCAGCGCCGCTGAAAAAAATCATCCTGACCTATCTAGTCGTGGAATCAGCCAGAAAATTCGCATTGAAATTAATGGAAGCAGAAAAAAATATATTATGCAAGACAAATGAAAGACTCAACGAATATCTAGTCCAAGTCAATATCGATAACATAGTGTCCGTTTGTGGTCTGTGGTTTTTCTTTTGGGGGATCAATATGCAAAACACGGGTTGGTGTTTGACCTAATTTGGGTCCTTGATCCCTGTTACTTGTACATCTGTACCCCTTGTCTAGTGATAATGTATCTATATACTAGTAACTTATAAGGTGTATATTTGTATACTGCTATCTAGTGTTTATAGACCATACCCTAGTGTTGATGGTATATGTAATTTGATGCATTGTGATCCCTCATGCCACTACTACATTTTATTGTATGTTATTTTTTATATATCTTTTGTGATGGCCTACAAAATGTTTTTATAATATGTTCTATTAAAGTATTTTTTTGATATACGGGATAGTGCAATATTTTTGCACTATTGGTTATTTTTTGTATTTTTGATATTATTATGTCTATATATATATATATATATATATATATATATATATATATATAGGTATCCTATTTCTAGTTTTGATATATATGGACGTTTATTGTTGAAACGTTTCTGTTTGGCTTGGACTTTATAGGTATTAAGACATATGATGTAGACTGGGATTTGGTAGAACGAGGTTAAAAGACGAAGGAAAGACCTTAATATATAATGATATCTTTACAAAGACAAATTTAGAAAGGCCCAGGCTGTGGTGTTGTATGTGAATGTTAATAAATGTCAAAGTTGGACAATAAAAAAGTGGGATGGAAAAGTGGCACCTTAGAACTTTGGTGTTGGTCAACGTGGATGGAAAGGAGAACAAGTGGTCCCTGAAACCTTCTACTTGAAGCACAAGTGACATGACTGAGCTGGCATCTTAATCAGGACATAATATAAGAAGAACCATCTCTATAGAAAAGGAAAAGTCAAAAGCCTGATGAAGTCGAAAGTTCTGAGTCGAAACGCGTAGCACACTATTATTGCTTTTACTGTTTTATTTTATTTGCTTTTACCGTTTTAACATACAAATGAAATAAACCTGGAATTTTTACCCAAACAGGAAATGAGTGGATCGGTTCTTACCTCAACGGAAGGGGTACCTCGAATTATACCTTGCATATACAGGAGAGCCTCGTGATGGAGTGATCTTTTTCTATACAATCCATTAGATATAGAAAAGGAAAGAGAGGAAGAGGATGATGCGCACAATGTGGTTGCCCAAAATAATAAAGAAAAAAACATGATCACGATATTAAAGGGAAAGTTTCATCAGAAAATGATAAATTATATTGGTCAGATTTTTTTTATAAGCATTTTGTTAAATTGTGGTGTTTTTTTTTTTTTACATTTTTAACCCCTTGACGACGAGCGACGGTTCGCTCTGATCGGGTTAGTACTGCCAGTGTACCCACGCGATCAGCGGCAGGAGCACGGCTGTTATACACAGCCTGGCTCCTGCCCCAGCTGCTGGAAAGGAAGCGTGCTTCTGGGAGTTTAACCCTTTAGATGCCGCTGTCACTAGACAGATGCCGCTGTGTTAGACACAGGGAAGGTGCTCCCTCTGTCACCCTATCGGCGCCCCCACAAAGAAATTGCGGGGTGCCGTTGGGTTTCCATGGCAGCCGGGGGCCTAACAAAGGCCCCCAGGTCTGCCTTCAGCAACTACCTGTTAGGCCATGTTTTACACTGACAGGCAATAATGCTTTAGTATACTAAGTATACCAAAGCATTATATAAGCGATCAGCAGATCGCAAAGTGAAGTCCCCTAGTGGGACAAAAAAAAAAAAGTAAAACAGTTAAATAAAGTTTATGGGGAAAAAAAAACATTACAGTCAAAATAAAATAAAAACACTTTTTTCCCCAAAAAGTGTTTTTATTTTGTAAAAGTGTAAAAAAAATAATAACATACACATATATGGTATCGCCGCTATTGTAAGGACTCAAACAATAAAGTTAACATATTAATTGAACTGTCGGGTGAACGGCGTAAAAAAAAAAAAACAACGGGAAAATCATTTTTTTTTCTCCCATTCCCACCATAAAAAATAAAAGTTAATCAATAAGTGCCATGTACCCCAAAATACAACCAATAAAAACTACACCTTGTAACGCAAAAAACAAACCCACATATGGCTACATCCACGGAGGAAAAAAAAGTTACGACTCTTGGAATGTGGCGATGCAAAAACAAGTAGTTTATTTTTTTAAAGGGTTTTTATTTTGCAAACATAGGAAAACATAAAACCTTTACATATTTGGTATCTCTGTAAATGTGCCGACCCATAGAATAAAGGTAACATTTTATTTATACCGCACAGTGAACAGCGTAAATTTATAACGTGAAAAACAATGCTGGATTAACTGTTTATTTTTAATTCTTTCCTAAAATAAAGTTAATAAAAGTTAATCAATATATTATATGCACCCAAAAATGGTGCAATTAAAAAATACAACTCATCCCGCAATAAACAAGCCCTTATACGGCTATGTCGACGGAACAAAAAAAAAAGTTACGACTCTTAGGCCCCATGCACACGACCGTGTTTTTGCGTCCGCAATTCCCCCGCAAATTCACGGGAGAATTGCGGACCCATTCATTTCTATGGGCCCATACACACTATCCGTGTTTTCACGGCTCTCCGCATGTCCGCAAATCCGTGCCGCAGAAACTCAGGACATGTCTTATTACGGCCCGCAAATTCGATGCGGACATGCCAATAGAAGTCAATGGGCCCGTGGAAATTGCGGATACACCTCCGTGTGTCATCCGCAGTTTTGCGGATTTGCGGAAGTGTTGCTAGGCGACGACCGGGAATGAGTTCTGTCGTCATCCTGTTTTACCTAGGCTTTTTTTTTTTCATCCGCATTTTGCGGATTACATACGGATGAACTGCGGATTACATACGGATGAACTGCGGATGACATTTCACGGAACACGGTCCTGGAATTTGCGGACCAGAAAAACACTACGGTCGTGTGCATGAGGCCTTAGGCTGGATTCACACGAGCACATTACGTCCGTAATGGACGGAACGTATTTCGGCCGCAAGTCCCGGACCGAACACAGTGCAGGGAGCCGGGCTCCTAGCATCATAGTTATGTACGACGCTAGGAGTCCCTGCCTCGCTGCGGGATACTGTAATCATGTTTTCAGTACGGGACAGTAGTTCCACGGAGAGGCAGGGACTCCTAGCGTCGTACATAACTATGATGTAGGAGCCCGGCCCCCTGCACTGTGTTCAGTCCGGGACTTGCGGCCGAAATACGTTCCGTCCATTACGGACGTAACATGCTCGTGTGAACCCAGCCTTATACTCAATGAAATGTATCTGTCAATTAACTCCCATTCACTGCAGCTGCCATAAAGCACACACTCCCTGCTGCAATGTCTATACAGAAGCTCAAGTATTGATGTATCTATTATGTAGTACAGTTCAAATGATGAATACAGTGGAATACTCAATCTCTCCAAGATAAAAACCTATCTAGATATCTATATATACAATGCAGATAGAATACCTTTTGAGGCCTTTGCACATTTTCTATGTTAGAAAAATGGCGTATATAACGAATCAAACATCCCCCCTATTATTTCTACAGGCATCTAATTAATAAAAAAAAAACACGAAAGGCATGAGACGTTCTTTTTGAAGCAGAGGTAGACTTTGGACTGCACAGTAAAGAAATAGATTCAGGGGTAGGACGGCCGCCACCATATATTTTTGTACATATACAGGTCGGCTGATACAATGCGCTTGTGACACAAACTGGCATCAGATTTTAATGTGTTAGCATAAAAAAATAAAAAAATATTCTAATAGTAAAAAAAATACAATATCTCTATCTAATTATACTCGGTTACAGTCCGAAAATTGTGATTCTTGAAACCATTTCTGACATATGGGAAGAGAATGGAAGCAGCTGGTCATTAAGGGCTTCTCAAGTCTATTTAATAATGCTCTTGGACAGTATAAAAAAAAAAAACACTCGCACTTGACTAAATAGTAATTTAATCCATTTTTTTATTCCAATTTTATAACAAATACGTCTTGAAAGTGACTGTTCGAATGCCAATCGACACAATGTGACAGATGTCCAACCATTCATGATATTTCGACCTCTGCCCAAAAACACTGAATGATCGATAGTGAAGACATCATAGATACATTTACTATAAACATCTATATCTTCAGATAAAGGTTTGAACCAATTGACAAAGATTATTATTTGTTCCCAGACAGACTTTTTGATCAAATCCGAGAGTTCAGCTAAAAAAGCAGAAGAGAAGAAGTATATGCTTCATAATTATCAAAGACCAGAAATATTCCTGGGGATGCGATTCCTATGGTAGGACGATCCATGTAATCCATTTTCTTTCTTTGTCTCCACCTTAGGCACACCTCAGGTGACAAATATAAACATATTGCCATAGCAAATAAACTATTTGTGCTATACAGTTTGCAAATAATACCAAAAAGTACTAAATGTAAAAATTCCACAATCACTCGCATTAACGATAAGTTCCCATGTAGCGTAAACCTCGCAACAAATAGCAGATGTTATGTTTCTTGCGGCGGAAAAGCTGCAATTCACCACAAAAAGCGCAACTTAGAAACAAAATAAGTCTTATGCTTACCCAGAATTCTGTGCTTCTTCGTCCATGCCGACCTCTGGGAAAACGTTTCATCACGTGACCGCTGCAGCAAATCACAGGCTGCAACGGTCACATGGGATTAAACGTCATCCCAGGAGGCCGATCTGCAGGACGTCAGAGGGTAAATGTATGCTTTTATTTTTTTTTAAACGTGCAGTTTTCTGCAGCGGACAAAAAATGGCACCACCATTTGGGGCTGTTTTTCGGCCGGAATTCCCTGCGGCCGCAGGATCTGGATGCAGATGTTCTATGATGCAATAGAGAAGATGGCAGAGAGTGGAAAATCAAGAATGGCTGCGGAGGTGCTGGTGGTGGGAGGCATGCTAATGGGCAGCATCTAAGCTGGATGAAGAAAAGCAGACAATACCAATTTTGATGCTGGCTGATTCAGAGCATGGAGTCTAAGGAATCCCCTTGTCTTCACCCTAGACTCCCGCAAGGGGTTCTGGACTTTAAGGGGATTTCCAGGTAGAGGCCCCGCAAGATTGCCTCGCCACGTTCGTCAGGCGGTGGCTGAGAGGAAGATGGTCAGGCAAGCCTGGTCAGTAACATGCGGACAATCAATGGTGCTAGATCAGCAGATAAGCACGGATAGAGCAATCAGAATGAAAATAGCAAATAAATAGTGGAATCCAGGAAACAAATTAGGGTCAAACATAGGAGAACAAACAGCAATTATCCTAAGATGGAGTGCCCTTTTATAGCCCTGTTGATTTCATCAGGCTGTAAATCGTCATCTTCCTAGGAGTTGCCTAGACAATGCAACACTGACTACGCCTACCTGCGCCCCATTGGCTATTAGCAGCAGCGCGGGGTGGGGCGGCCACGACAGCAACCAAGATATATAGTGTAGTACAGTGTCCAGATATATAGTGTAGTACAGTGTGCAGATATATAGTGTAGTACAGTGTGCAGATATATAGTGTAATACAGTGTCCAGATATATAGTGTAGTACAGTGTGCAGATATATAGTGTAATACAGTGTCCAGATATATAGTGTAGTACATTGTCCAGATATATAGTGTAGTACAGTGTCCAGATATATAGTGTAGTACAGTGTCCAGATATATAGTGTAGTACAGTGTCCAGATATATAGTGTAGTACAGTGTGCAGATATATAGTGTAGTACAGTGTGCAGATATATAGTGTAGTACAGTGTCCAGATAAATAGTGTAGTACAGTGTGCAGATATATAGTGTAGTACAGTGTCCAGATATATAGTATAGTACAGTGTGCAGATATATAGTGTAGTACAGTGTGCAGATATATAGTGTAGTACAGTGTCCAGATATATAGTGTAGTACAGTGTGCAGATATATAGTGTAGTACAGTGTGCAGATATATAGTGTAGTACAGTGTGCAGATATATAGTGTAGTACAGTGTGCAGATAAATAGTGCACACAGTGTCCATATAAATAGTGTAGTACAGTGTCCAGATATATAGTGTAGTACAGTGTGCAGATATATAGTGTAGTACAGTGTCCAGATATATAGTGTAGTACAGTGTCCAGATATATAGTGTAGCACAGTGTCCAGATATATAGTGTAGTACAGTGTCCAGATATATAGTGTAGTACAGTGTCCAGATATATAGTGTAGTACAGTGTGCAGATATATAGTGTAGTACAGTGTCCAGATATATAGTGTAGTATAGTGTCCAGATATATAGTGTAGTACAGTGTCCAAATATATAGTGTAGTACAGTGTGCAGATATATATAGTGTAGTACAGTGTCCAGATATATAGTGTAGTACAGTGTGCAGATATATAGTGTAGTACAGTGTCCAGATATATAGTGTAGCACAGTGTCCAGATATATAGTGCACACAGTGTCCAGATAAATAGTGTAGTACAGTGTGCAGATATATAGTGTAGTACAGTGTGCAGATATATAGTGTAGCACAGTGCCAGATATATAGTGTAGTACAGTGTCCAGATATATAGTGCACACAGTGTCCAGATAAATAGTGTAGTACAGTGTGCAGATATATAGTGTAGTACAGTGTGCAGATATATAGTGTAGTACAGTGTCCAGATATATAGTGTAGTACAGTGTCCAGATAAATAGTGTAGTACAGTGTCCAGATAAATAGTGTAGTAGTGTCCAGATATATAGTGTAGTACAGTGTGCAGATATATAGTGTAGTACAGTGTGCAGATATATAGTGTAGTACTGTGTCCAGATATATAGTGTAGTACAGTGTCCAGATATATAGTGTAGTACAGTGTGCAGATATATAGTGTAGTACAGTGTGCAGATATATAGTGTAGCACAGTGTCCAGATATATAGTGTAGTACAGTGTGCAGATATATAGTGTAGTACAGTGTGCAAATATATAGTGTAGTACAGTGTCCAGATATATAGTGTAGTACAGTGTGCAGATATATAGTGTAGTACAGTGTCCAGATATATAGTGTAGTACAGTGTGCAGATAAATAGTGTAGTACAGTGTCCAGATATATAGTGTAGTACAGTGTGCAGATATATAGTGTAGTACAGTGCGCAGATATATAGTGTAGTACAGTGTCCAGATATATAGTGTAGTACAGTGTCCAGATATATAGTGTAGTACAGTGTGCAGATATATAGTGTAGTACAGTGTCCAGATATATAGTGTAGTACAGTGTGCAGATATATAGTGTAGTACAGTGTCCAGATATATAGTGTAGTACAGTGTCCAGATATATAGTGTAGTACAGTGTGCAGATATATAGTGTAGTAGTGTCCAGATATATAGTGTAGTACAGTGCGCAGATATATAGTGTAGTACAGTGTGCAGATATATAGTGTAGTACAGTGTGCAGATATATAGTGTAGTACAGTGTCCAGATATATAGTGTAGTACAGTGCGCAGATATATAGTGTAGTACAGTGTGCAGATATATAGTGTAGTACAGTGTGCAGATATATAGTGTAGTACAGTGTGCAGATATATAGTGTAGTACAGTGTCCAGATATATAGTGTAGTACAGTGCGCAGATATATAGTGTAGTACAGTGTGCAGATATATAGTGTAGTACTGTGTCCAGATATATAGTGTAGTACGGTGTGCAGATATATAGTGTAGTACAGTGTCCAGATATATAGTGTAGTACAGTGTGCAGATATATAGTGTAGTACAGTGTCCAGATATATAGTGTAGTACAGTGTGCAGATATATAGTGTAGTACAGTGTGCAGATAAATAGTGTAGTACAGTGTCCAGATATATAGTGTAGTACAGTGTCCAGATATATAGTGCACACAGTGTCCAGATATATAGTGTAGTACAATGTGCAGATATATAGTGTAGTACAGTGTGCAGATAAATAGTGTAGTACAGTGTGCAGATATATAGTGTAGTACAGTGTCCAGATATATAGTGTAGTACAGTGCGCAGATATATAGTGTAGTACAGTGTGCAGATATATAGTGTAGTACTGTGTCCAGATATATAGTGTAGTACGGTGTGCAGATATATAGTGTAGTACAGTGTCCAGATATATAGTGTAGTACAGTGTGCAGATATATAGTGTAGTACAGTGTCCAGATATATAGTGTAGTACAGTATCCAGATAAATAGTGTAGTACAGTGTCCAGATATATAGTGTAGTACAGTGTCCAGATATATAGTGTAGTACAGTGTCCAGATAAATAGTGTAGTACAGTGTGCAGATAAATAGTGCACACAGTATCCAGATAAATAGTGTAGTACAGTGTGCAGATATATAGTGTAGTACAGTGTCCAGATATATAGTGCACACAGTATCCAGATAATTAGTGTAGTACAGTGTCCAGATATATAGTGTAGTACAGTGTGCAGATATATAGTGTAGTTCAGTGTCCAGATATATAGTGTAGTACAGTGCGCAGATATATAGTGTAGTACAGTGTGCAGATATATAGTGTAGTACTGTGTCCAGATATATAGTGTAGTACAGTGTCCAGATATATAGTGTAGTACAGTGTGCAGATATATAGTGTAGTACAGTGTGCAGATATATAGTGTAGTACTGTGTCCAGATATATAGTGTAGTACAGTATCCAGATATATAGTGTAGTACAGTGCGCAGATATATAGTGTAGTACAGTGTGCAGATATATAGTGTAGTACTGTGTCCAGATATATAGTGTAGTACAGTGTCCAGATATATAGTGTAGTACAGTGTGCAGATATATAGTGTAGTACAGTGTCAAGATATATAGTGTAGTACAGTGTCCAGATATATAGTGTAGTACAGTGTCCAGATATATAGTGTAGTACAGTGTCCAGATATATAGTGTATTACAGTGTGCAGATATAGTGTAGTACAGTGTCCAGATATATAGTGTAGTACAGTGCGCAGATATATAGTGTAGTACAGTGTCCAGATATATAGTGTAGTACAGTGTCCAGATAAATAGTGTAGTACAGTGTCCAGATATATAGTGTAGTACAGTGTCCAGATAAATAGTGTAGTACAGTGTGCAGATAAATAGTGTAGTACAGTGTCCAGATATATAGTGCACACAGTATCCAGATATATAGTGTAGTACAGTGTCCAGATATATAGTGTAGTACAGTGTCCAGATAAATAGTGTAGTACAGTGTGCAGATAAATAGTGCACACAGTATCCAGATAAATAGTGTAGTACAGTGTGCAGATATATAGTGTAGTACAGTGTCCAGATATATAGTGCACACAGTATCCAGATAAATAGTGTAGTACAGTGTCCAGATATATAGTGTAGTACAGTGTGCAGATATATAGTGTAGTACAGTGTGCAGATATATAGTGTAGTACAGTATCCAGATAAATAGTGTAGTACAGTGTCCAGATATATAGTGTAGTACAGTGTCCAGATATATAGTGTAGTACAGTGTGCAGATAAATAGTGCACACAGTATCCAGATAAATAGTGTAGTACAGTGTGCAGATATATAGTGTAGTACAGTGTCCAGATATATAGTGCACACAGTATCCAGATAATTAGTGTAGTACAGTGTCCAGATATATAGTGTAGTACAGTGTGCAGATATATAGTGTAGTACAGTGTGCAGATAAATAGTGTAGTACAGTGTCCAGATATATAATGTAGTACAGTGTCCAGATATATAGTGTAGTACAGTGTGCAGATAAGTAGTGTAGTACAGTGTCCAGATAAATAGTTTAGTGCAGTGTCCAGATATATAAGGTAGTACAGTGTCCAGATAAAAAGTTTAGTGCAGTGTCCAGATATATAGTGCACACAGTGTCCAGATAAATAGTGTAGTACAGTGTGCAGATATATAGTGTAGTACAGTGTCCAGATATATAGTGTAGTTCAGTGTCAAGATAAATAGTGTAGTACAGTGTCCAGATAAATAGTGTAGTACAGTGTCCAGATATATAGTGTAGTACAGTGTCCAGATATATAGTGCACACAGTGTCCAGATAAATAGTGTAGTACAGTGTGCAGATATATAGTGTAGTACAGTGTGCAGATATATAGTGTAGCACAGTGTCCAGATATATAGTGTAGTACAGTGTCCAGATATATAGTGCACACAGTGTCCAGATAAATAGTGTAGTACAGTGTGCAGATATATAGTGTAGTACAGTGTCCAGATAAATAGTGTAGTACAGTGTCCAGATATATAGTGTAGTTCAGTGTCAAGATAAATTGTGTAGTACAGTGTGCAGATATATAGTGTAGTACAGTGTCCAGATATATAGTGTAGTACAGTGTCCAGATATATAGTGTAGTTCAGTGTCAAGATAAATAATGTAGTACAGTGTCCAGATAAATAGTGTAGTTCAGTGTCAAGATAAATAGTGTAGTACAGTGTCCAGATATATAGTGTAGTACAGTGTCCAGATAAATAGTGCACACAGTGTCCATATAAATAGTGTAGTACAGTGTCCAGATAAATAGTGTAGTACAGTGTGCAGATATATAGTGTAGTACAGTGTCCAGATATATAGTGTAGTACAGTGTCCAGATAAATAGTGTAGTACAGTGTGCAGATATATAGTGTAGTACAGTGTCCAGATAAATAGTGCACACAGTGTCCATATAAATAGTGTAGTACAGTGTCCAGATAAATAGTGTAGTACACTGTGCAGATATATAGTGTAGTACAGTGTGCAGATATATAGTGTAGTACAGTGTCCAGATATAAAGTGTAGTACAGTGTCCACATATATAGGGCACAAAGTGTCCAGATATATAGTGTAGTACAGTGTGCAGATATACAGTGAAGGAAATAAGTATTTGATCCCTTGCTGATTTTGTAAGTTTGCCCACTGTCAAAGACATGAACAGTCTAGAATTTTTAGGATAGGTTAATTTTAACAGTGAGAGATAGATTATATAAAAAAAAAACAGAATATCACATTGTAAAAATTATATATATTTATTTGCATTGTGCACAGAGAAATAAGTATTTGATCCCTTTGGCAAACAAGACTTAATACTTGGTGGCAAAATCCAGGGGCATCCACCCTTCTCATTTTCCCCTGAATGCTGCAGTCCGCTGGGATCGCAGCATTCAGGAGAATAGCGGCGGAGATAAGAGGTTTCTCTGATCTCCGCCGTTATAGAGCGGGGCTGCTGCTGTGTAATACAGCCATTGCCCAGCTCTTGACAGGAAGTGCGCGCGCGGTCAGCATGAGGTGATGCGGCCAGCGCTGCACTAATGAGCGGCGGCGCAGGCACCGAAGACAGAACATGGGGGTGTTTTGTAGCGCGCCCGCCATGTTCTGTCTTCAGTGCCGCAGATCATTAGTGCAGCGCCAGCCGCATCGCATCATCCTGACGGCGCGGACATGTCAGGACTCAGGAGCGGGGCAGTGACTGTATTACACAGCCGCAGCCCCCTCTTATAGTCATGTGTACTATACTGTATTGTGTTGTATTGTGCAGTTTGCGGTAGAGGAGGGGGGGCTGTGATTTAACGCCCCCCCTCTCTACCGCAAACAACACAATACATTACAAGGCATCACAACACAATACATTACAACACAATACATCACAACACAATACATTACATTACACTGCAGCTTACCTGGAGTCCTCCGCACCGACTCTTCTGCTCTGTCTGGAAGACGTGTCACATGACAACATGGTCACATGGTACACTACTAAGTGTACTATGTGACCGTAACCAGGAAGTGCCGGCTTCACGGCACAGAAGATTTAGTTAGGAAACATGCTGTATGGCAACGGGGGCCCGTGGGCCCCCCAGGCTTAGGGGCCCGGTCGCAACAGCGACTGCTGCGACCCCTATAGCTATGCCACTGTCCACAGGCGCATAGCCGCAGGGGCTTTGACTGTAGGGAACGAAAGGGTTAATATTATCAGGTCAGCTAGGGATGTAGGGTTTTTGTTAGGGCAGACTGTCATTGGTGGATAATAGGCCAGAGGTTATTGGCCAGAGCTTCCCCCTAAGGGAGGTTCAATGTACTCACCCCTCCTCTCGCTCGGGTCTTTAAAAGTGCGGTCCTTCAGTTCTCCGGCCTCTTCGGGCCGTAATCTCTTCTCGCGAGACCTCACACGGCAGGGGAACATGGAGGATTCGATTTGTCGCTGTTTGCAGCAGGAAGGACCGGGCTGGCGGCAGTCTCTTCTTGACGAGACATGCCTCCCGGCACCATCGAAGCCCGCTGCGCCTCCTGTCCGGCGGTCAGTGCACATATCCCAGCCGCCTGCTAGACTCTCCCCGTCCATAACCGTGAGTCAGCGCTCCATGTCCCTGGGACATGGGGCGCAGGTAGCTTACCCCTATTTGGCCACGACTGCACCTCCCCCACCTGATCCGTCTGGGCCTGCCTGTATCCGGATGGAGGCTGTTGTAGTGGAATATGTACCCCCTTCACCTGGCCTCGCTGCCCCGACTGGATTAGGCCGTGCTAGGCCCCTCAAGCCGTCAGTGTGACTGCGAGCCTGGCTTCAGCTACAGCAGGCTACCAACTACCCAGGGGCGTGCCCCTCCCCTCCTCATTTAGCCCCGCTCCCTTAGCTACCTCCACAGCTGCAGGCCGTAGGCAGACCGCTCCTTAGGCTGAGGCGAGTGGCACGTGGCGCAAACTGTCCCCCCCCCCGCCCCTTGATGATGAGCCCTTATTTTCCCTGTGCGACAGCGGTGAGGACTTATTTGCCTCTGAGCAGGGCCCAGCTGCTATTCCCGCTGTGGCTTTGAGGGACACTATTGCACCAGTTTTGATCCACAGAGATTTGGGCCCACGATACCTACTTCCCTCCGCCCGCTTAGAATTGCGGTCATCCCGTTCCTGTGACGGGTCACGTAGCTGCACGTCCAGGTCTCGGCGCAAGCTCTCCTCGCGGCGGCGTGGGTCATGCCGCTCTAATTGCCGGTACTACAGGCGTAGGACGACTTCGTCTTCCAGTAGTTCCTCAGGAGCGTCCGCTAAACGTTCTCGTGGTCCTTCTTCCATTCGTAGTACTTCTGACCGTGGAAACGCATCGTCCAGGGATGTTAACAGATCAAGTCGTTCGTCTCGATCAGTAATTCCAACTGTCTCAGCTGCACCTGCTCCGTTACCTGAGACACCTGTACTCCCACCGCTGATGTCGCAAACCGCCTCTGCTTCGGGTCCCGGTGAGTATGATTGCCTTCGGGCATGGCGTACTGATAATTCCTCTGATGCTGATTTATTGTCTGTTTTCAGGTCTTTGTTAACTGGTGGCACCGGGACGCAGAGCGCGGTAGCCGCGCCTGTAGTTGGGAAGTCTCTGGTTGAGGCTTCCACCTCTACTTCTACTCCAGGGCTGCCTGCTTTTAGGGATACTTATTTTTGTGGCATAGCCCCTCCCGGTTCCCATTTGTCTGACGATACCAGGGAAAAAATTTGTAAGAATGAATACGTCGATATTTGGTCCCTGGTGTCAGTGGATTCAATGACTATCGATAAGGAGCGTCGTTTCGAGAGGGGGGTTCAAGCAAAACCTAAGGTAGCGCGGACATTTAATAACTGGTTGCAGCCATTTGCAGTGTTAGGATGCGTAGAGTCACAGAGGTTTTTGGAGAAGTCTTTTCAGTTATTCGTATACTTAGACACGATTTTTAGCGCGTACAAGACGCATGGCGGTGCAGCATGGTGGCGGTACGATGAGAAGTTTCGTTGGAGAATGTCGCAGCGTCCTGAGATAGGCTGGGATACTAAAGCCACCGATGTATGTTTGCGGCTTATGGTGTCGCAGCATCCCTTACAGCCTGCGGCCCCCTCCTCCAGGTCCTTTACCGGTCCCTCTCCCGGAGTTGGGGGCCCCGCGTTGCCCCGATCCGGATCTTGCTGGCTCTTTAATGAAGTTTTATGTATCTTGCAAATTCAAACACGAGTGTTCCGATGCTCCAGTCGCGCTCCCCCGTCTGCTCGAGCGGCAAACTCGGGTAGAGTCGAGGACCCCAGTGTGCGTACGCGCGATGCGGCCCTGGCTCGACCAGTACCCCAAGATGGGGGAAGCCGCCCTACTTAGAACAGGTTTTACGTTTGTTCTTTTCATACCATTTGTTTATAGTACTCTGCCTATGTTTTCTCGCAATATAAAATCTGCTAGCAAATTTCCGTCTGTGGTAAGGGAAAAAGTAATGAAGGAGGCTATCTGCAATTAGCCCAGAATGCTGCTGGACTATAAAAGGGGCACTGCCATCTTGATCATAGCCTGAGCGTTGTTGTGTTACCTAAAGTTTGTCTTTGCAAATGGTCTCCTAGTGTTTTTCAGTTCCCAGTGTTACCCATTCCTGCTGCCTGCACCCTGTATCCCGTGCTACCTTGCCTCTGTGCCGTCAAGAGTTGGAGTTGTGTTGTATCCTCCGCTGCATCTAGTGTGTCGCACCCCGCCGGGTGTCTGTCCAGTATCAGAGCCTCATCTTAGCCTGAATCCACTGCTACAGTCTACATTGCCTCAGGTACCCTTTCAGGACCATACATATTGTATTGTACCTGTTTGGCCAGCTGCTATGCCGCTACGCGGTACGGCCCAGTGGATCCACACCCAGCGCCGTGACAGTACGCGGACCTGCAGGATCTGTGAGCATGACAGGATCAACTTCCTTTGGCAGTGGACTCCATGACACAGCAGCTAGGGGCGCTGGCTGCTTCCTTCTCTGCTCCTGCTCCAGCTTCCCCGGTTCTCGCTGCCACTGCCACCTAGTTTTCATGGAAACGCAAGCGCGTGCACTGGATTTCTTAACCAGTGCCATATCCACTTCACCCTGCATGCCAGAGCATTTCCTTCAGATGGAGCCAGGATTGCCTTCATTAATTCCTTACTTGCCGGCAAGGCCCTGGCGTGGGCGAATCCAATCTGGGAACAATAGGGACCCGAGACTTCCAGGGGTTTGTGCGGTTGTTCCGTACTATTGTCGAGGAACCTGGACGAGTCTCGTCCGCAGCTACCTCTATGCTGAACCTTCGCCAGGGTGGGCGAGTACACCATCCAGTTCTGGACCCTGGCAGGAAAGCTGTCCTGGAACAACAAGGCGTTAGTAGCTTACTTCTGGCATGGTCTGTGATCCGAGATTAAAGACGAACTTCGTGCTCATGGTCTACCATCTACCTTGGACGACCTAATTTTACTTGCCACCCGAGTGGACATGAGGCGCAGAGAGAGATCCCAAGAGGTTCATCATGAGAGAAGACTTCCTAGGTTGGCTCCCAACTTCCAGCAAACCCTCTTGTCTTCATCTGCTGCTCTACCCGAAGTCACGATGCAAGTGGATCGTCTCAAACTGTCGGTCCAGGAAAAACAGCACAGGCGCACTTCTGTCTATATCGCGACTCTGTCTATATTGCGGCCTCGCTGGCCATGTCGTGCGTCTGTGTCCCCAGAAGCCAAAAAAATCCAACGCCTAGGATTGGTTGGAGAGACAACCCTGGGCGACACAGCATTTGATTGAGAACTCTGCTCCAAGCTGTTCATCCCTGCGGCCATTGTTGCTGGTGAGAGGCCCCATCTGGTCTCTGCCTATCTGGACTCTGGCTCCCCAGCCAATTTCATACGTAAAAACCTTGTGGATCTTCTTCATTTGCCTAGTACCCTTCTCGAGAAGCCGTTGATCATTGCCTTGGTGGATGGACTGCCGCTGTCCGACCCAATTTAGTCTGTAACTTAAGCCGCTGAGGCTTCAAGTGGGAGCCCTTTTTTCTGAGCTCATCTGCCTGTTTGTCCTGCCCAAGACCGTCAACTCCGTGCTGCTGCGTTTGCCTTGGCTCCGTTTACACGCCCCAGTCCTGGATTGAAACTCCAGAGAGGTTCTCCAGTGGGGCTCCAAGTGCCTCAACCGCTGTCTGGGACATATCCATCCGCTTCAGCCTCCTCCGCATTAGCCATTGGCAGGGTTGCCCTCCTGCTACTCTTAGTTCTCTGATGACTTAGACAAGAAGGAGGCAGAGACGTTTTCACTACATCGAGCTTATGATTGTCCTATTGACTTGGTTCCTGACTCGTCCCCTCCTCGCGGTAGAGTATACCCTCTCTCTTTACCTGAAACCCAGTCAATGTCTGCCTATATTAAGGAGAAACTAGAGAGGGGCTTCATACGCAAATCTTCATCACCGGCTGGGGCGGTGTATTTCTTTGTCAAAAAGAAAGATTTTTCCCTCCGACCCTGGGTCACAACCAGATCACGGTAAAGAACAGATACCCATTGCCTTTGATCTCCAAACTGTTTGATCGCATACGGGGGGGCATTTTTTTTTCTAAAGTAGACCTGCGGGGGCTTACAATCTAATCCGGATTCGTCAGGGTGACGAGTGGAAGACTGCATTTAATACACGTGATGGGCACTACGAATACCTGGTTATTCCCTTCGGTCTGTGTAACGCCCCCGCGGTTTTTCAAAAATTCGTCAATGATATTTAATGTGATCTCCTCTATGTCTGTGTTGTGGTGTATCTCGATGACATTTTGATTTTTTTCCCTTGATCCTGTAAATCATCAGAGACATGTTTGCCAAGTGTTGCTTCGATTAAGGGAGAATCACCTATATGCCAAGCTGGAGAAGTGCGTGTTTGAAAGAAAGTCTCTACCCTTCCTTGGCTATATCATCTCCGATCAGGGTCTCAAAATGGATCCTGAGAAGGTAAAGGCTGTCATGGAATGGCCACGCCCCCAAGGCTTAAGGGCCATACTGCGCTTCCTTGGATTCGCCAACTTCTACCGGCTGTTCATTCCCAACTTCTCCTCATTGACTGCTCCCGTCTCTACCCTCACCAAAAAGGGCATGAATGCCAAGGAGTGGACTCCAGAAGCAGAGGCCGCGTTCAAGAGCTTAAAGAGGGCCTTCACGTCAGCCTCAATTCTTCATCATCCTGATGTGACCCTACAGTTTTCGTTAGAGGTGGACGCCTCCTCTGTTGGTGTTGGCGCACTTCTGTTCCAGAGAGGTTCCAAAGGCAAGACTGTGGTATGTGGCTACTACTCTAAGCTTTTCTCTCCCGCAGAGCGCAACTACTCGATTGGGAATCGGGAGTTACTGGCCATCAAGCTGGCCCTGCAGGAGTGGAGACACCTACTTGAAGGCGCAGCTCATCCAATCCTGGTCTTCACGTACCACAAGAACCTCACCTATCTTCAGACAGCTCAACGGCTGAATCCTCGTCAAGCCAGGTGGTCACTGTTCTTTGCTCGGTTCCAGTTCGAACTCCACTAACGACCTGCCGACAAGAATGTGAGGGCCGATGCCTTGTCTAGGTCATTTGATACAGAGGACACTGTGGAGATCCCACAGAATATCATTGATCCTTCCTTTATCCTCTCTGTCAACCCTCTGCAAGTTAGAGACATTACCCCGGGAAGGACCTTTGTACGTCTGGCAGACAGAGGAAGAATCCTTTCCTGGGGACACAGTTCCAAGCTGGCATGTTACGCAGGTGCCCGTAATAGCCCTGAAATTATCCCCTGAGGACGCTGCTGAGGCAGTGAAACATGTCGGGGGGGCTAGCGTTTCTTTATTAAAATCATTGCTGGTCTAACAAATGAACTCTACCACTGTGTCATATTAGAGGCTGCTCGAGCAGTCTGCAGCTGCCGTCCATGCCTGACACACTGAGATCCTAATATACACCAGATCTCCAACGTTAGACTAACCAGCTCTGAAGAAAAATCTTAATTTAACAAACTATTGTACAACCATTTACCCTATTTCCTG
This sequence comes from Rhinoderma darwinii, assembly GCF_050947455.1. Lineage (NCBI taxonomy): Eukaryota > Metazoa > Chordata > Amphibia > Anura > Rhinodermatidae > Rhinoderma > Rhinoderma darwinii. The sequence continues at coordinate 389,819,672 of NC_134690.1, forward strand.
CAACTTGTTTCCAACTTGTTTCTAATTTAAACAACAAAAGTTATATTTTAATTAATGCTACAATTCTATAGCAGCTGGGAAATTTGGGACTTCTTTGTGCTCTGCATATTTATTTGTTCGTCCCGTAAGACCCGAGACCTAATTGCCTGTCAGTTCTGGTGGCCCACACTGCCCAAAGACCTCTCGGACTTTGTCTCCTCCTGTACGGCGTGCGCAGCAAATAAATTTGCCCGCTCCAGACCAGATGGTCTGCTCCAACCACTGCCTGTGCCTGGCGACATATTGCAATGGACTTTGTCACAGATCTGCCTCTGTCTGCTGGGTGCAGTGTGGTCTGGGTGGTGGTGAATCGATTTTCCAAGATGGCTCATTTTGTTCCACTGACTGGTCTTCCTTCTGCCTCCCGACTGGCCTATTTCTTTGTGCAACACATCTTCCGTGTGCACGGCTTGCCTCTGCATATTGTGTCGGATCGAGGGGTCCAGTTCACCTCGAAGTTCTGGAGAGCACTCTGCGGTTTCCTCGGTGTAAAGTTGGACTTCTCCTCGGCCTACCATCCCCAGTCCAATGGTCAAGTCGAGAGGGTTAACCAGATTATGGAGAACTATCTGCGACACTTTGTCTCCAGGCGGCATGATGACTTCCGTGGGCTGAGTTCTCCTATAACAACCATACTAGTGAGTCCACCACTTCCAACCCATTCTTCATTGTCTACGGCCAACATCCACGAATAACTCTTCCTGTCTCTACTATGTCCCAGGTGCCTGCAGCTGACTCTACCTTCAGGGACTTTCTGCAGATATGGCAACAGACCCGATCTTCTATTCTGCTATCGGTGGACCGCATGAAGAAAAAGGCAGACACTAAAAGACGAGAGCCTCCCCAGTTTCTTCCAGGTACAAAGGTCTGGCTGTCTTCCAAGAATATCCGGCTGAGGGTTCCGTCTTGCAAAATTGCCCCAGGTTCCTCGGACCCTTCGAGATTCTGCTACAAATTAATCCTGTGTCTTACAAGCTTCGGCTGCCTCCTACCCTCAAGATCCCTAACTCCTTCCATGTCTCCCTGCTGAAGCCCGTGGTCCTGAACTGCTACTCCAGTACTCCTAGTTCCGCAGTAGCTCCTGGCAACTCATCAGGGACTTTTGAAGTAAGGGAGATCCTGGCCACCAAGAAAATGGGAGGAAGGATGTTTTATTTGGTGGATTAGAGGAGATTTGGCCCTGAGGAGAGGTCCTGGGAGCCAGGGGAGAACATTTATGCCCCTGTCCTCGTGAAGAAGTTTCTCTCCAACTCTGGCCCCAAGAAGAGGGGGCGTAAGAGGCGGGATACTGTGACGTATGCGGCCATGGACGTGTGAGCTCTCAACGGCATCTTCCACCTGAAAGACGCCAGCACTCACTTTCTGGTTCAGAGACTGTCTCCCGCAGGGTGCGCGCCCAAGCGTGCATGGCCTTAAAGGGCCAGAGCATGCACAGTTGCAGGATATCAGCAATTAGCCCAGAATGCTTCTGGACTATAAAAGGGGTTCTGCCCTCTTGATCATTGCCTAAGCGTTGTTGTGTTACCTAAAGATTGTCTTTGCAAATGGTCTCCTAGTATTTTTCAGTTCCCAGTGTTACCCGTTCCTGCTGCCTGTACCCTGTATCCCGTGCCATAAAGTGTTGGAGTCGTGTTGTATCCTCCACTGCATCTAGTGTGTCGCACCTCGCCAGGTGTCTGTCTACTATCAGAGCCTCATCTTAGCCTGAATCCACCGCTACAGTCTACATTGCCTCAGGTACCCTTTCTGGACTATAGACGTTGTATTGTTCCTGTTTGGCCAGCTGCTATCCCGCTACGCGGTACGGCCCAGTGGGTCCAGGCCGTTACAGATAGATAGATAGGCAAATAGAAAGATATGATATCATAATAGATACTTAGACTGATAGATATTAGATAGATAGTGTCATGTCCGTGGCTGCGGGCCGTCAGGTTCACTCTCCTCCTGATGGCATCAGCCATGGGTCTGCGAGCAATGGCACCAGTCTCCTCCTCACTTCCACTCACCTCGGTGAGGTCCCATAGGGTGCGCGTGCACGCTCGTGGCCGCTCTTAAAAGGGCAGCTCGCGCATCAGACTATAATGTGTAATCAGCCCATGAGTGCCCTGGACTATAAGAAGAGCTTAGCCCCTTGCTTCAAGTGTTGTTTGTCGTATCCTAGTTTGTCTAAGCAAATGGTCTCCTAGTGTCTTCCAGTTCCCAGTGTTCCCCGTACCTGTAGCCTGTATCCCGTGCTATCCTGGTCAAGTGCCGTGTTGTGCTGTAGTCGTGCTGTGCTGTATTCCACGCCTGTCTTGCTACTCTATGCCTGACGTCTACCTGCTGCCTAGTCCCAGCCGAGCCTGCCTTGCTACTGTCCGAGCTGCCACAGGTACCCTTTACGAACTATAGACTGTGACCTGCACCCTGTTGGCCAGCTGCCATACCGCCAAGGCGATACGGCCCAGTAGGTCCATGAACCCTACTTGACAGATAGATAGATAGATAGATAGATAGATAGATAGATAGATAGATAGATAGATAGATAGATAGATGATAGATAGATAGATAGATAGATAGATAGATAGATAGATAGATAGATAGATAGATAGATAGATAGATAGATAGATAGATAGATAGCACTCTACTTATATATGACCTACAGTTTCTTCTTCACAATTTTTCCATTTCCTTCCACATTGTTTCTATTTAACACTTTATTCTTCCCCCTACTGTATATATTTCACTGCCGCCTCCGTGCCAATTCTCTAGTAAATTCCGCAATCCTCCTTACATGACAAAGAGTTCACAAAACACTCTTCATAATGAACAGGTTAAAAGGGAGTAGTAAAAGATAACAGCACTTATTGTGTGGGGATTTTGTAAAGACTGAAGAAGAAGGACCCACAGAGAGCTCCACATTACACCTAACCTTTTAAAATAGTTTGCTATCCGCTATCAAGGCCATCACGGCGGCTTACACCATCTCTTAAGAAGAAGAAATGTTCTGTATAAAATGCAGCATTTCTCCACTTTCTCTGAGTACTCTACAAAATGACATTTAAATAAAAGGCTTTATTGCAAAGTTACCTGCATTGTTGACACAAAACAAATACGTGCCTACTTTATTACATCCAATGATGGCTCGGAATGAAAAGCTATATTCTTTTATTCAGTGCATCTTGAATTTAAATTCCTTTCTTGAATTCTGACATCTACGTGGGTACAAGGACTGAACGGAGTTCGCTTCTGTAGGCTGGTGTTCACTTTTAAGGAGTTTTTGTGCACATTTAGTCCAGTACTTTCCGACGACCTTGATACAGGCGCATTTTGTCATCAATATTAAGGCCGTGATACCCAGATCATCTATTGAACCGGTAGTAGGGCCTGTCCACATCTATATTGGAGGCTCCGTTATGGCCTTCGTCACAGATCTGGTCGAAAATACCAAAAACAATAACGCAGCATTAAAATCTAATTTGTCGGACCCCTTTTCACCAACAAAATGTCAAAATCAGTGGGATAGTTCAAAAATGAAAGTTACCCTTCAAAGCGTAATTGAAATAAAATGCTTTTTTGGCAATGACCTAAGATATTTATACTAGCAAAAATGCTGTATTTTAGAATAAGGGCTTGTACACACGTAACGGAAATGCTGCATATTTTTTGTCCGGAATTGCGGACGTAAAATATGCTGCGGAATACAGCAGCAGCAAAGTGGGGGTGATCACGACCGGCCTCAGGATAGATGGCGCCCTGTGCAAAATTTTCTTTCGGTGCCCCATCATAAAAAAACAGTGTAGGCAGTGCCCCTCCAAACTAATAAAACAAGAACTTGTACTCACCTCGGCCTCGTTCCTGCGACGAACGGAGCTGCTCCACAACGCCGATGGGATCCTTGCGTAGGCTGGCGTAATCCAGTGACGTCATCACACCGGCCTGTGTAGGGATCCTGTCCTGATAGGCTGCAGGTTGTACGGCCTGTAGCCTAGTAAGTGGCAGAGCAGGGAGATAAGTGGAAATTACATAAGAGGACGAAGAAATATCACCATCACACAGCCTTTGAAAAAACACACCAAAAAACTGCAGCAAAAATCTGCACTATTTTCTGCAGCAATAATCGAATGAAATGGTGCCGTTTTCCATAGCGGAGTTTGCAAGTTGATGCGTAAATGCTGCGGAAATTTTCCGCAGCAAATCCGTTACGTGTGTACAAGCCCTAAGACATATCTGTATGACCTGCCTAAGTAGAACGTCAAATTTCCCCCAGCTGCCCATTCCCTGCCATCTTCAGACTGCCAGCTGTGATTTATAAGCCTCTGTGCCTTCTAGTATAGACCCATGTTAGATATTCAGATTCTCAACTCGAAGATGGCCGGTAGGAGAGGCATTTTTTAAAATTTGTGGCAGCGTGGCCAGTGCATTGAGATAATGGAAGTGTATTAAGAAACTTTAAAGAGGCTCTGTCACCAGATTTTGCAACCCCTATCTGCTATTGCAGCAGATCGGCGCTGCAATGTAGATTACAGTAACGTTTTTATTTTTAAAAAACGAGCATTTTTGGCCAAGTTATGACCATTTTCGTATTTATGCAAATGAGGCTTGCAAAAGTACAACTGGGCGTGTTGAAAAGTAAAAGTACAACTGGGCGTGTATTATGTGCGTACATCGGGGCGTGTTTACTACTTTTAATAGCTGGGCGTTCTGAAGAGAAGTATCATCCACTTCTCTTCAGAACGCCCAGCTTCTGGCAGTGCAGATCTGTGACGTCACTCACAGGTCCTGCATCGTGTCAGCACCAGAGGCTACAGTTGATTCTGCAGCAGCATCAGCGTTTGCAGGTAAGTAGCTACATCGACTTACCTGCAAACGCCGATGCTGCTGCAGAATCATCTGTAGCCTCTGGTGCCGACACGATGCAGGACCTGTGAGTGACGTCACAGATCTGCACTGCCAGAAGCTGGGCGTTCTGAAGAGAAGTGGATGATACTTCTCTTCAGAACGCCCAGCTATTAAAAGTAGTAAACACGCCCCGATGTACGCACATAATACACGCCCAGTTGTACTTTTATTTTTCAACACGCCCAGTTGTACTTTTGCAAGCCTCATTTGCATAAATACAAAAATGGTCATAACTTGGCCAAAAATGCTCGTTTTTTAAAAATAAAAACGTTACTGTAATCTACATTGCAGCGCCGATCTGCTGCAATAGCAGATAGGGGTTGCAAAATCTGGTGACAGAGCCTCTTTAAGTAATTTTCTAATATTTATGTGTCGCTCCCTGCTCCATCCTTTTTTGGCCTAGACCAGATTGTTGATAATTGTGGCGCACGCTGCACGAGGGGGGGGGGGACGGACGGACCGCTCATCTGTCACACGGTTTACCTGTATAAATACATATTGGAAATCGCTACGACCGCGAGACTTGTTCTACTATTGCAGGGGTACGTTTTTGGGTAACTTTTAGTCCTTATTTACACTAACGTATTTCACGTCCGTGATACGCGTGTGAAAATTACGTGCGTCGCACGGACCTATGGGAGTCAATGGGGCCATTCAGACATTCCGTGTTTTTCACGCAGTGTGTGTCCGCTGCTTGAAACTCACAGCTTGTCCTATACTTTAGGGTTTTTTGCGCATCATGCACCCATTGAAGTCAATGGGTGCGTGAAAATCACGAGCAGCACACGGACGCACTTCCGTGTGCTGCGCGTGATTCGCGCAACAGTTGTTCAAGAAATGAAGGGAAAAATTAAACCACCTCCTTCATTTCATTTTCTAAACCTCAAAACCGCATGTCATAAGGATGACATATGCGTGAAAATCACGCAGCCACGCACCAAATACTGATGACACACGGAACTGCAACGCACACGTTTCTGTAAATAAGGCCTTAGTAAGTGATCCTTCAATTAGATTCTTGCGACCTATAATATTCCCAAATTTTCCACAAATAACATACATAGAATACCCTGGAGGCACCACCGTTTGTTCACTCCAGTACATAAATGACCTGCAATATCTTCATTTTTCAAATTTTCATATTTGGTCTAATGTACGTGAACTAATGACAAAACGACACCTGAGTCCACAGGAAAAGTAAAAATTACTTTCTATCTTCACCCACCTTGTTCTTCCGGGAGATGAAGGTACAGAGCTGCATATCCTGCTGGTATCAGACAAAAGAACAAGAGACACGGGTCACCACTCAATGCCAGGAAGCTCCCAGACATTGTACAGCAGCAAACATCCTGCAAAGGTTTACAATTCCCTGATGTTACTTCAGACCAACCTAAAACACAAAAACAAAACTCAACTCTGACCTCAGAAACCAGGACATGGGACTTCTGGAGGGTGGCAAACTTCATACAGACACTGATCAATGACAAGTTCAGCTCTGCTACATCTGTATATTAAAAATTTAGGGAGTGAAAACAGGTAAAGGGTAAATTACAAATGTCCTTTTCTACCGTAATGACTTCTATAGTGTGTTATATACTGTCACTAATCCAGGAACGATATATTGGTTATCCTGCTTACGTTCTGAAACCTTCTAATATACTTTGTGTATCAGTGTCTCTACATTTACAAGATCTCTGCTTGTTCTCAGTGAATGGCAACATCCTTATTATATTATGACCTATTTAGACTAAATATTTTTTACAGCTGAAAGTTTGCTACAATTATATCCAGTCTAGACAATCCTCTGTGAGCTTAGCACTTGAGCAGCAAAAGACTATCTCCTGGGTTGTGGTTTGGTACAATGTATCAGTTTAGGTAAGAGAATATTTAGTTCAGAGAGGATTGCCTAGAGTCAATGCGTTGCGGATCTATTCACTAATATTTAAGAATTATTTATTTGATGGACTACCCAATTTTTACTTTTATGACCCATCAATGGGACAAGTCATAAAGGTAAATTAAAACGCAGTCAGACTTTTGTGACCTCCACCATTGCCAAAAATCAGAGGCACCAAATCCCATTTCTCGGCGGGAGAGACCCGCCACACTCCATTAGAGCATCGCAAACAACCATCCTTGTGATTTTTTGAGGCCCTCATTCTCAACAACGGTGGGAGTAACAGAGAACAGACCACCACCTAACCTAACTTACTTACAATCTTATTGATACATCATGAAAGTGAAAAAAAAGGGAGTGTTTTCGTCAGAGAACCCCTTTAAAGTCCCTATATCCGGGAATTTCTGCTTAATGCAATTCTCTACTCTATTCAAGTTACATAGTTACATAGTTACATAGTTTGTACGGCTGAAAAAAGACACATGTCCATCAAGTTCAACCAAGGGACGGGAAAAGGGAAGGGAAAAAATTCTACACATAGGAGCTTATATTTTTTTGTTCTATGAAATTATCTAAGCCTTTTTTGCAGCATCTACTGTCCCTGCTGTGACGGCTCCTGCGGTGACTATTCCATAGATTCACAGTTCTCACAGTAAAGAAGGCTTGTCGCCTCTGCAGGTTGACCCTTTTTTTCTCTAGACGGAGGGAGTGCCCCCTTGTTTTTTTTTGGGGGGGGGGGGTTTACATGGAACAGGATTGACCATATTTTTTGTATGTGCCATTAATATATTGATATAAGTTCATCATCAAAAAATTAGTCGTCTTTTTTCAAGGCTAAATAGGTTTAGTTATTTTAATCTTTCCTCATAACTTAGATTCTCCATGCCCCTTATTAGCTTCGTTGCTCTTCTTTGTATTTTTTCATTCTTTCTATGAACTGGAGACCAAAACTGAACTGCATATTCTAGATGAGGCCTCACTAATGGTTTGTAAAGTGGTAATATTACATCCCTGTCCCGCGAGTCCATGCCTCTTTTAATACACGACAATATCCTGCTGGCCTTTGAAGCAGCTGATTGACATTGCATGCTGTTATTTAGTTTATGATTTACAAGTACACCCAGATCCTTCTCAACAAGTGACTCCCCCAGTGTAGCTCCCCCTAGGACATATGATGCGTGCAGGTTGTTGGTACCCAGATGCATAACTTTACATTTATCTACATTAAACTTCATTTGCCAACTGGATGCCCAAACACTTAGTTTGTTTAAATCCGCTTGCAATTCACGAACATCTTCCATAGACTGAACTATATTACATAGCTTGGTGTCATCTGCAAAAATAGAAATAGTGCTATTAATCCCATTCTCTATATCATGAATAAATAAGTTGAATAATAGTGGTCCCAGCACTGAACCCTGGGGTACACCACTTATAACCGGGGACCTTTCAGAGTAGGAATCATTGACAACAACTCTCTGGCTTCAGTCCTTGAGCCAATTCTCAATCCAATTACAAACTATATTTCCTAAACCTATAGTGCTTAATTTACCCATTAGGCGTCTATGGGGGACAGTGTCAAATGCCTTTGCAAAGTCCAAAAACACTATATCCACAGGGGCCCCTCTGTCTAGGCTTCTACTCACCTCTTCATAAAAACATATCAGGTTAGTTTGACAGCTTCTGTCCTTAGTAAAACCGTGCTGGCTGTCACTTATAATACTATTTTTTGTCACATAATCCTGTATATAGTCCCTCAATAGCCCCTCAAACATTTTCCCCACAATGGATGTTAAGCTTACTGGTCTATAATTACCCGGGGAAGACCTAGAGCCCTTTTTGAAAATAGGCACCACATTTCCCCTACGCCAGTCCCTTTGCACTATACCCGTCACTAGAGAATCTCTGAATATTATGAAAAGGGGGACAGAAATAACTGAACTAAGCTCTATAAGAACTCTAGGGTGTATCCCATCTGGTCCCAGGGCCTTGTGCACATTTATTTTATTTAATTTAGCTTGCACCATATCTACATTCATCCAATTCAGTATATCAACTGATATATTAACAGCACTGGCACCGGCTACATCAGCTGCTCTTTCTTCTGTTGTATATACAGAGCTAAAGAACCCATTTAGTAACTCTGCCTTCTCCCCTGTAACAAACTTCCTATTACCACTATCTAGGGGTCCTACATGTTCAGACCTTGGTTTTTTTGCATTTATATACTTGAAGAATTTTTGGGGATTTGTTTTACTATCCTTGGCCACCTGCCTTTCATCTTGTATTTTTGCTCATTTTATTAAATTTTTACAGGTTTTTTTACGCTCTTTATAATTTAAAAAGGCTACAGCTTTTTTTCAAATGTCCTTTTTTTGTTATGTATTGCCCTTTTTACAGAAGGTGTAAGCCATGTGGGGTTTAATTTTAGTCGTTTATACTTGTTACCTATAGGAATAAATTTTGCACTATAATTACCCAAAGTAGATTTGAAAATCTCCCATTTATCATTTGTCCCATTATTTAACATTAGTTCTTCCCAGTCTATATCTTGAATTGCAGCCCTCATCCTGGGGAAATTGGCTTTCTTAAAATTAAGTGTTTTTGCCCTCCCAGCCTGTTTGTTTTTTACAGTATATGTAAAATTTAACTATATTGTGGTCACTGTTACCGAGGTTTTCACGAACATTGACGTTCCCAACAAGCTCTGCATTATTAGAAATGACCAGATCCAATGGGGCTTCACCTCTAGTCGGGTCTTTCACAAACTGGCCCATAAAATTTTACTGCAGCAGGTTGAGGAAATGTCTCCCCTTTGCAGTTGAAGCTGAAACATGACACCAATTAATATCCCGGTAATTAAAATCTCCCATTATTATTACAGTACCCGCCTGTGCAGCCCACTCCATCTGTTTATATGGCTGATCTTCCATCTCCTCAGTTATATTGGGGGGTCTATAGATTACATCAAAAGTATTTTTTTCAATGTTTACCTCCCTTTGTAATTCCACCCACAAGGTTTCAACCTCCTCACAATCTTCACCCTCTAATGTCTCATTCACACTCACCTTCATATCACTTCTCACATACAGACATACACCACCGCCTTCATATCACTTCTGACATACAGACATACACCACCGCCTTCATATCACTTCTCACATACAGACATACACCACCACCTTTCCTATGCGCCCTGTCTTTACAAAAAAGTGTAAAACCCTCTAGATTTACAGCCCAGTCGTGCGAAGATTCCAGCCATGTTTCAGCAACACCAACTATATCTATATTTTCCTCCAGTACCAAGGACTCCAGCTCCCCCATTTTGCTTGCTAGACTTCTGGCATGTGTGAACATACTCTTTAACTTGCATTTAAATGTTTCACTTTCAGTATCAGAAATGTGATTATTTGACATTATTTTGGCATTTTTATTTTCACTGCTATTTTGTAACAAAAGGATCTCCTTATCCTGTTGTCTAGTCCTCTCCCCACAGTCTATTTCTCCCCCCACCAATATAGTCTGACCCCGCTCTAGCCTGACTACGCCTTTATTTTCTACATTGACCCCCCTCCTCAGCCCTAGTTTAAATACTCCACAACCCCAGCTAGAATTCTCTCCCCCAGCACAGCGGACCCCCTTCCATTTTGGTGCAAATCATCTACAGAATACAGTTTGTACCCCAATGAAAAGTCAGCCCAGTGCTCTAGGAACCCAAAGCCTTCTCCTCTACACCAAGACTTAAGCCATGCATTTAACTCCCTGAGTTCCCGCTGTCTTTCCTGTGATGCGCATGGCACAGGCAGTATTCCTGAGAATAAAACCTTGGAGGCCCTTCCCTTCAGCTTGTAGCCTAGTTCTTTAAAATTATTCTTAAGGCTCCTCCACCTACCATTTATTCTGTCGTTGGTACCTACATGGACCACAACAGCTGGATCATCACAAGCCCCTCCCAGCAATTTGTCCACCCGTTCCACCACATGCCGAACCCTGGCACCAGGGAGATAGCAAACCATTCGGTTGAGGCAGTCTTGGCGACAAATTATTATATCCGTCGTCCAGATTATAGAATCCCCTACAACTATCAATTGTCTTGGCTTACCTGCATTACCATCTCGCCGACTACTAGCTGGGCTGTTCTCCCGGCTGTTAGATCAGTATCTACTAGGACTGCAATTTCAGAGATAGACACCCTCGCATCATCACCTAACCAGAAACAGGATTGGCCTTCCTTTTCTTGGACCCCTTTCTACTGCCCCCAACTACATTAACCCAGCTACTTGCCTGATCCTGCTGAACCATGTCTTCACCCTCCAATTCTACCCCACTAACTGCATGTTCCATCAGCAGCATGCTCCGCTCAAGATTGTCTATCCTCCTCAGTGTTGCATTCTGCTCCTCCAGATCTCTAATGCGATCTTCCAGGTGATCAACATGCTCACATCTGCCACAGAGGTATTCACCCTGCAACTCCGGCTCCAGTCGTGTATACATATGGCAGACTGTGCACTGAAGAAAACATCCAATCCTGCTATCCATTATCCCAGTTCACTTTTATATGAACTATCCGCCATTATTTAGGAATAATCAACATCTTGTAGGAGAAGGTTCAACTAAGAAAAAAATACTTTGAAGAAACTGGAACGCAGAAGAGCCATATCACATGATAAGAAGATTCTAAAACAGAAGTATGGGAAAAATAACAGCATGCATATTATGTTCTATACACGGTAGGCTATATACACAACTGATGTGAACGTTATTTTATTTTTGGTGTACTGTCCCTTTAAGAAGATGAATCCTTTAACTCTTTCTGATATGAAATTCACACATCTAGAAATGATCATCTACATTATTATGATTATTAGCGAATGGCTCGTATTTCAGGGGGAGCACCTAAGCCCTTTGAGGCCCCGTCCCTTGATTTGCTATTACCTCATCCGCTCGCTCTACTTGGGGCTTGATAAATGCTGGGTTAACAGAACAGCATGCTGATGCATCTCAATGCCTTTCAATGTAACATATTTTCTAACTCTTCTGCCCTATTCAGCATTTGACCCCAACGATGGGGGATTACAGCATTAATTCTCTGCACAGTGCACATTCTTCACAGACTTTCACTAAATACTGTAAGCCAGCTGTGGAGCAATAGAAAAAGTGAAAGCGTACCGTCTGCTCCTAAGCTGTGCGTACACAAGGTCGCCATCCAATTGGAAGGGAAGCTGAATTTTTAAAAAGAAAGAGGTTTGACAAAATTTTAATCCTTGTCATTTTCATTTCTCGTACCCTGTGGATTTGGATGATTTTATTTACACTGTCAGCTTGAGCCTAGGGATTGAGAATGAAGCTTTTATGGAGATTATTAAAAGTACATACAGTATAGCGGAGGTAGGACGAGTGACTGGAAACGTGTATCCTCCCTCCCCCTTACAGGGGTGGCGGCGAGGTGGGGGGGTGCTGCACCTGCAAGACATATTGCCTGCACATCCTATTTGTCATCTGCTATAACAGAGTGGAAAGGGTTAAAAGGCGCAGCATACAAGTCAGACTTAAATACATAAAATGTACCATCCCAATAACACACACGTACAAGCAAAATGCCACCGCGACCTTGTAAAAGAATTCGATGAATTTACGGCAAAAGGTGAGAAGAAGCAATGATCGTTTCTGAATTTCCGAATGCAGATTACTATATATATATATATATATATATATATATATATATATATATATATATATATATATAATTATTATAAATTATTATTACTATTATTTTTATTATTACTATTATTATTACTATTACTATCATTATTATTACGTTTACTATTAATCCTTTTTTTTTGTCATAGAATATACTTGCTAAATGTTAATGCAGAGAATGAAGAAGGTGTATGGGCTGCAGAATTTGTGATTAAAGGCTATGTCCACCATTGCAACCATTATTTACTTTGCTTCATTGCATCAAAAACAAAATAATGAAGCAACTTTACAAGCACTGTTGATTAAAAGTCGACTACCGTTTTGTGCTTACAGCTCCTATGCAGACCTATGTGCGCTAGGTTGGTGCAGTTGCTGCTCTGAGGTTTCAGATTACAAACAAACCCGTTGTGTGCTCTGATCTTGCAGTCATGTTACTCCACTGCTTCTTGCGAACTCATTTCTGAGCACTGTGGAGACTTCTGAGTCATCTCAGTGTGAGGACAGGAGGAGGAGACCCAGGAGGAGGAGACCCAGGAGAAGGAGACCCAGGAGGAGGAGACCCAGGAGAAGGAGACACAGGAGGAGGAGACACAGGCACACAGGCTGCAACATTCAGAGAAAGCAGAGGAAGAGATAGAGAGAACACCCACTGAACCCTTAACTTGCAGCTTCACAGGCAGGAATGTCAGAGAGAGCAGCTCTTGAAAATAAAAGAAGCAAAACATTAATCAGTCAACAGTATAGGGCAGCATTAATTATATGTAAATACTTGAGCAGAAAGTACATCGTCGATAGATGTTAATGTGAAGCTTCATCTATCATATGTATATATATATATATATATATATATATATATATATATATATTATTATTATTATTATTACCTTTTAGCTGTTTTCACTTTTCATTGTCTTCTAACAATGTGCAGTGTAGAAAAAACTATTGGTGCCTGGAAACTCTCAGCAAGCAGACTATTGTATTATTGTTTTGTTATGAGTATTATTATTATTTTTAGTAGTAGTAGTAGTATAATTCTGAAGATGGCTTGTGTGAATTTCCTGGGCAACCAGGGATTAATATAGTACATACATACCTGACACTTATTAATGCATGAATATTTATAGCTTGATTGTCATACGAATACATAATATACAATGGAAGCTAATCAGACTCACAACCCATTCACAAAAGGTAGTCAAAGACCTAAATATAAACACTGAATAAGAACACTTAGCTAGCCTGCTTGTTGATGGTTTCCAGGTACCAACATTAAATGTGTTTTCTATATTACACAAATGAAAAAGTAACTAAAAAGTAAACAGTAAAACCTCTCTAAAAGACCACCTCTTTGTCTAAACCACATTTCCAGTGACAGATTTTGAGTTCCATCATATACTATGCATACCGGCTATCTTCTTTAAGAGGACCATCCCTCCAGAAAACCATTTTTAAATGTTCCTTAGGTCATCTCAATGTAGTTTCGCTGCATATATCACAGACAATCGCCCAAACAATCAACTCTCTTGAGGACATCAGTAGGGTGAAGGATCCAAACTCTAGCAAAAAACACTGGACAACCAGGAATAAGGACCCCATAGACCACAAGTGACTTCTTTTTCTCCACAGGGCCATCAAGGTGCTCGCCATTAGTCGTCTAAATGGGATTACACAATGTATAACCAGGGATCAGATTACGGACTGCTATATACAGTATTATATTACATCTATCCACAGTATAAGTGATAAATGTTATATCAGTGGGGCTTTGATAGTTGGGAGTGGACCCCCATAATTACTAAACTGGGGGACTATGGAAGGTGCCATATTGGGGAGGACTTGAATGGTGAAGCATGTACATAGACGTGTATGGAACAGGTCACCCATAGGAGTACAAAATGAGCATGAGGGTTCCCCATTCCAGTCATTGGTGGGGTCCTAGGGGTTGAAACCTATCCCTTTAATAGGTGTAAAATAAAAAAGGCTGTAATTTAGACTATATTCATCTATACCTGATCTTTTTTACTGTAATATATAATAAATAAATAAAATATAAAGATACAAAATAAAAAAGAGAAAGATGACGAAAAAGAAAGTTTAAAGAGAATGCCCACCCTTAAACACCATGATCTTCTATTAGTCCCAAAATTTTGTGCCGAGTAATTTCCTCAGTTTTACTGTTAAAGAATTTTAAATCCCCTGGATACACATAGGGGGCAATTTATTAAGACGGGTGTTAGATACGCCAGTCTTAATAGAAAGAAAACTTTGGGTAAAGTGCGACACATTTATTAAAAGGCAAAAAAAGTTTTTTTTTAAAAATACATATTTACCTCACCTCTTTTTCCCTCCATGTCCCTTTTAGTATTCTGGCACGGCTCATACAAGGTCCTGACGCCAAGCAGCTTCAGTGCCTTATATGTGACGCAGCGCTTCAAGGTCCTTAGTGCTACATCGCATGCAACATCCCTGCAACATCAGGGCACCATCAGGGCCTTGTATGAGCCTCGCAGGAATGATGAGGGAGCCTTTCTTATTAATAAAAAAATTAAAATTTAATTTTTTTATTTAACTGTCCAATGGAGCTGGCGCAGACTTCCACTATAATTTACTCCAATTTCAAAATTCAATTCATTATATAAAATTCGAATAAATTATAATAAATATGTTGGACCACAATGACCACACCCCTTACCATGAAGCCACGCCCACTTTTGTTGATAAATTATATAATTCTGGCTACCTGCCGCCACCGCAACCGCTTAGGAGTTTACTGCATACTGTTAATACATTAAACTTAATGACAATTGAGTATACAATAGGTTCCTAAAAATAATGGTGGCCTAGGCAGCTAAAATTTGATCATTTGCTTTAACCCCTTATGGACACCGGTTAATTTGGTTAGAAAAAAATTAAGTACATGAATCGTACAACATATAATATTTGAGAGTCAGGTTTTTTAGATGTAGTTTACGAGATTGGTTAATGTATAAATCATATGTCATAGAAATGTCCTATAAACATCGAGATCTTTAAAGGCTATGTACATCTTTGACATCGTTATATATTTTTTGGCTTTTTTATATATAAATGTCTATCAGTGTGTTTTGTGCAACTTTATAAATATTTTTTATTAAAAATTATGTTTACATTTTCAGATGGTGCTGCTTTGTATCCTGTATACACAGAATTCTGTATCTAGCGCTGAATCCTCTATCCATCAGGTCAGCGGCACTGACGGGTTCAGTGACAGCGGGTCCTGCTTTCAATTGACATGCAGGATCCCAGCTGTTACCGATGTGATCGGTAACAGCTCGATCCTGCGTGTCAGAGACACCCAGGACCCACTGACACTGAACCCGTCAGTGCCGCTGACCTGACGGATACAGGATTCAGCGCTAAATACAGCTGCCGTGTATACAGGATACAAAGTAGCTGCATCTGAAAATATTAAAATAATTTTTAATAAAAAGAATTTAGAAAGTTGCACAAAACACACTGATAGATATATATACTATTTCAAAGGTGTACATAGCCTTCAAAGCATGTATTTTCAAAAAATTTTCATTTGTCTTCAAGATTCTCTTTTGCACAGATGCAGTGCAGCAAATAGGAAGATTCCGCGTCTTTCTTCTCTGTCATCGCTGTTTATGACACCTCCGATGCTTAACAGAACAACTGAAGGATGATAAGCCAGCTTCTTCTATGACACAATTTAAGCTTTCCCTTCAATGTGCTTGAACCTGGAGAAAACACTGCTCTCCATCAAATACAATCAGGAATTCATAGACGATTGTTTCCTTCCTCTCACCCTCTTGAGAGCGGCACACTTGAGATGCTGACTTGTCAGTTTTCTACATGAACCTAGAAGTGATAATACAGTAGATACCAGGAACTCAATGGGTGTCCTTGCAGGGAATATGGAACTACCAAATACTTGCAATGACACTAAACCAACTTTATTTATTTTATTCAATTATATATAGCGCCAACATATTCCGCAGAGCTGTACAGAGATTTTTACCACTCACATCAGTCCTTGTCCCCTTCAGGCAACCACAATCTAAATTCCAAATGTACTAATTCCAAATCAGTATGTGTCTGGAGTGTGGAAAAAAAAAAAAGCAGATCCCCTGGAGGAAATTTACAGAGAACATACCAATTCCAGCAGATGTTGCCCTTAGCAGGATTTGAACCCAGCGCTACAAGACAACAGTGCTAACCACTAAGCCCCATGTTGGCGTAGATTTGTTGCATCATTTATACCATTTTCTGATGTAAATGATTACTTTGTTGGGTTATAAGTGCCCCCCCCCCTCCTTATGAAGAAATGCCCCTTTTTTTAAAAAATTTGGGCATGGCGTAGAATCACAGCCCCCATGCTGTTTAAACTTGGGAGCTGGTGATTATAGGGTATGTCCCCTTAAGGGATTTACCCAGCAGTCTGTTCCCTAGGGAGGGTGGGCTGCTTCTCCCACCCATATAAATGTTGCTACACAGGGGAGTCACTTCCTCTTTGACCCCCCTCCGGACCTTGGAAGGAAACCCTAAGAGACTGTCCTACTAACCTGGTAGTGTAGAAAGCATGGCAGACGATTGAGAGAGAGGGAGCTGGATGGCTCTCCTCTCTGCTCATTTCTCCCCCTGATCAGCCGTCTGATGTGGCCTGGCGTGCAGCAGTAAGGCAGGCGCGGCCTGAGCAGCGCTGCCGTCCCCCCTCCCGCCTGAGTCCAAGTAGTGTTTAAGGCGGGCCAGGGGGCCCTTTTGGCCAAGTCCGATATTGAATCTGCTTTCCGTCTCCTCCCTGTCCATCCTGACTGTTTTCATCTGCTTGGTTGTCAATTGGATGGGCTATATTATGTCGATCTTTGTTTACCGATGAGGTGTTCCATATTTTGCCGCTACTTCGAGATGTTTAGCACATTTCTCGAATGGGTGGTGAGATCGGAATCTGGTAATTCTGCGGTATTGCATTATCTCGACGATTTTTTGTTCGTCGGTCCAGTTGATTCGCCGGTTTGTCGTTCTACGTTAGAATGTTTTTGTTATTTCATGTCCTTGTTCGGGGTCCCGTTAGCGGAAGAAAAAACGGAAGGTTCCTCTACTTGTTTTTCCTTCCTAGGTATCATGATTGATACTGAAAGAATGATTCTTAGTTTACCACAGGAAAAATTATCCCGGCTGCAGGACTGCATAGGTTCGTGTATTAGGGTAAAGAAAGTGACATTGAGGGATTTACAATCCCTCTTGGGTCAATTAGCTTTTGCGTGTAGGGTATTCCCCATGGGTAGGGTTTTTTTTGCGTCGTCTATCACTGGCTATGGCGGGAGTTAAGCAGCCTTATCACTTAGTTCGGCTGCCGGCAGCCCTGAAGGACGATCTGCGTATGTGGTTAAAATTCCTGTCAGAATACGACGGTCTCTCATGTTTTCCTGAACGTGAGAGTTGCAATGCTGACTTTGAACTGTTCATATATGCGGCAGGGTCTTTGGGTTATGGTGCAATTTTTGGCAATAAATGGTCGGCCCACCAGTAGCCCCAGGATTGGATTGAAACAGGTCTCACAAAGAATTTGACACTGCTGGAGTTATCCCCGATCGTTGTTGCCTTAGAGATATGGGGAGGTGACATACGCAATAAGAGGATATTGTTTTGGTCTGACAATGAGAGCACTGTTGTAGCTATTAACAAACTTACTTTGAGTTCTCCGTCAGTTCTGGCTTTGTTACGTCATCTTGTTTTCTTATGTTTGTTTTTTAATATGGTTGTCAAGGCACGTCATGTACCTGGTGTATGTAATGAGATTGCTGATTCTTTATCTCGTTTCCAGTGGCATTGTTTCAGGGACCTGCACCCGCTGGTGGACCAGGAGGGATACCCATGCCCCTCTTTCCTTTGGGATCTGCCGATGAACATCAAATACCATTGGTGCAGTCCTCGGTTGCTCCCGCTACATGGAGCGGTCATGGTAAGGCGTGGCGAGAGTATTTAGACTGCGCGGAGGAGGATGTGCTCCTCTCTCCTCAGAATTGTCATGGCATTACAGTTGCTTACCAGTCTTGGTTGCGGGATAAAGGGGTTTCTGCTGGAGTGGTTCAAAAGCGTTTGTCCGGAGTAGCCTTTACTTTCAAGTTGTTGGGTTTCCTGGACGCCATTAAGAGTCCGATTTTCTCTTTGATTTTGCGGGGATGGAAAAAAGAAAAATTGACGGTCCTTTTCATTATTGCAGCGGCTAGTAGCTAGCACGGCGGAAACCTGCGCGTCCGCGTACGAGGGTTTATTGTTTCAGTGTGCTTTTATGTTAGCATTCTTTGGCGCTTTGCGTATAGGCGAGTTAGTTTCCCCTTCACGCATGCGGGTCGCGGGCCTCCTCAGCGAGGATGTAGTTTTGCTGCCTGATTCTGTCAGGGTCAGGGTTAGTCGTTCAAAAACTGACATATATGGGCATGGCTCTTGGTTGTCTATTTTTAAGCTCCCTTCATCCTTGTGCCTAGTGGACGTAATCACAGGATTTGTTGCAGTTCGTCCCTCCGGTCCTTGTTTTTTTGATCCACGGCGATTGCACCCCCCTAACAAAATTTCAATAAGCGTTGTTTGAGTGTTGCTGGGGTTAACCAGTCTGAATGCGGCACCCACTCATTCCGCATTGGCGCTGCGACAGTAGCAGAGGCTGGGGGCATGTCTGATGCAGATGTAAAAAGATTGGGGCGTTGGAAGTCGGCTGCGTTCCGCCGTTATGTTCGCCCTCATTTGTTGATTTGATAATTATTTCTGTTTTTCTTTCGTTATAGGTTTCAAGAGGCCTTTGGTGTGGCTGCTGGGCCACTCCTACATTTATTGGGCTGCACAACAAGTTTCTTATCGGCCCGGGGGTACCAGTCTCGGCTTCAGTCAAGCAGAAGTAGCTTGGAAAGGTTTTTAGGGGCCTTAAATGGCTCCAGGTTCTGCCTGAAGTGGTCACTTTGAGCAAGGTTACGCACGAACCGGCGGTTGTGGTCGTGCATGCTGGAGGAAACGACCTATGTTCTGTTAGGGTGGCAGAACTCATTTCTGTCATAAGGGCTGATTTCGACCGTTTTGCCAGATTTTTTCCGGAAGTGGTCATAGTGTGGTCTGAGATAGTCCCCAGGGTACTGTGGAATGGTGCTCACAATCATTCAGCCATTGAAAGGGCGAGACATATGGTCAACATGCGGGTCTCTCGGCATGTTACGTCCAGAGGAGGAGTGGTTATACGTCATCGCCATTTGGAAGGGGATAACAAGGGTTTGATGTTACAGGATGGTGTCCATCTAAATGACATAGGTCTGGACATCTTCCTTTCAGGCCTTCAGGATGCAATTGATAGGGCGCTTTTCCTTTTGGCTGGTGGGGGTAGGAGCTCGGTATAGGGGTACACCTCACTCCTGTGGCGGTGTGGAGGGGCCTCGTCCGTTCAGGCTAGGGACAATACGAGAACAGTCACCTGCCGTACCAACTAAGACGTGCCCACCGTGGCAGCGGTGGCGGGGCTCGCGAGGTGACGGTTATTTCAACAAGATCAAGATCTACCGGTGTTAGCTGCGGACAAGGTTTTTTCCCTCCATGCTTTAATAAAAACTGTGGCCTACCCCCACTTTTTATACCCACACTCAGTCTCTTGTGTCAGTCATTTGGGGGGAAGACAGACCGTCCAGTTATATCCCTGTAGTCAGGGGAAAAGTGGTAAATCTTTGTGCAAAACAGTCGTGCGACAAAATTTGCAACTTTTTTCTTGCAAGAAAACGCCAGAATTCCGTACTTTGATTAATAATTTCCACTCAATCATATTTTACCCATTAGGCATCTATGAAGGACAGTGTGAAATGCTTTTACAGTCCAAAAATAATATATATGTGTCCAGGCTTCCACTCCAAATCCATACTGGGTTCACTTATAATTCTATTTTCTGTCACATACTCCTGAAAATAGTCACAAGAGCCCCTCAAACATTTTTCCCACGATGGATGCTAACCTTACTGGTCTGTAATTACCCAGGGGAGATTTATTTTTCCATTTTATGGCCATCAGAAAAACATTTTAAACCAGGAAAACCCCTTTAAGCATAGACAGCTTTACTTGAATTTTATATTTTTACCCATTTTGTACCAATCTATACAGTAGCTACCTGCACAAACTTACCTCTCCGTGTCTTCTCCCTCCTGGCCACCGCCAATCCTGTGGCAGGGAGAGTAGGAATTCCAAGTGGTGCATGCACGCAGCCGTCTGCCAACAAAAATTGAAGGTGATCTATCTATGTCTCTAAAAAGCCCTCTGTGCCAGTTATAGGAACTTCTACCCTGATTTTAGATTGGTGCTTGTTACTTTTAAGGAATTTAAACTTGACCTGAGTTGTTAACTGACCCTTGGCTTACTCAACTATGCACACGTCTGTTCCGCGCTACGGCATACCCAGTTCTGCCTGACCTCCGTTGCCAACCTCTGGCCTGTTTGACAGATTTCACGAGTCATCATTCTACCCTTTCAGGTATGGTATAATATTGACTTGTGTCAATGTTGACTGTTGTAATTGTTGATTACCCCCCTGTTGGTTTCTTACAAAACTCTCCGCAATATCATCGGTGGACTGCAAACCAAAAGTACACCATAAAAATAATTAGTGCAGCCCTTTACCTGTAGGAAGTACTGTAATTTTATTGTATTTTAAAGATGGTGGGCCCTTTTTTCCTTCAGGACCCCTGTGCAGATGCATAGATGATGTGTTCGCCCCGGTCTTTCAACCTAACCCTAAGGGCCTGTTTATGCAGAGTTTTTTGCAGGCAGAAAAAATGTGCCTCAGAATTTCTTCAGAAACTTCGAGGCAGATTTTGAACTGCATGCACGTATTTTTCAGCTTTTTTTTTCTGAGTTTTTCACCCGCGGCCGTTGAAGCTAAAGTAAGGACCGTTGGCAAAAAATGCTGCAAAAAATGCTCAAAAACGAGCGCCACAGGTTTTTCTGCCTCGTCAATGGGAGATCAGAGGTGGAAAACGCAGCAAGAAAGGACATGCTACTTTTTCCCGGCCAAAAGCCGCCCGGAAAAAAAAAAAACTGCTTCTGCCACCCACTGAAATCAATAGAGGGTGAATTCAACAGTTTTTTGTCGCTGATTCTGACAGGGTTTGCACGTCAAAATCAACGCCAAGAAACTGTGTGTGAACTGACCCTAACAGACTAATTTGTATCACCATCAATAACCTTTAAATTACAAAACTAGGAAGATAATTATGAGTCCATGATAGTAAAGTTGAGCGTATTCATCATTTGGCTCGATGACCTCAAGTGTAGTTTGTCAATGAAGGAATAGGTACGTTTTATTTTGAGTACATTATTTGTTGTTCTTGGATTTTGGTACTCATGTATCCCTTTGGTTGTTTGCATAAAACATCCCAGTATTAATTCTTTGGAAAACAGGCTCAATGACTTTCTCCATGAAAAATTGGGGCTCATGAATCTTTAGCTATCTAGATAAGTGGTCTTGTTATCCATAAATTATTAGCTATGGGTTTTGATACAAGGACCATTCTTCTGGAGGTAGAAAATGAAATGATGATGGGTGGTATTGTCCATTTGAGATAAGATAGACCGCCCTTTTTGATAATTTTAGATTTTACTTTGTCCTTACTTTGTCCTTACCCTATTTCTTTTACAGTTGCAATTTATTAAAAGTCGGGTTTTCATCTGTAGCAGATAGCACTGTCCTGGCCTCTTAACATTTGCATTCACAGAATAATTATGTCCATACATCTATTGGAAATTCCCATTGTTTTTCGTACTGTGACATCTGTCAAGTACCTATTATATTTACAAAAACACCAAGGCTTTCCGTCTTCACCATATTGTGTAGATTTCATATTCTTGAACTTCCTAGCTATTCCTGTTTAAAGACAATTTTAATATCACAAATTCCTCCTTAACCATGACTTCATCTGCATCCATCGCCAAGGCCCAACTCAAGTACCTGAATCCTTGAAGCGATATGGAACGAGCTTCATAATTCTCTAAAAGTCGAGTCTTCACAATAGAAATCAGCAATTTGCCTATAACAGTCAGGGGAAAGTTATGTGGTATAACATTCTTATCTTAAAGGGGTTTTCCCACGAAGAACATGTATCACATATCCACAAGATATATTATAAATGTCAGATAGATACAGGTCCCACCTCTGGGACCGGAACCTGTCTCTAACACGGGGCCCCCTTAACCTCATTCTAGCTTATTGTGCTCACGCTGCCTCCCGGCCACTTACTGATTACGTGGTCGGGAGTTACGGAAACAGCGTAACTCGCTGAGCGACGCTGTTTCCGTAACTCCCATGGAACTAAATAGTAGCTTCCGTAACTGCCATTCACTACTATGGGAGTTACGGAAAGAGAGTAGCGTGATCAGTAAGTGGCCGAGAGGCAGCGTGAGCACAAAAAGCTAGAATGGGAATTAGGGGGCCTGTGGATATGTCATAAATATCCTTCATGGGAAAACCCCTTTAAAGGGAATGTGTTGTTAGCAAAACATGTTTTGTTTTTTTAATTAAACATTTAGTGTGTAGGTGATTAAACATTGTTCAAATTTTTTTTATTTTTTTCACGAGTCAGGAAATATTATAAATTAGATTCTAATTTATAATATTTCCCAGTGCTGGTCACTAGATGGAGCTATTCCCAAAATTGCAGCATTGCATGTGGTAAAGCAACCACATTGCTTTTTGCTGCAAAATTGGGAAAAAAGCACTCGCTCTAGTGAGCTCTGAGAATCCCCCCTCCTTTATCCTGGCTAGTGCCGCGATAAACGAGGGGATTGAACGGTCGAACCTCCTACACTGTGTGTCGCCATTTTTTGAGCTAACACACAGTGTAGTAGGTTTACATACAGTAGTAAACACACACAAACACGAACATATATAGAAATCTCTTACCTGCTCCTGCCGCCGCGGCTCCCTCCGGCCCGTCCGCTCCATCTGCTGCCGCTGGTCCAAGTGCACAAGTCCGGAAGCCGCGACCGGAAGTAGTAATCTTACTGTCCGGCCGCGACTTCCGGTCCACAGGAAAATGGCGCCGGACGGCGCGCATTTCAAATTGGACTGTGTGGGAGCGGCGCATGCGCAGTTCCCACACAGACGGCGTACACAGAAGTGGATGGGACGGGACCCGTTCGCAGTCCCTATGGGACTGTGGCTGCCGTATTCCATGTCTGTATGTGTCGTTAATCGACACATACAGAAATGGAAAAAAAATGGCAGCCCCCATAGGGAAGAAAAAGTGTAAAAATAAGAAAAAGTAACACACAAACACACAAATTAATCCAAACGTTTTTAATAAAGCACTAACATCTTCAACATATTAAAAAAAAAATTGTAATGAGAAAATCCTTTGTTTGCTTGATAAGTCTCTGCACACGCACTTGGTTTTTCTAGGCAGTATATCCAAAATTCAGGCAAGATAAAGATATTGTATTACCAGTGTATGCATGACTGGGTATTGTGGTCTACTACCTCTGGCTACTCTTCCCCCACCCCCCTTCCTTTCCAAACCCCTTTTTCCCAAAAATAGCATGTAAGACATGGTGTGTGACATGGAAAAAATAATGGCCCCCGAAAGCCTCTTTAAAGTAGAACATGTAAAATTAGGGGTGGAATTTATTAAGACTGGCATATCATACACCAGTCTTAATATGAAGGAAAATTGGAGTAAACTAAGACACATTTATGAAGAGGTGGAAGCCACTTTATAAATGTGTTGCATCTTTTGGCCGGGTCATTGATTGTAGCAATTGTAGCGCAACTTCCGCCGTAATGTGACATCCACCCACCCCCCTTCGCCAATAAAGTAAAAAAAAAAATACATACTCACCTCAGTGCTTTTTTTCTCTCCTCCGGCTCCCTCATTCTTCTAGCACCGCTCGTATAAGGATCTGACGCCGACAGTGTCAAGAACTTATATGCGATGCAGTACTTCAATGTCATCAGTGCTGCGTCGCATACAACGTCCTAGCACTGCCAGAGGAGAGAAGAGGAGCAGTGAGTATAATTTTTTTTTATAAAATATTTTTTTTATTTTACCTTTCCAATGGGGGAAGCAGGGGGCAGTCAGATGGGGGCGGGGGGCAAGGTAGAGGCCAGCCCAGGTTCGCTCCATAAAGTGAATTCTATGCTAGTTAGGAGCTGGTGTAGATTTCCACTATAATTTACGCGAGAAAAATTCTACAAAGTCTGTTGGGCCCGGTGATTTTGCCCCCTTTTCGCCGAGGCCATGCCCCCTTTTCACAGAAGTTGCGAGGATGCCGTAAAAAGGCCAAAATAAATAACCCACTATAGCTTTGTAAAAACAACAAAAACAATAACAAAAGCTTAAATACCAGAATAATCAGGGGTGATAAATCTATGACCGGGGCACTGTATTAAAACTCTGCCCAGCGAGAACACCAACACTTTTTTTTACAATGTGTTGATCACCGCAACCTAAAAAGGAAGACACCCTCACCCAAATACACATTGGAAAAGGAGTGGGCTGTCGGAATGCTATCAAGTGTGGGTGTTATGCCTGCGGTCGCTGACCACCGGCATGTCCTACTCACCGGCAGCGGCAACCGCAGGACACTCAGAGCTTGCTGTCGTCTCCCTCGCCGGAGACGCTGGCACACGCGGCTGCAGCTCTCCACTGCTTCCCCTGTGGTGCGCATGCATGTTCGTTCCCAGCCTTAAAGGGCCAGAGTGCGAACCAGAAAAATTGTCCCTACCCAATCCCAACGAAGCTTGAACTTTAAAAAGGACTCTGCCCTCTTCTTCCTTGCCTGAGCATTGTTGTGTCTACCCATGTTTGTACTGCAAATGGTTCCTTAGCTGTATCCTGTTTTCCCGTATCCTGTAGCCCATATCCCGTATCCAGTAATTGTGTTTAAGTTCCAGTGTGAAGTCTAGAGTCGGAGTTGAGTTCATCATTTGTGCCTGGTGCACATGCCGACCCATGGGCCCAGACGACTATGCTACTTCTGTGTCAAGCGTCTGCCAAATCAAGTGTCAGCCAAGCCAAGTGTCAGTCAAGTCAAGTGTCAGTCAAGTCTAGCGTCTGCCAAGTCAAGCGTCTGCCAAGTCTAGTGACTGACAAGTCTTCTATCCAGGTACTCTTGTCCTAAAGACTATCTTTGACTCTTGATTGGCCAACTGTTACTCCGCTATGGTGGAGCGGCACAGTGGATTCACATACCTCACAGTCATGACAGTGGGCATACTAGTCCCTCCTTTACATAACTTTTGTCTTCACATTACTTTGTCACAACTCATAACACTCTCCTGACACTTGTCCATCAGGCTCCCACAAACCTAGTCATGCTCTGAGCCTGCGATAGCTGGGCCCGTTCTATGCACTTTAATTGTTGGGCACTTTAATTATTGGGCACCATATAATTTTTTGTGGGTGACTATGATCAATTTACATACCGTAATTTAATTTATTAAATATATTAATAAATTACAACATGAGAGTTAATGTAATTTAAATTGTAAAGGAAATCAACATTGATGATAAGAATTTCACCCTTCTGATTCGTATTAGTACAGTCCACATACAATATATTCATATAAACCATACACTTGGTTATTATGCTTTTCGGTCAGTTCTTAGAATAAGTCTCCATTCTCAATGCCCTTTCTCCTCCCTTAAATTTGGTGTTCCCTCTTTGAGCACCTCCTTCTCACCATGTTCTCAGAGTTGTTCATTTTTATTTTATCTCTTTATATTATATTTCCTCTATGAAAATTAAAGGGGTATTCTCAAGATCACATCGGTGGCTCAGTAGGTTCTTTGCCCAAAACCAGTAGTCTTTGTAAATACACTCCCTGATTATTATCAACTGCGCTATTGATTCCGTCAAAAAAGCCTGAAAACTTACACAACAGTGACAAATGGAAACCATAAGCAATGGAAGCATTACCATTGAAATCAATGGTAATGCAAACGGAACCTATGGTTTCCGCTTGCCTTTCCATTGAGGTGTTCCTCCGACGTAAAGGTCCGATGGAACCCCTCAACAGAAACCAACGCTGATGTGAAAACAGCCTTAGTACTGAGGGAAGACATCGGGTCGGATCACAGCAGTGATCCCCGCCGATTAACCCCTTAAATACGGCTAGAGGCAGGACCTAATACGCTGCCTGTCAGTGTGAAACTGACAGGTCTAATACCCTGCAATACATAAGTATTGCAGGGTAATATAACTACGATCCAACAGTTGGATCTTCAAGTCCCTAGTGGGACTAAATAAAAAAAGGTAAAGAAAAATGTTGTACAAAAATAAAAAAGTCAAAGTTTCAAGTAATAAAATTAAAAATCGCCCTATTTCCCTTAAAAATGATGCATAATTGGTATTGCCGCATCCTTAACGACCTGAACTATAAAAATACAATGTTATTCATCCCGCACGGTGAATGCCGTAAAAAAAAATTTTTGTCACTTCACCTCCCAAAATTGTTATAAATAGGGATCAAAAATTTGCATGTACCCAAAATGCTACCAAAAAAAATTACAGATTGTCCCGCAACAAATAAGCAGTCACACCGCTCCGTCACTAAAAAAGTTCTGGCTCTCAGAATATAGTGAAACAAAATGTGCAGTTTTCCAAAAACGGATAAGATCTGGCACCAATTATCAGTGCGACACTGGCCCCACATCTGCAGATTATTATTTATTTACTGCATTATTATACTCTCTTATTATGCCCTGATGTACTCCGCACAGTTTACATATACCCTGATGTACTCCGCACAGTTTACATATACCCTGATGTACTCCGCACAGCTTACATATACCCTGATGTACTCCGCCCAGCTTACATATACCCTGATGTACTCCACACAGATTACATATACCCTGATGCACTCTGCACAGCTTACATATAGCCTGATGTACTCCACACAGATTACATATACCCTGATGTACTCCGCACAGCTCACATATACCCTGATGTACTCCTCACAGCTTACATATACTCTGATGTACTCCGCCCAGTTTAAATATACCCTGATGTACTCTGCCCAGTTTACATATACCCTGATGTACTCCGCACAGATTACATATACCCTGATGTACTCCTCACAGTTTACATATGCCCTGATGTACCCACACAGATTACATATACCCTGATGTACTCCTCACAGTTTACATATACCCTGATGTACTCCGCACAGATTACATATACCCTGATGTACTCCTCACAGTTTACATATGCCCTGATGTACCCACACAGATTACATGTACCCCCACATTATAAACTGAAATACCAGTAAAAAACCCAAACAGAACAACTACCAAGCAAAATCTGCACTCCAAAAGCCAAATGGCGCTCCCTCCCTTCTGAACCGTACAGTGTGCCCAAACAGCAGTTTACGTCCACATATTTACATCGCCATAACCAGGAGAACCCGCTTAACATTTTATGAGGTAAACTGGGTACAACATATTGTGCACTAAAATGGCGTATCAGTGGAAAATTGCAATTTTCACTTTGCCCCAACCTCTGCACATAATTTTTAATGAAAAAACACCTGTGGGATTAAAATGCTCACTACAAATGTTGGGCGGCTTTTTCTCCTTTATCTCTTGTGAAAATGAAAAAAATCCAGCATTTTATTGGAAAAAATGTTGGTATTCATTTTGACTGCCTAATTCTAATAAACTCTGCAAAATACCTGTGGGGGTCTAAATGCTCACTATACCCCTAGATAGATTCCTTAAGTTTCCCAAAAGGGGTCACTTTTGGGTTGTTTCTAATGTTTTGGTCCCTCAGGGGCTTTGCACATGCGAAATGACAACCAAAAAACATTCCAGCAAAATTTGAGCTCCAAAAGCCAAATGGCGCTCCTTCCCTTCTGAGCTCCGCCGTGGGTCCAAACAGCAGTTTATTACCATATATGGGGTATTGCCGTAATCAGAAGAAATTGCTTCTCAAATGTTGTTTTTTTTTTCTCTTTTATGCCTTGTTAAAATTGATAATTTCTACATTTTATTGGAAAAAAATGACGATTTTTGTTTTCACGGTCTAATTCAAGTAAGTTCAGCATAAAACCTGTGGGGTCAAAATGCTCACTATACCCCTCTATAAATTCCTTGAGGGGTGTAGTTTGCCAAATGGTGTCTTTTTGGGGGTGTTTCCACTTTTTTTTGCCTCACAAGACCTCTTCAAACTGGACACGATGCCTAAAATATATTCTAATAAAAAGGAGGCCCCAAAATCCACTAGGTGCTCCTTTGCTTCTGAGGCCGGTGCTTCAGTACATTACCACACTAGGGCCACTTGAGGGATTTTTCTAAAAACTGCAGAATCTGGTAATTATATATTGGGTTGCCTTTCTCAGGTAAATCCTTCTGTGTTACAGAAAAAAAATTATTAAAATGGATTTTCTAAAAAAAAATAAAAAATTAAATGTGTAAATTTCCCCTCTACTTTGCTTTAAAGAGGCTCTGTCACCAGAATAAAAATGCTCTATCTCCTACATCAGTTTATCGGCGCTGGAATGTAGTTACTAGCAATGTGTTTTTATTTTAAAAACAATGTTTTTTAACAAAGTTATGGCGTTTAGAACATTTATGCAAATTAGGTCCTTAATGCCCAACTGGGCGTTTTTTTATTTTCAACCAAGTGGGCCTATGACAAAGAGGTGTATGACGCTGGCCAATCCGCATCATACACCTCTCTGTCTTACACCCAAGCTAGATTCACTGAGCAGCGTGATCTCGCGAGACCGCGCTGTGATGTCATTTCCGCCCACAGGTCCTTCATCCCTGCGTCTGAAGACAACGTCTTTCGTCTCCCTCCAGGCCGATGAGAAGTCCCAGTCGTTGGATCGGTAGTAGCAGCAGCAGCCATAACTTTGTTAAAAAACATCGTTTTTAAAATAAAAACACATTGCTAGTAACTAAATTCCAGCGCCGATAAACTGATGTAGGAGATAGAACATTTTTATTCTGGTGACAGAGCCTCTTTAATTCCTGTGAAACACCTAAAGGGTTAAGAAACTTTCTAAATGCTGTTTTGAAAACTTTGAGGGGTGCAGTTTTTATATTGTGTGACTTATGGGGGTTTCTAATATATAAGGTCCTTAAAGCCACTTTTGAAATTTTCTTGAAAATGTGAGAAATTGCTGCTAAAGTTCTAAGCCGTGTAACGTCCTAGAAAAAGAAAAGAATGTTCAAAAAACGATGTCAACATAAAGTAGACATATGGGAAATGTTAACTAGTAACTATTTTGGGTGGTATTACTATCTGTTTTACAAGCAGATACATTTAAATGTTCTCAACATTTTGGTGTTTTTCACAAACAAATACTGAATTTATCGACCAAATTTTTCCACTGACATAAAGTAAAATGTCTCATGAGAAAACAGTCTCAGAATCGCTTAGATAGGTAAAAGCATTCGAAAGTTATTATCACATAAAGTGGGACATGTCAGATTTGAAAAAATCGGCTGCATCCACAAGACTGTGTCCTGAAGGGGTTAATATATACTTACTAAAAAAATAAAACTGGCCAAAAAAACGTAATCTTTAGTCTTAAGAAATGCATTTTATAGGGACAGTGCCCCTTTAAAACTGAAGAATCAATGACAAAATGAGCTGTTATATCTCATCGCTATTTTTTCAAACAGCTCAATTTCATCGTATTGCTAAAAACTAAGATATTGTGTTTTTTTTTCAATTAGCGCTGTGGATCTGTTTTTAAAGACGTAGAGTAAATCAACAGATAAAGCAGACGAACGGCTTAATGGTTCCGCTGGTGTTCTGAGACGTCTTGTGAAATCCACCTGTCAATGATGGCCCAGAGACATGTAAGAAGTCAGCCGCACACGCAGCCTCTGCAGGAAAACTACTGTGTAAAGCTTAGCATCTGTGTCTTGCAGCTGCTGAAGAAACTCCATGTGTTACTCCAGCTGTTTATTCAGTTGCTTAAGAAAAAATTAAAATAAGGAAAATCGACTGCGCTGCTAGAAAAATGAGAAATTTGTGGCTAATTATAAAGAGCGTGACAAGGTGTTTCATACATCGGTCACCTGGATGTGATGAATAGAATATTATATGGCAGTAATATATCATCCAGATTATTTTGTAGGATTCATAGGCAAATGTATTATCTTCTAAATGCTGCAAAAAAAAAAAATTTATTACATTTATTTTTTTGTTTTTTTATACCTTTTTTTTCTTACACCTTTTTTATATACCTTTATAGTAATTAGTAGTAACTCAGAGTCACTTTTGTAGTTTATTATACCAGCTTTTAAAATGAATATATAGTTATTATTTTTTTATTACGTTCTTAAGGATTCTTGCTGTAATAGTATATCGCGGACAGGACCGCTTAGACGACCTCCGCTATTTTATTACGGTGCACTGGTCGAATGGGTGCTTGTGCTGTGTCAGCGCTACAAGGAGCGGGACAACAGTTGTAATGCACAGCCGCACTGCTGCTATGTCGGTAGAGATCAAACAAACTTCTGCACAAATATAAAAATCCATGTTAGTAAAATTGCATTGAAAACAATAATAAGAAAAAGGTGGGAAAAAAACAAAACAAAGCACAAAAACAAGAGTTTTTTTAAAAGCTATTAAAATGTATTACATTTCAAACACAAGACACCGAATAATATACACATATTTAGTGTCACTGTAACAACCTATACAATAAATCTATAAAATAATTTAAGGTGATTGGTATATGACTTGAAAAATAAAATATAAAGTATAAAAAATAATCTCTTTTTCTTTGTTTAAAAATGTATACTTTATGTGATAAAGGTATAATACACACTTTTTGTGTGCAGCTACGTGTTTTCCCTGTCCATGGTACTGATAGTAATCCAATGCTGAAATTTTCTATTTAGAGTGATCAGTTAAAAATGAAATAGTTAAACAGCCAAGCTAATGTCGGCTATAGACATTATCGTCAAGTAGATTCCTTTTTTCCTAGAGTTTATGATGTCTGTTCAGCCAGACAAAACAGGTTGGATTTTCACATGTCCAATCACCAATGTTTACCCAAAAGATAAGTGGCATAAAAGGTTTCTGGCAGCTGCTTATCTTACCCGGAATATCTATTCCCACAATCAGCAGTATTTTTGTAGTATCATGCTCAGATCACTCGGAGTTGACCCCTATGTTGTGGGGGTCCAGGAAATGACCACTAACGGCTAGAATGAACAGAAAGATGAAAATGTTAAAAACGTATACAACTTTAAGTATCTTACTATTGGTTAGAAGCTATGTAACGTCCTACAAATGTCAGCTCCTTGGTATAGTATTTCATTATCGTGCATCTTGTTCATCTGATAGCACCACAATTTCTATTGCAGTGGTCAGGTCATACAGATTATTCCATTTACTAGATTGGAGATCATTATGATGCATATAACATAAACCTGTGGGGCTCTCGTGTGGACATGTCATTTAAGACTCAAATTTCGTCTCAGTATCATAAGAACAGGTTTCCAAATTTAGGTACCGTGCCTTATAATCAATCTGGCTAAGCTAAGATGTGTGAGGGGTTACATAGATTTAGGGTAGCATGGACTGGACACCTATTTATTAGAAACTAGCGGTTGTCTGGTTTAGAAAAACCTGTTTTCAAATACTCTATTAGGGCATTCTGAGGTCATAGAGGGTGGTCCTTCATTTCAGGTCTCCCTCAATAAGCTGGAGCAGAAAGTGGATACAAAGAGTATTTCTTACTCTGGAGGACCCAGCATATTCATGCATTACATAGACAACCCATTGATGAGCAACACGCAATGCTTCATTTCTCCTGTGGTGGCACTGCACGGAAATTGAACACTTGAGGTCGGGTTCCGTCACAAATTAGAGATGATCACTTTAGATTTCAGTAGTGAAAAAAACTTTTATCAGCTTATTTTTCAGGTCATCCTGCTAACAAAAAGGGATTGTTCAAAGTGGAAAACCTGTTTAAAGAGGCTCTGTCACCAGTTTATAAGTGCCCTATCGCCTACCTAATCTAATAGGCGATTTAATGTAGATAACAACAGTTTTTCTTTTATTATGATAATTTTTAGTTTTATGCTAATTTGTTCCAAATGCCCAACTGGGTGTTTTTTTACTTTTCACCAAGTGGGCGTTGTATAGAAAAGTGTATAACGCTGAGAAATCAGCGTCATACACTTCTCTTCATTCCAGCCCAGCTTGTTTCACAGCACAGCGTGATCTCGCGAGATCACACTGTGACGGGACTTCCTCCCACAGGTCATTCACCGGAGCCATGGAAGAATGAACTGACATCGCCTCCAGCCACTGCAGATTCGGATAAATGTCTTGGCACGGCTGGAGGCGATGTCTGGTGACTCTTCCATGGCTCCGGTGAAGGACTTGCGGGAGGAAGTCCCATCACAGCGTGATCTCGCTGAGCAATACCCCAGCGTGAACATCCCGGGCGGGTACCCAAGTCCTCTCCTCAGGCCCGTATCCTCTCCAATGGACCAGGTACTGGAGGGAGCCTTGGACCATCCTGCTGTCCACAATCTTGGCCACCTCGAATTCTACCCCCTCAGGGGTGAGAACAGGGACCGGAGATTTCCTCGAGGGAGCCAAGGGCGGGGAGCAGCGTTTAAGGAGGGAGGCATGAAAGACGCTGTGCACTCGAAAAGACGGGGGCAACTCCAGTCGGAAGGAGACAGGGTTAAGGACTTCAATGACCTTGTACGGCCCTATAAACAGGGGAGCAAACTTCTTGGACGGGACTTTAAGGCGCAAATTTTTAGAAGATAGCCACACCAGATCCCCGACCACAAACAAGGGGTTAGCAGAACGTCTTCTATCTGCCTGAGTCTTTTGTATGCTTTGGCACGCCTCTAGGTTCTTCTGAACCTGGGCCCAGACTGTGCACAGTTCCTGATGAACGACATCTACCTCAGGATTGTTAGAACTACCAGGTGAAACGGAGGAGAACCGTGGATTAAACCCAAAATTACAGAAAAAGGGGGAGACCCCTGACGAGTTACTGACCCGGTTATTAAGGGAAAATTCGGCGAGGGGAATGATTGAGACCCAATCATGTTGACAGTCAGAGATAAAACACCTTAAATATTGTTCTAGAGACTGATTAGTCCTCTCAGTTTGGCCATTAGTTTCAGGATGGAAAGCCGAGGAGAAGGACAGATCAATCTCCAACTTATTACAGAAGGCTCTCCAAAACAATGAAACAAATTGTACCCCTCTGTCAGAAACAATATTGACAGGGACTCCATGGAGACGCAGGATGTGTTTGACAAACAAGGTAGCTAACGTCTTAGCATTGGGTAGTTTCTTGAAGGGCACAAAGTGGCACATCTTACTGAAGCGGTCTACTACAACCCACACCACCGACTTGCCTTGAGATGGAGGCAAATCGGTGATAAAATCCATGGAGATATGGGTCCAAGGTCTCTGGGAAATGGGCAAAGAACATAGTAAGCCCACTGGTCGGGACCTGGGAGTCTTGGACCTAGCACAAACCTCACAAGCGGTGACGTAGGCCTTAACGTCTTTAAGAAACCCAGGCCACCAGTAGTTTCTGGCAATGAGGTGCTTGGTACCCAGGATGCCTGGATGGCCAGATAGTGCAGAGTCATGATTTTCCCTAAGTACCCCTAGCCGGAATTGCAGGGGAACAAACAGCTTGTTCTCAGGAAGGTTCCCGGGAGCTGAACCTTGATCAGCCGCAATTTCGGAGACTAAATCAGAATCAATAGAGGAAATGATTATACCTGGAGGCAAAATACAAGCAGGATCTTCCTCCGAAGGAGGGCTGGCCATGAAGCTACGCGACAGTGCGTCAGCCTTAATATTTTTAGACCCAGCCCTATAGGTGACCAAAAAGTTGAATCTGGTAAAAAATAACGTCCATCGAGCTTGTCTCGGGTTTAGCCTCCGGGCAGCCTCAGGAGGCCAGTGGAGGAGATCAGCACCTTTGCGAGTGAGATCCGTAAGAGGCTTAGCGATGACCGAGAAGTTAGCAATAAATCTCCTGTAATAATTAGCGAATCCCAGGAAGCACTGTAACGCCTTCAGGGAGGCAGGTTGGACCCATTCCGCCACAGCCTGGACCTTGGCGGGGTCCATGCGGAATTCATGAGGAGTGAGGATTTGACCCAAAAATTGTATCTCTTGCACCCCAAACACACATTTTTCAGTCTTAGCAAACAGTTTGTTTTCCCGAAGGGCCTAGAGCACCTTCCTGACATGCTCAATGTGGGAGGACCAGTCCTTGGAAAACACAAGTGTGTCATCAAGGTACACTACAAGAAATACCCCCAGGTAGTCTCTTAAAATCACATTAATGAAATTCTGGAAGACCGCGGGAGCATTACAAAACCCAAAGGGCATGACGAGGTATTCTAAATGACCTTCGGGCGTGTTAAATGCAGTCTTCCACTCATCCCCCTCTTTGATGTGGATAAGGTTATAAGCCCCCCGTAGATCAAACTTAGAGATCCATTGGGCCCCCTGAACCTGATTGAAGAGATCAGGAATCAAAGGAAGGGGGTACTGGTTCCTTACAGTGACCTTATTCAAGTTCCGGTAGTCGATGCACGGCCTAAGATCACCATCCTTCTTCCTTACGAAGAAGAAGCCAGCACCTACCGGAGAAGTAGAGGGGCGAATGTAACCCTTGGCCAGGCATTCCTGGATATACTCTCTCATGGCTTCATGTTCGGGACAAGAGAGATTAAATATCCTACCCTTAGGGAGCTTAGCTCCTGGTACCAAATCGATTGCGCAATCGTATTCTCTACGAGGAGGTAACACTTCAGAGGCCTCTTTAGAGAAAACATCAGCGAAGTCCTGAACAAACTCAGGTAGAGTGTTCACCTCCTCAGGGAGAGAAATAGAATTAACAGGAAAACATGACGTCATGCATTCATTACCCCATTTGGTAAGATCCCCAGTATTCCAGTTAAATGTGGGATTATGCAACTGCAACCAGGGAAGGCCTAAAACCAAATCGGACGATAATCCCTGCATCACCAGTACAGAGCAGTGCTCCAAATGCATGGAGCCAACAAGGAGTTAAAAAACAGGGGTATGCTGTGTAAAATAACCATTAGCAAGAGGAGTGGAGTCGATACCCACTACCGGGACAAGTTTAGGCAAATCAATAAATGGCATAGCTAGAGACATAGCAAATTCCACAGACATAATATTAGTAGAAGATCCTGAATCCACGAAGGCACTGCCGGTAGCAGACCTACCCCCAAAAGAGACCTGAAAGGGAAGCAAGATTTTATTAGGTTTCATCTTTACGGGAAATACCTGTGCGCCCAAGTGACCACCCCGATGATCACTTAGGCGCGGAAGTTTTCCGGCTGCTTATTCTTACGCCTAGGACAGGTGTTCACTTGATGCTTGTCATCCCCACAGTAGAAGCAGAGACCATTCTTCAGCAGAATCACAGGCAAAGGAGGAACAGGAAAGGCAGGTATAAATAGACAGTGGGCGGGAGCTAGCTCCGTCTGGCCAGGCTGTGATAGGCTCTCCCACTCCTACGCCTGCCATCCTGAGTGGGGGAAGATGGAGTCAGTCTCACAGACATAGGAGCAGGTGCAGACTGATTGCCCACGGGCGTCGACACAGAAGCTGTGTCTGGCAAATCCTTTACACCTATGGTCTCCGTTTGTTTCAGTCAGGGCTCCGTTCTGACGGGAAGCACCGCCGGAACGCCAGAACGGAGCCCTGACGCAGATCTGAATGAAGCCTTACAAGCATAAAACAAATAACTATGCGGACTACCCTATGGACCAGTATGATATTGAGAAACCTAAGGCCGCCTGCACACGATGCAGATTTTGTTGCAGAAATTTCTGCGACTGAAAATAATTTCCATTCATCTCAATGAGGTTGTTTCTGCAATAGGTATAGGGATTTCCGCAATTTCCATTCAGATGAATGGTAGATTTTCATTTGCAAAAATTTCTGCAACAAAATCTGCAATGTGTGCAGGGGGCCTTAAGGTTACAAAAACGCTAAATAAAAAAGTAAGAAGACAAATTGTCTAGGGAAACCCCTAAAGGGTCTCAACTGATTCCCAGGCTTCATCTGGGTGGCAAAAAGAACTTTAAGAGATTCTTAATATATATCTGCCGATGAAGTGCCAGGGTAACCTGTCTGCTGGCAGCGCAGCACAAAAGTCTTGGCTGGCAGTGAAAGAGTAAAAATATTCCGACAAGTTCTCAGGCAATTACTCCCACGGTCGATGAAGTTCATGCTGTGAGCTTGAGTGAATGAAGCAGAAGCTGAAAGGGTACTTCAAATGCTCTTCTTGCCCCTAGGTAGTTTATTTTGTACATCTGTGTTTTTACAGAAAATTTTCTACGCTCCTCTTTATTCTAAAACATTAACTCGGTGCACTGACAGGTCAAGAATGTCGGTATTTGGGGCTAAATGCTCCTAATCTCTTGATTTCCCAGCTTGTAATATTGATCACTGAAGGATACAGGGCTTAAAATGGGAGTACAGATAATTCAGATAAGATATGACATGTAGCAACATTCAATAAAGGCAATGTAACGGAACAATTATAAAATTTACAATTATTTTTATTTTTTTTAGTATTTAATTTTTTTATTGGCCGGGTATACTACCACTAATATTGTTCATATGCATTTATCAAAGCTAGCGCAAGGGAAATTTGAAGGAGTTGTCCATAACGACCAATCAGATTGCTTCTTTTATTTTCAAAAAAAATTCTGAAAAATTAGAGCTTGAACCTGATCGGTTACTACGGAAAACTGTTCACCTTTTCCTCTGCACCAGTTAAGATAAATGTTATTATTTTTAATGATACTATGAAGAAAGGAGATTCCCCATATGAAGAAAGAGAGGGCCCCTACACTAAAGGCCCAAAAAATTAAAAATAGATGTAGGCAGGGGACTAACCTTGTTGGAGGGGAGATGGCAAAACATTGTCTGTAAGGTGAGGACCCCTCCTCTCCTTGGTCCGTAGAACATGTTAAACAAATTCCTGTAACAGCTAAGTTCCACAGTCGAGTACAGATGGTTTGGCAGGGCGTCCTCGTAATATCAATGAGCAACAAAATAAGGGGAGCCGAAACGGGAACACAGCACTAAACGGGAACACAGCACTAAACAGGAACAATTTATTAGTATCGTGTCTTTTAGAGTATTCTTTACTAAGCAGATGGGATCGGGTAGTGAATATTACCCCAAACCCATCCAACTTTTAAGGCACTTAAATTCCATGGGTGACTGAGTGGTCGGTGGTGTTTAAGATCCAGACATGAACCTGTACTTTTTTTGCACTTATATATTATGCTCAACACGTTTCGGGGGATACATTAATCCTCCCCCTTCATGAGGAGCTTACAATCATATCATCCGTCTTAACTCATATTATATTACAAACACATAACTAGTGATCTTATTTATTTAACGCCATTCTTCACCTATTTACCGTCATTCCTCTCCTGGTCGGTATGAGTGCCAAATACCGGAAATGGAAATAACCTCACCATCGTATGCGTTTCATCCACCGGAACTTGAATGGCGCCGCCACAGGAATAGCTGTCTTGCGTTCCAGCAGCTGTCTAATGTAAAGTGTAATTGATTAGAGGTTATTAAAGCTTTAAAACCTTTTTCCCATCATTAACTTCTCAATGAATTAAGTAATTAATGAATAATAGATTACTTACAAATGTATTAAGATAGATAGATAGATAGATAGATAGATAGATAGATAGATAGATAGATAGATAGATAGATAGATAGATAGATAGATAGATAGATAGAGAGAGAGAGAGAGAGAGAGAGAGAGAGAGAGATAGATAGATAGATAGATAGATAGATAGATAGATAGATAGATAGATAGATAGATAGATAGATAGATAGATAGATAGATAGATAGATAGATATAGAGAGAGAGATAGATAGATAGATAGATAGATAGAGAGAGAGAGAGAGAGAGAGAGAGAGAGGGAGATAGATAGATAGATAGATAGATAGATAGATAGATAGATAGATAGATAGATAGATAGATAGATAGATAGATAGATAGATATGAGGATAGATGATAGATAGATAGATAGATAGATAGATAGATAGATAGATAGATAGATAGATAGATAGATAGATAGATAGATATGCAGTGTATATATATTATGGAGGTATTACTGAGAGTGAAATATATAAACAATACAAGTACAGTGAAAAATTATTATGCATAAAAACATACAAATTTGATTAGCAGCATACAGGAACCAATTTTTTTAAATCATAAATATGCATAAACCCTACTAAATAACCAATATCAAAGCAATTATATAATATCTATTCTCCATACTTTTATTTAACCCATTTGGTATCCAGTACATTTCTCTTTTAGCCAGATGTTGAACCCCTCTTTCCCTTCCTACCGCTTGTACTGGGGTAACTTTTAGGCCACTCGTGTCCTTATTGTAATATTTATAAAAATGCCTTGACACACTATGTTTCTCATATCTCAAGAACATGTTAGACCGATGCTTATTTAATCCTAACGGTAGCGACATAGTGTAGCGGTCTTCCCTATGTATAGTAAGTCACAAGATCTTAAACATAAATGGCGCACTCACTTCCACAATTCAAATAACTGTTCATCTTCTGGACAGTATTTTCAGCTATAAAAAAAAAACGGTGTTCAGTTCAGCCCCATTTGAGCACTCCGGCCCCTTCATTCTGGTGATTGGTAGAGTTCGTCGGGCTCCTACTGATCAAACATTGATGGCCTATTCTAAGGATAAGCGATCACTGTATAGTTCCGGAAAACCCTTTTAAGCTGCATGTGAATTATAACCAGCTCTTCTGGATGGCTGAATCTGCTTACAGCTCCTCTGAACTCTGGATTCGGGGATGAAAGAGTGTCGATGCCCTTATTTAGGGCATCAACACTGAAAGCAGGGTACATGAAAGTAGGGTGGTGTTTGCACATTTCTTTTTTCGAGCCGCTTACTTCTGGGTACACTATAATTTGCTTTGTGTATGATGGGAATACTGAGGTCTGCCTACATTCCTAATTCAAGATGAAGATAAACCAGGCAGAGATTTGGAGGATACAGTAATTTCAAACAATTATTTTATGGAATGAGATGGGGATATTGTGGTCAGGGGTTGGACCGGCGGTATGGCTTTTCGCATATGTAATGATCATACTTCTGCACAATTCACCGCTTTCAATATTCCGCCCATTCTTTCTTCATCCCAAGATCATGCTTAACGTTGCAGAGTACAAGGACCAACGAGAAATTGTGTTCCCATGAACAAGCTTCTTCGACAATCTATGAGCACGGGTCTTACCGGTTTAGAGAGATGCTCCTGTTTAGAAGTTTTACATATTGATCTGGATATGAAATTCAGATGAACTTCCCAAAATCTATATACTAAAAGAGTTAATTTTTATATTATTACCAACAAGATAAACACTGAAAATGTAGACTGTTACATCAAGAAATGTGATAGTGTTAATTGTCTTCAATGTAAGTTTCAGGGGGTGTTATGTTAAAACATGGTAAAGCATCCCACCACATCTACAAACAGGGCCCAATTATAGGGAGGGCAAAAGGGGCAACTACTTAAGATCCTTCCAGGGCTGTTATTGACACAACATCGAAGATCGAAAAGATGTTAAGTATTCCTCCATCAATGTCAAGGTTTTATTATGTACAGCAGAGGTGGTGTGGACAGGACATTATCACACATCGATATAAACTATAAGTGAGCAGGTGGTCGGAGAATAATGGGATAACGGTTAGTTAAATATATTTTTTTATATATTTTGCCCCAAATAAGATATTTTTAAATCCTAGAGACATCCTATAAGTCATCCACACATTTTATGACTCTTGGTAAAGGGCTTCCACCATTTTTTTTCACCAAGTGGCCTCTACCAACCCGGTTTAAGCCTGGCCTGCACCTCAGTGATGAGGAGACCATTTTGATCCCATACTGGTTTTAATAAATGATCAAATGAAGAATTCATGTGATGTCTAGAATAATGTCTTGCATCTTACTGATCAGCCAAGCAGCAGCCAAACTTTTACATTTTGAAGTTTCTACACCTCAACGACCTCTCACATGAACTTGATGAGATCCAGGAATCTCCTCATTTAAGGTTTCCATTTCTCAACATTTCTACCCCTTCAAAAACAGAAATCTCATAGAAATCGAATGATGAAGGTAAAACTGGACTTCAATTTCTATAACATTTTTCAAAAAATATATCGTAAACCAATAACACAAGTCAACTATTTAGCAACTAAAGACAAATTCTTTTAAGGATGGCCTAAGGAGCCTCAAAAAGTGTCCGGTGCCAACACAACTGCCGAAAGCTCAAGCCTCACCAGTTTCCTTCAGTAGAAAAGAACGTAATTTGATAATTATTTCTGTATTTAGATGTTCATGTTACGGCATTCACAGAGAAATGTGATTAGACAAAAGTGATCATTAGTCTCCCTTGTTCCACCATAAAGAAGGAAGCTGCTCTCATATTTTACCCAGTTGACTAGGGCAGAGCAGGCAGTAATCTTGCTGAACACTTCAGTTTAGATGGTATATCAATGAGGCATTCAAACTGAGTAGTTTATACACAAAAAATTTTGTCTGCTTTGTAAAAGATTATCCCTTTATAAACACTCTGCGGAAAACATAAAAGCAAACAGGGGACAGCACATAGAACAGGAAAGATGTTGTTAGCAGGGAGATTAATACTGAATGGGTTGAAATGAATGGTGCTTACTAAAACGAGGTCCAGATACTTTGGCTGCAGTGAAACATAAATAATGGGAATGACACATTGTTTATTCGGGATAATGAGTAGATTCGAAGTAGTGGCCTAGCACAAGAGATTAAAGATTAAATATCCATCTCCTGATGAATATCTGTTGCAAACTTTAACCTTTTTCCTCCCAAAATGCACCATTTCATCTTGTCATCGCCATTGGTTTCTAGAATAAATGCAAAAAAAAAATATTTTATTCAAGCAAATTAAATTTAAATATTCTATGTAAATATTTTTTTGTCCTATTAGACTCCAAATTATAACTATTTAAAATTTAATTTGGTGTTTATTAGTAAACAAAGCAAATTATTCCTCTAAAATGGTTTTACAGAAAATATATTATTTTTTATTTCTTTTTACAGTTTTATTATTTTCTTATTTTAATGTTTTCATTTTTTTCCCTATTTTAATGTATTTTTTTTATCTTTTTTTAGACACCGTCCTAAAATGTTGTCTAATTAAAACAGATGAATTACGGATTATTATGCTGGGTTTTGTTTTTAACAACTTCTGAGATGTACAATGCATTAATTATTGGTGTATATTGTTCTGTCCATAAGTCTGTATTGTGGAATCATTTCTAATGACAAATGACATAAAGATTAAAAGGAGTCATAAATATCGCAATAATTTCGTTTTTCAATTTTATTTATATGCCATATAACCTGTGTCTGTGCTGAATGTATTATAGTGCTTCTGTATTACGGGTCT
This sequence comes from Rhinoderma darwinii, assembly GCF_050947455.1. NCBI lineage: Eukaryota > Metazoa > Chordata > Amphibia > Anura > Rhinodermatidae > Rhinoderma > Rhinoderma darwinii. The sequence goes on from NC_134690.1 coordinate 389,861,710, forward strand.
CTGTCCCACAATCTAAATAAAGTTTATCCACAAAAATGATTTCAAGGTCTCTATAAAATGGGCTGATGAGGTGGGCCAAATGCTATAGAGGGACTCGTGAAAAAGGCCATCGAGCAGGTCTGGCAGCATCTACTGATGACTACCTAGTGGCTTGTCTATAGAGAATTAACACTACAGCCCTGCAATAAATTGGCTGCAATTATAAATGGCTAACATAAAGACGCTTCCCATCTCTGTTTATTGCTGTAGGTATTTTTGTTCGTTAATCCGATATGCAAATTAAAAATGAATGGAAAAAATTGCACAAAACTTCTATGCATATACATAAAGCAATGGTGACTTTACACCATCCATAATCAACTCGACATTTAGTTCTTTTTTTAACACTCGCTACTTTAATTTTCATTTATTTGCGTTTTGTTCGTTTTTTTAATTTCAGGTATGATGTTATGGAAAATGTTAATCCACAAAATGTTGAACAATTTCTGTAATAGAAAATTAAATCTATAAACTCTCGAATAGCGTTGCGCTCATCATCAACTTCAGAGAGTTGAATTTAAAGTTCTCTTGCTGGAGAAACATGGACATCACTGACTTAAGAGGATTATAAAAAGTTCAGTTTCTAGTTACATGATATATAAATTCTGTTCTGTTGATATATACTGTATATATCTCTATATATATCTCTATATATATGGTGGGAAGGATTTTTCGAGATTTCTTGTCACTAAACCCATTGAGAAATACTCTCCAGTACAAAATGGCTTCTCCCAGACACAAATACATAATATTCAGCTACACAGTTAATACAGATAAGATCAACTGAGGGTTTAGTCTCCAAGAAGATCTTTTTTTTTTCTTGGTGTACAACAACGCAGTGTTTGAGTAAAGGTTCATTTACTCTGGTTTGGGCAAACCCATTATTATATCATGGGTTCTTTTTAGATAAGTGGATTGTGGGGAACTTTCTGTTGGAAGCCTCCATTACCTATTAGTAGATTGGGCTGCATTGTTGATTTTTTTTCCTTTAATTGCAATTTTTTTAATAAAAAGGTTAGTCAGTGTGATTAGTGCAACTTTCTAAATAGTTTTTATTTAAAAAAAATACTTTTTGAGATATATATTCTCTATACAGAGCAGCTGTATCTTTCGCTAAATCCTGCTCCCGTCAGGTCCGCGGGACTGACGAGATCAGTGACAGCGGGTTCATAACTTAGATGAGATAGATTACAAGCGGATCCTGCGTGACTCGCTGACACTGAACCCGTCAGGTAAGTGTGACTGACGGATTCAGGTCATAGCGAAGGATAAAGCTGCTCTGTATAAAGAATACAGAGCAGCTGCATCTCAACAAGTAAAAACTATTTTTAATAAAAACTACTTAGAAAGGTGCACCTATCACACTGACTAACCTTTTTATTTAAAAAAAATCACCTTTCAAAGGTTTACATAGCCTCTAGTGTCCATTGTAATCTGTATATGTCATATCATCCTTTCTAATGGGTGACCTCAGGATTGGGCAGAGTAGGTGGAGCTTTTGGGGATGGTGGAACAATTTCAGCCATTATGCTAAAATTCAGGGACTGGGGGGGGGTATTGTCAAACCTGTGTCTTCAGGGAGCTTGTGCCTCCCTTGCAATTTTCCACTACTGGTGCATTGGAAGGTTGGAAGAGGGCTACCAAGCCAGGGACTCTACTCTTGTTGCTGGACATACCCTAAAAGAAAACCTTTTTAAATATCGTGCCATCTGACAGTATGATGCATCATTTACATTAGTACACGCATATTAAACACAACACACCTTTGAGTCCTTAACGCGATTCTCATTCCTACAAAATGCACAAACAGCAAACAAAAAGATGACATGAAAATCAAGTTGCTGTCTTTCAATTCAAGCATAAATCATAGCACACCGGGGAATTCTAATACAATATTTTTTGTGTGCCCAAAACTTGGAAAGAACAGCTGCGCAGATTTATTCAGGAGATCTGCACAAGGACGCATCCCCATGATGGAATGTAGAAGATACACTTGGATGGAAAATTTCATTATAATGGCTGAGAGAGCGGTCCCAGTAGACCAAACATTTGTCTTTGAGGTGAGAAATTCTCAGCTGAGATTCACTTCAAGGTAAATTTTAGTGGACAAATGCAATAAACCAGAAAACAAAAAAGAATTATGCATCTAAATTGTAACATTTAGAAGATTAAGGATTTATTATGCATGTCCGTATTCCCCTTTATAACAGTATGAACCCTTCTTATCCCAGTTTTTTAATTTGATGCAACTCCTACACCAAGGGCAACAAAGACACCGTATTCTGCACCTTCCAGTAGAACCCATGTGACTGAGGCTTCCTATATACGATAGCCTATACTTTATGTCTTCTACAAAGTTGTTTACTAGCTTCTATTTTTGAAATTTGTGAACCCAAGTCCCTAATTCTTGTAAGATTGAAAAATTCTTATATAACTGCCATTAAATTATGCATTATTCCTAATCTTGTGTCATGGCAATATTGACTATTGATAAAGGGTCTGGTAACTTTTAAGGTTTGGTAGCCTGCGGAAACTATTACCATCAGAATAGCTACCCACAAGGTATGGACTTAAAAGCAAATGTCTACATTAGTGTGTCCAAAATTCTGCGCTGATTAATTTCATAACATATTTTATAGGTGTTAAAGCTTGTTTTTTTTCTGATACACAGCTCTAAATCCTCTGTATAGACAAAGAGTTAAATTATAAAATGTTGCTGCCTGCAGCCACCACTAGGAGGAGCTTAGGAGGCTAGTGTAAACTGTTAAAGGGATTGTCCAGCTACATAAAATTTTACAAAAATAACTTACAATGCTATAAAATAACGAAATAAGTAATATTCACCTTGCCAATCCTGTTCCACTCCTGTGCCGATGCTTCCCGGGTCCCCCAAAGGTCTCTGGTCTTCCTGCCGCAGCGACGGCCCGTCCACACCATATGTGACCTATCACTGGCTGTAGCTGGATGTGACGACACTATTGAGGTCACCGAAACGACCAGTGGCACGGCATTGTTGGAGCAGGAAGAACATAGACAGGAGGGGGACCGGAGAAGGGACGGCATGGGAGCGGCATGGGAGCAGCAAGGGATTGGCAAGGTGAGTATTACTTATTTTGTTTTTTTCATACAATCGTAAGCTGTTTGTAAAAAAATAAAATAAATGATGGGGCAGGAAAATCTCTTTAATATACTAGATTCAATAATAAAACAGTATGCAGTGAACTACTTATCTCCTTTTATATATTATGAAATATATCAGTACAAAATGCTGGACCTAAAAAATAATATGGTGTAAAAAGTGCACATTCACTTTAAGCTAAAATTTTGGGATGGCAAATAAAACCTACGAATAGACAACCAAAAACTTTACCATCAAAGGTCAACTTGTGGGTTTCCCATGCTGTCCAGATCCCATTCTTTTCACAGAATGGGTCCATTAAATAGACCCAGCTTGTCTCCTATAAATCACCTATTCCAGAACTTCCTTCTGTTGGCTTCGGGAACACATGTTCTCAATGGCAGTACTTTCATTTACCCATCAGCCATTATTATTATCTACTGCGCTAGACCTATCGGACTTGAACTTAATGGATTCCCCTCTAGTCATTCCGATCTAACTATGAGGTCAGGTTATTTTGAGAGTTGTTTTTGTTTTTTAGATTGTAAAATCTTAATCACTAGAGGAATGCAATGTAATATTTGCGCTGGACCTTCACAAAACCACCCGTAGGAGATATGATATTAAAAGAAATTGAAGGCCAGGCATAAACCTTGCTCATTCAACCAATTAAATCAAAATCTGACTTATGTTACAGCAAACTGTATTGTTCTGTTTTCTCAAAAAAGAGTGACAGGTTTGGTTTCATCGGTCTTTGGAAGACTTGTAAAAACTTATTCTAGGAAATTCAAAAATATTTTTCTCCACTTTCATGGACAATGTTTTCTCCTCCATGCAACATATTCTCCTTTTAATTTCTTCCTATTAGCCAAACCTATTTTAGATCAAATTTTTTATCTAATAGCGAGCATCTCAAAAGTACTTCGACATAACCATAAAATGATTTCAATAAGTAAAGGCCCATCTACACGGGGTAATTATTGTTATGATTGTTTCATTCCAGTAATAACAATTTCCTAGAGTAAATGCACAAAAATACCAATATTATTTGTAATTCCGAGGGCTCCCGGTAGGCCTCCCCAATGTTTTTTCTGATGAAAAATGTTCATCAAATACTCTGAACAATTTTTCAAACCACCGATCCTTCATCAGTAGTTTGAAAAATTGTTCCGTGTAAACGGCCTTTAGATATTAGAAAGAAAACTGACCCACAGCACGGAGTGGAGATGACTCTTGGTGGACTGGCAGACTCTTGGTGAAAGGACTTGTATTTTAAGGGCGTATTTACACGTGACAAATTTGCGACGAATTGTATAAAAAATGCCCCGTTTTATGTGCCATTTTTCCTGGCGTGTTTTTCCCCATTTTTCTTTTTGTGGTGAAAAATTACTGCAGCCTGATGTTAGCTGGAAGTCAATGCTGAAATATAGAGCACACTACAAACATTACAATTTTTTTTTAGGTGGCTTTCTTTGTCTTGAGTTTTTTGGCTTAGTGCTGTTTTTTTCCAAGATCACAGCCAGGGTTAGTTTGGAGTTTTTTTCAGCAGTTAGTGGCGTTTTTCTCCCATAGACCTCCACAGGGTTTTTTCCTCTTCAATAAAATGCATCTGTCAATGTGCTTTGAATTTTTCATTACTTTTTTTTTGCTTTTTCAGAATACATCATGTGTTGCAAAGAGGAATCTTCGCATCACTCTTTGAATCACATGACTTGCAATGTGAAAAATGCCACCTAAAAGAATGCAGGTAGTAAAACACACTAATTGCAAAAAATGCCACAAAAGAAAAGCCCATAAAGTGTGTGTGAATGAAGCCTTTGGGTATGTGCACACGATAACTGCAATTACGTCTGAAAATACGGAGCTGTTTTCAAGGGAAAACAGCCCCTGATTTTCAGACGTTTTTTGAGCAACTCGCGTTTTTCGCGGCGTTTTCGCAGCGTTTTTTACGTCCATTTTTGGAGCTGTTTTCATTGGAGTCTATAAGAAAACGGCTCCAAAAACGTCCAAAGAAGTGTCCTGCATATAATGTATATGTATCCTGCACTTCTTTGACGAGGCAGTCATTTTACGCGTCGTCGTTTGACAGCTGTCAAACGGCGACGCGTAAATTACAGGTCGTCGGCACAGTACGTCGGCAAACCCATTCAAATGAATGGGCAGATGTTTGCCGACGTATTGGAGCCGTATTTTCAGGCGTAAATCGAGGCATAATACGCCTTGTTTACATCTGAAAATAGGTCGTGTGAACACAGCCTAAGGGTATGTTCACACGGCAGCGTCCGTTACGGCTGAAATTACTGGGCTGTTTTCAGGAGAAAACAACTCCGTAATTTCAGCCGTCATGGCATGTTGAGGCGCTTTTTCGCTGCGTCAATTACGGACGTAAATGGAGCTGTTTTTCCATGGAGTCAATGGAAAACGACTCCATTTAACGTCTGAAGAAGTGACAGGCACTTCTTTGACGCGGGCGTCTATTTACGCCCCGCCTTTTGACAGCGGGGGGGTAAAAAAAATGACGTTCGGAACATGTTCGAAACAGAACATCGTAAGACCCATTCAAATGAATGGGCAGATGTTTGCCGACGCTATCGAGCCGCATTTTCTAACGTAAATCGAGGCGGAAAACGCCCGAATTACGTCCGTAAATAAGCCGTGTGAACATACCCTTACTGGAAAATCTGTGGAATAGTCACCTCAGGAATTGGTTACAGCAGAAACAGATGATGACTTCTAGAAAGGTTTAGATAATTTCTTGAACAAAATGACATCAATGCTTATGTAAATGTATAGAATTCTTGTAAGAATGTTCCTCCAGACTAATCAGACTGAAGGATTTTTGTTCCGTTTTTGGGCAGATTGTTTCGCGCCTATAATGGTTTTTATTTTACTTTCCACTGGATCAATACAAGGAAGCAAAGTTGTAAGATGTACCCCTTCCCCTTCCTTTCAACCACGTCCATGCGCGGGGGGAGTGGGTATCATTCTACCCAACTACAGCCCTATTGTATTAAAGATGCCCAACATGTCTGTTTTAGTCAATACTTGCATTCCCCTTATAAAAAAAATTTCGGGAGCATCTTTTTTTAAAACTCTGCCTTATGCCATTCATCTGTTATTCCTCCTGGAAATGTTAGAATGCCTTGACAACTGGGTGCCACCATTCCCCTTGTCAGTCAAAGGGCCATGTCACTATATCCTCTGACAGTGTCCAATCATCGCTGACTGTATCAAACTATTTTAGGACACACTTTATTGACAAGAGGAATGGTAGCAACCCATCCATCTATCAATTAATTCATTCATTTCCAGGAGGAATAAGAGAGGAATAGCATAATTCTAATAGCGTTCTAATAACAAAAATTGTTATTTTATGGGGGATCCAAGTGTTTACTACACCATTCATGTCAGGAGAGATAACAGCTCCTTTTTAAATTGCCTTTATAAGGATGTATGAAGCCGTCTTATATGGAACATTAAGTATCACACATTCTGCGTCAATATTCCGACATAAGTAGAAGGATTTGGCTACTGTTGTAATGATGATTAAAATGTAATTATATTAACACTGTTTTTTCCCCCTCTTCTGTGAATGTTTTATTCTTAGTTTTGACAGTAACTGCTGCTATTGCTATGTAACAGATGACACATTTTGTTCAACCTCTTGAAGTCTGTGTGCGTGGAACAGATATGAGTCTTCCGTATTTAGCAGAGTAGTCATACAATGTAGATTTTGTTACAATTTGGCAACAATATTATTGAGGAAAATACTAATATCTCTCTTCTTGTTTGACTTCCATGTGGATATATTCTGTCTTCTTTAGCAATGCCAATAGATACCAAGCCAGCTATATAACTGCATGCCTCAATACAACAGAAGGAAGGTTGTGAACTAAACATTTACAATGTGTTATACAGATAAAAGCGTTAGATAAAATATTTTAATTTTAAGTTCTTTCAGGTAAAAACATTCAATTTATTACTTGTCCCATTTAATATGACTTTACACTTAGTGTAAATACTCTAATATATGCATGAGGAGGCCTCCAAGCAATAAGACCCCCTGTGACCAGCTTCTGGCCAGGCTACCTGTAGTCAGAAGCTAGATGGCCCAAACTTGGAAATACCAAGGATCATTTGCTTTGGACAATCCGTTTTCGACAGAAGGGTTTCCTGTTGATAAGCTGGGAAATCAAGAGATCAGATGTAATTTGTGGGGAAACCTGGAATCAAGTGTTCAATTCTCCTGCAGCACCTCCACAGGGGAAATGAAGCATTACACCCAGTTCCTATTGGAGTCAAAGGGCTGTATTTGTAATGCAAGAACCAGCCGGGTTCTCCAGAATAAGACTCATCACTCTATTTGGGGTACTCATTGAGTGACCCTCCCCTATATTATGTTATAATAAACTAATAGTGTATTTGAACGAATATTTTCTAAATGAGACAACCTTTAATTTTCTAATTTGCTCGGTAGGGGGCCGCTGGCTCAATACTGATTCAGTTTGTCATGTGAAGTATTTCCAGCATTTGTATAACAAATTGGGATGCTTATCTGTCATGTGATAGGCTACAATGCTTCACATGACCACTAGAACAGGCGCTCACTCTTTATGGGATTCCTACAAGTGTAACTTATACATAAGCCAGACAAGATTTCAAGAGTCCGACTGAGCAAATTAGAGAATCAAGAATGATGACTTCTAGTATTATTTAGATGACCTGTCCACTGCTGTGTATTTGTTACATAGTTGAGCTTTATATAGCACTAAAGAAATATTTAAGATTTTATCCAGAATTCCTTCAAGGTCTAAAGTTATTAGTAAAAAAGGGCCCTATTAAGGTTGGTGGCAGCCCCAGGGCAAAAAATCTGGTGGGACCCGAAATAAATTACATTTTTGTTAAAAGTGACAGTAGCATACAAATAGTTTATTATTTTTTGGAGGTTGTTTTTTTTCAGACACTAAAATAAATGCAGACTTAGACCCCAAAATGTATACGGACCTCAGAACCTAAATAAATTAAGACCCCGGAGTATAACTAAATAAAATTAAATTCAGACCTTAAACTAGACCCCAAAATTAATTCAGACAATAAAACCCCAAAATTAGATTAGAACCTAGACCCGATCCAAAAATGTATTCAGACCCCAGAATTAATTTAGACCCTAGACCAGACCCCTCCATTTACTTACCGCTCCTTGCTCAGGGGTCCTCTTTACCTCTAAACAGTGCCGTACTAGGTGCTTACACCACCCAGCACCAGGACTTGTGTGCGGTGCTGGACGGGTCAGGTGCGCGGAGGTGAAGTGCAGCGTGCTGGTCGTTATTTATTGGATTTCATTTGTATCCCTTATGCAAATGAATTCCAATCTATAACTGCCTGTGCCGGACCTTCCTGGTGATGGTACTGAAATGGTTGTTACAGTGGTAGTGAGCAGGTATAATTGTGTCGTCAGCCGACTACTAGTCCACTGGGCACCGATCCATCTGACATTAAACACAACTATGTATAATAACCAATTCTTTTTAGGTCCAATTTCTCACTGGTCGGCCTTCTAAAATGTTGCGATGTATAGATACCAACACCCGAATCTAATCTAGACTATTCTGCTAATGAGTTTATTGCTCTTATTGTGTCCGGCATTTCCATCGTATCATAACTTTTCTTTGAAGTCTTGAGAAAGAGTGTCTAGTACTTTGATATTTCTCCAATAAATATTTAGCAGCAGCCAAAATCAGCCCCGAGTATCTCACCTGCCGCATTATCCCGTATGCCTGTATCCCTCCATTTCCTAATGTTTCCACATTCACTAGTAGCGAGAGTGGGAAAAGAGTTTGTGACATATCCCCCGACTTCCTTTAGCCATGAGAGAGCAGGCAGAACAGGATGTTATGATTTATTTAACATGTACATGGACTTAAGTACAAAGAGCAGGGTGTGATTATTATGTGAAGTGCTTAATAATTCATTATCCTAAGTGCCTAATTTTTCCTCAGGGAAATACTTGAAAGCAAAACCCTAGAAATCTAATAAAACCAGTCCGTGATCAAAAAAGTCAGCCCAACAACTGTTAGTGTGATCTGCTGGATTGATTTTGAAATATTTAACTTTTTTTTAAACTTACTAGACAATTAAATCATATTTATTGTTTTTTGGTGTAAATACATAAAACTTAATGTCATTTATATTATTAGTGTAAAGCAGGATCTCCCTCACCTCCTAGCAGCCTGTAGTTATAGTTTTCCTGCCTGTCAGGGTCCGTTTAAATATTCAGAAACCTCCTCAGTCACCAAAAATCTGTCTGCAGTAATGGAGCAAATAGATGGCGGGGAGGAGGGAGGTGCAGCTGCAGCTTCTCTCTCTCTTGTACTTTCTCTCAAATATCACACCAGGAACACAACGTAGCCAGTAAACACAAATTGAAATATAAAGGACAGCACAGGATTATTAGGTTAGTAGACTATGACGGTTAATTGCAGATTATAAACGTGAGATCGAGGTTTGAGGCGTACCTTGGACAAATAATTTGGCATGTTGCAGGTTTTCTCCATTGAATTCAATGGGGAGATAAATTCTGCAACAAATAGCAGCTGTTGTGTTATTTGCAGTGGGTCCGCAGTGATTCCGCCGCAAAAAATGCAACTTAGAAAAAAAATATCTCATACTTACCAAGAAGTTTGTGTTCCTCCATCCAGCGTGGCCTCCTGGGAAGACGTTTTGTAACCGCTGCAGCCAATCACAGGCTGTTTCAGCGGTCACATTCAATCGTCATCCCAGGAAGCCGGGCTGCTGGCAGGCCGGTTAGTGCTGCAGTTTTCCACGGCGGACATTCCTTGCAAAAAACTGCAGCACCGTTTTTGCCCTTGCGGAATATAATACCATATAAGTAACATAATAACTTTATTCTCTGGGTTGATACAATTACGGTGATACAAAATGTATAGATTTATAGCTTGATGAGACTTGCTTTTTTTTTGCAAGACAAGTCGATTTGTTTAATTGACACCATTTTGGGGTACATATGACTTTTTGATACATTTTTATTTCATTATTTGGGAGAGGGAATAAACAAAAATCAACAATTCTGGCTTTTTTTTTTTTATGATGTGTGGTTTAAATAAAGTGTTCTCTTTATTATATGTGACAATACAATTGCAGGGATACCATGTATGTATTTTTTTTAACACTTTTACAAAATAAAAACAATTTTTATGAAAATATTTTTTTTATTATTTTTACTTACTCACTTTTTGTAATACATTTTATAAAACTTGATTTCATTTTTTTAGTCCTACTGTGCAATCTACTGATCGCTTTTATAATGCTTTGGTATACTCAGTATACCAAAGCATTATTGTCAGTAGTAAACTGACAGGCAATCTATTAATCCGCTAGGCTCTCAGATTCCATGGCAACCTATCAGCACCCCATGATCGCATTGCATGGCACCAATGGGCTGATAGATAGATAGCTTTTAATAGTAGCATCTATGGGGTTAAATGCCCGTTACAGCTTCTGCGCCTGTTCTCCGGCAGCGCTATAAATATATATGAAAATCTCAGAATCAGCGCGACGGGGGACCCGAATGTATATTAGCGAGTGCCTCTGCGATCACCATTATGTACATGTACGTCAGTTTTCTTTCACTAAAGGCATTGTATGGCTTAGATATACAGTGCGTCATTTTGAGGGAAAGTGTTAAAGGCGTTGTCCAGCATTATAAAAGAAAGGGGGCCCTATCTACAGGGTGTAGCGTCCATGGCCGCGGGCCGTCGGGTTTACTCACCTCCCGACGCCCGCAGCCATGAATCCGTGAGCACTGGCCCCCATCTCCTTCCTAGGAGACGCCAGCGCTCACTTCCGCTCCATTCTGCTGTGTCCCGTAGGGTGCGCGCGCAAATAGGAAGTCGTCATCATCATCAACTGCCACGATTTCCTGGTCTATAAGAAGGCCCCAGGGCTTCTAATCCTTGCCTGAGCATTGTTAGTTTTCCCAGTCTGTCTTGCAAATGGTCCCTTATTGTTTTCCGTTCCTGTTGTTACCAGTGCCTTGTTCCCCGTTCCTGTTTCCCGTGCTGTGCCTTAGCATCAAGTCTGCCACGTCCGGAGGAATCCACCACGTCCTGTGTCATCTGCCACGTCCGGAGGAATCCGCCACGTCTAGCGCAACCTGCGGCTCCTGTGTCATCCGCCACGTTTGGCGCTATCTGCTGCACCCATCTTCATCTGTGCCAGAGCTGCGGCCCCCGTCTGGACTATCCAGGTACCCTTGTGCAGGACATTGTATTTCTGGGGTGTCCTGTTGTTTGGCCAGCTGCCTCCCCGCTACGGCGGTACGGCCTAGTGGGTCCACTAACCCGCTTCGTGACACAGGGAACTCTACAGGTGGCACTATTTACAGCCTGTAAACTACAGGGTGCACTATCTATAGGGGGGACTCTAGGAGGGGCATGATCTACAGGGGACACTGTGTGTGTGTGGTGCATTACTTTACAGTGTTTGACCCAATTTTATACATGGGCACTGTGTATGGTGCTATTATATTTAGGCGCACAGTGTATGGTACTATTATACTAAGGAGCACAATGTGTAGCACTATTATATTCAGGGGCACAGTGTATGATATTATTATATTATGGGGCATAGTGTGTGGCACCATAAGAATTTTATATTCGTTTATAGGCCCGGAAATGTTGGAAAAGTGAGCTTCCGAAGACATCTGAGCGGCAAACTGCAGAAATGGGTCATGGCCTGGAGAAGTCGTGATGGTGGTCTGGACCAGCAGGAAAAGAAAAGAAAAAAAGAATGGCTCCAATCTGAGAAGACATCACGTGAGTCACTCAATGTAAATCTTTATTGTCACTGTGACTGATCAATACTGTAGTCACTGTATTATCTGCAGCGAGATGATGGGTGTATCGTTCTTTTTTGTGAAACAGCAACTCCCAGCATATCCTTACCATTGTTCAGGCTATACTGGGAGCTGTCGTTTTATGTCATACAAACTTATATGGCAGGAGTTACACTGAATTTGCAAATGGTCTCCGTACTGAGCTGTATTTGTGCTCGTGCTGTATATATGTACTAAGCTTGGTTCTAGAGTTATATACATCATAACAACCAAGCTTAATACATATATAGCACCAAAGAGAATATACAACTCCAGAACCAAGCTCATCATATAAATACAGCACCAGAACCAAGCTCAGTACATATATACAATGCCAGAACCAAGCTCAATACATATGCTGAATTCTTGCACCAGGGCCCATGAGCCGTTAGCTACGCCCCTGCATGATGGGGATCCTTAATAGGAGAACGCAAGGACTTAATAGGAGAGTGCAAGAAGCCCACTAAGCTGCAATATATATAAGGTTTGCACTGTATTGTACAAGCGATCTAACAACCACGTGTTCAAGTCCCCTAGTGGGACTAAAGGAAAAAACGAATAAAATAACGTTTTTAGGAATAAATATTTGAAAAAAAATGTAAAAAATAATTTCACATTTTTTTCCCTTAAGTAATGTAAACAATTTTAAAAAATTAACATAATTGGTATTACCGCGACCATAAAAGTCAGAACTTTTACAATATAATATTAAAAAATGGCTGTTATCTGGTAACAGTTATGTCTAGCAGAACTTAGTGATATACTGTATACTGTACTGTATATGGTTTTTGGATTTCCCATCGGTCAAGTTTGCACAGTAAACAGAAATTTAATGGTATAACATTTCTCATTATTAAAGCAATATTACATCCGCAATGCAAAGTAAAAACATTTTCCTGCAAAGTAGCGAACAAGTCTTCAGTGCAGTCGTCCTTCATGATTTTGTACATTTGGCAGAGAAGACAATAATAGTAGGGTCACGGAATCTGCTCTACTTGTCTGTTTAGGGAAGTTACAAGCAATGGTAAATCTATGAACACAAACAAGCAGCATTTATGCTATAGGGTATTGTAATAACCAAGAGCAAACACAAAGGAAAATATCACATCAGTCTGACTTGTAGATAGGGTTCATGATTTCATTCCGTTACACTATGCCCAACAGGGTTTGTCTTGAAGCACCTTTTTAAATGGTGTCTAATTTTTATCCGCTGCATAGGACAGTCCTTCAGAAATCTTCATGTCAAAGTTATTCAGTAAAATAATGTGTAGATTGCTTCCCCTCTGGAAATCAATGTTCACTTTTAATTCACATCAGAGATAAATGGCCGTAAGCGTGTTCAGTATCCTCGATCTGAAGGAATTCCTGCACCTGGGAATCGAGATGTCTGCTCTAATAAAAAGTGTGCCCGCATCCATGTATGCTTCATAATGTACAAATAAAATGTTTTGCATTATCAGGTCAATTGTATATATAAATATACATATAGTAAATACAAATACAATATATATATATATATATAAATAAATAAAAATATTCATAAAATGTAGAGACTTTATAAGGTTTGAAGTGACCCTCTACTGCAAGTCCTGCTTTTTTCCAGAGGGAAGGTGCCCCCCCCCCCCATACCCCCATAGTTATATTTCCTGTGACCTCGCTAATCCAGAATCTTCATACAAACTGTACCTGGAGCCTGCTAATGCATTAAGGTCCCAAGCAGAAGTTGTCATTACCCTTCCGGGAACCTGTACAGGTTCCCAGGTTATTCATGACAACCACTGCCCAGGACCTGAACATGCAACCATATGGAAGAAGTCACCTGTATGAAGAGTCCCATGGATCCCTGCATCGGCGGAGACCGTATTAAGTTAAGGAGTGGTGTGGGCGTCTACCATCTGGGAAAAAGTGGGATTTCAGCTTTATATATTGTAAGTCAAAATGTATTAAAGAGTATCTGTCACTAGGCCATATAAGTTTAACTGGTTAACTGACATGAAAAGCGCTGTCTCCCTGATTCCAGCGCTGTTTTTCTATTTTTCCTAGACCTCCCCGTTCCAGAGATATGGTCCACTGTTGTGTTGGCTCCCTATATGCTGTAGTTAGCCAACAGGGTGGAGCTGGCTTTCCTGCATCTAATGCTGACCAATAAGCGTGAGGCAGCTTGAGGGTAGTTCACGCCCCCTGTTGGCTAAATACAGCAAATTCGCATAGAGGGAGGCAACACAATAGTGGACCATATCTCTGGAACAGGGGGGTGGAAAAAAAGAAAAACAGCGCTGGAATCAGGGAGACAGCCCTGTTCAGGTCAGTAAACCAGTTCAACTTATATGGCCTAGTGATGGGTCCTCTTTAACATGTGAAAATAGACTGCACCCTGGTCTAACTGTGGCATAAAAATGGTCTCTGATTGTTGTTTTTTTGTGCATAATTGTACCATAAAGAGGACTCCTAACCAAAACGTAACATTTGCCATATATTAATAAATCTGAATTTAGGGCAGTAGCCAAAGTTCGATAATTATGTTTCTTTTAATTACATAGATATTGGCAACAGAGGATTCTCTGTTATTTTGTCAGAATGCCCTTTCAGTAACGCAGTGACAGTCCTAGCTTCATTTACTAAGAAGATATTTCAAAAGCCACAACTAATATGGCTGCACTTCCCGTTGTCACCCTTCCAACTAGATAGAAAAAAGTCAATATCTCTGTAAGTAAAACAAAGAGTTGGCAAGCTGGCTATCACTTTACCTTCTGATTTACTAATGCAAGGCAGTTTTTAAGTTTTGAGGGTAATTCCTCTTTAAGAGAACTCTCTTCCACTTAACTTCTGGGAGTGACAACTCTTCTCGTTGCCACAGAATGTAAGTCGAACAGAGGACATCTGTTCATAAAGTTTACCTTCCATTTCACTGACAATAACAAATAATTGCCCCTAAAAATATCCTTCTGGTATTTTCTGATCCTGATTCTTATTACGAGGCTCTAGAAACTCAAATCCATCTGTCTCTGATCTTCTTGTGCCATACATTGAAACATAAAAAAAATGCTTGATGGAGACGGTGGAGTATTTCTGATAGAATGGTAATTGGAGGTACTGATTTAATGGAGGGAGATGACGTAAGGCTAATAATGGTTATGTGGGTACGAAACCTCAGTGACTAGATATTGTTAAAAGCTTTGTAGACCTTTGAACTATTTTTTTTTCTTTTTTTTAAATAAAACAAAGTACTCCCAAAATCATAAATTATCACCTATCCATAGGATAGGTGATAATTTTATGATCGTTGGGTCCCCCACCGATCGTGAGAACAAAGGTCCTGAACCCCAGATCCTCCTCGCTTCAACACCTCCCAGTGAAGAGGAGCTTGAATGGAGCAGCAGTTGAGAATACGCCATTCACTGTCTATGAAAAGAATGGAAACAGCCAAGACCTGCACTCGTCTATTTCTGTAATTCCTATAGACTTTGATAAGAGCGGCAGTGCGCTTGCTAGACCCCCACTCCATTCAATGTCCTCCGCACTATGGTCAAGCAGTGAGTAGGACCTGGGTTTCGGGATCCCTGTTCTCACGATCGTTGGTGATAATTTATGATTTTGGGGAAACCCCTTTAAGCATCTGGTATAACCAGTATAGTTGAGCAACCGTGCAGACTTTCTCTTGGGGCAGCAAGTAGTTGTCTGACAGCTACCATCAACAGCCATATTAGTTCTCTTGGGGCTGATTTTTTTCTGTCACTCGGTCACACAGAGTCTCCACCCTCTCACTGTAAGGTAAGGCAGTCTATCACAGTCAAAGAGCCCTCACACTAAACAGAGGCATGCTTGAGTGGATCTATGTCTGTAATGTTTAAGCAGGATTTGGTATAAGCGACAAATGATTTGTCCATCACATATATAGAATCTAAACCCTCATTAGTAGTCTATAAGGTTTTCTTTCAATGGAAATTGTAGTTCAATAGTGACATCACTGGGGAAGGAAGTAGCTTACTTCTCCTCCTACTTGGTTTTAGCAGAAGGTAGCCTGGGTCATACTGTTATCAGTCCTATCATATGGTAATTGTTACGTTTATGGCCAGGTTACACAAGGGGCTAACAAACAAATGTAGCAATTTTATTGTACACCCTTAGACAAAGGCTCTGAATGTTATGTAATACTACCAAAGTCAATCTAATAATAACATTTACCTGCATTTAATGCACATAGAAATGAAGTCAACATATATCTGCATGATTTCATAGCAGGATCAGCATTCAAAGTTATAGACCGAGTTGGATAATTTTTTATGTGGCCACTTGGCATGTATAAAAGGAACAATCTTATAGATAAAACTGAATAGCAATTAGCAGAAATTAAATGCTTGGGAATTCCAAATCTTTTTTTTTTTTTTAATCCTCAATATATCTGGATGACTTTTTACTTTTCTGTAATTATATACATGTTTTGCATGGTACTTAGAACTCAATTATATTGCAATTAATGTAATTAACTTCGGTAATCCATTAAAAGTCAGTAGGAGGTCTATTCTACTTAGACAAGAAGAAGAGGCTTACACTACAGAAGGTATTATTAACCTACACCAAATATCACAAGATACTTTCTTTTCTTGCTGTAGATGGTGGTTAGAAACACTGTCATCATAATTTAATATGAACAATGGGCTAATACTTTCTTTTATTTACAAGCCCTAACCAAGTACTCAGACAAAAAGAAACCCCTTTGTAACGTAAGATAATTTTCTGGCTAAACTATTAACATTGGCTCATAATACAATGGTAAGCAGTGGACGCAGTAATCCTCACGTGTTTGGACTTTAAATGTGATAATCATGAATGCTGTATATTATATTATGGAAAGAACAACATCCACCTGGTATGGAGAAAAAGAACAAGCCTGTTTGTCTTGAACCCGGTCTCCAGAAATAAAAGAAAAAACGAATAGCAACCATGCACAGGTTAATATTTTGGCCCCATACAACCAAATTCT
Organism: Rhinoderma darwinii; assembly: GCF_050947455.1. NCBI lineage: Eukaryota > Metazoa > Chordata > Amphibia > Anura > Rhinodermatidae > Rhinoderma > Rhinoderma darwinii. The sequence goes on from NC_134690.1 coordinate 389,878,744, forward strand.
CAGTGCCCCAGGGAGCTTTTTACCATCTCGGATCTTTGTCTCGTGCCCTTCCCTATTACTACTGGCATTTAAGGCCTAAATAATATAGGGCCCATATATACTGATTCACGTGGGCCCCACAGAGGAGAATGAGTTGTATTTCTGCCTTCACGGCAGCCCTGAATGCAACAATAAGACAATAATGAGTTTATGAGAATATTAGAAGAAAAGGTTCCAATATGTTGGTAACTCTTAGACTCTTTTCAAATTGTTTTTAGGTCAATTGTGCTTTTTTTTTTTTACGTCAAGAAGAACTAACAGAACGAAACCCTCAAAAATTGTCCACTGAAAGATCGCAACTCGGTGTTGGTCCCACCTCTTCCTGTTAGAGGCTCCACCTACACAGCTACAGCTCTAAACTCCACCTACTTTATGGTATAGAAGTCTTAGTTCTGTCCACACATGCTGTCAAACTGAGTTGTTGTCCCTCGTGGGATCCTTTGGGTGGGTTTAGAATAAAGTTTTAAGGACAAATTATTTAATAACTTTTTGACATAAAAAAGTACAGTAGTTTGGTGACAGGTCCACCTTCACATATGACAACTTCAACACTATATTTGTGCCTTATTTGGACAAATTCATATAAAATTTAGCACACATATTGAGAGGATGCTGAAGTTGTAGTCCTTCAAGTCTTTGGGGAGCCTACACCAGCTGCCTATCTAAAGAGAATGCACAGATAGACCTTGTGAAGATAGCCTTTGGCATTTCAAGCTATCATGAAAGACTCATTTGCTTAAGATTTGTCAGTAAACATTACTTCTGATTAAGTGGCAAGAAAACTCAAGGTTAGCTTTGACCGTGTGACAGAGAATTGGATTCTGTCACACAGTCTCATAAGAGATCAGTTATTTCACGCAGTAATCACAAACAGCATTCCAAAAGCTTAGCCAGAAAAAACACGCACTTCCAGGATGGGAATTTCTCAATCGACCCAGTCTTGAGTCACACCAATAGACTAACAAGTGTTCTTTTCATGTGCTCACATTATAAGTTAAGGTCAAGCTTACTTCTTGTTGAAAATATTAGCAAAAAGTGGAGGCCGTGTCCAGCTAGGACGTGTTTTAATCAGTTAAGAATGGGCCATCTTACATCAGAAGGACTCACAGCTACTATCATGTTTATTTAGTGAATTATTCAAGCCTTCGGAGACCATAAATTGTTAGAATTCATTTGTTATTTCTCAGACATGGGATCTGCCAAAAGTCATTCTTCCCAGTAATCGGAAAAGAACGTTTGAAGGGGCCATGTAATTTATCAAGGTATTCTGGAACTACAACAAAGACAAAGTGCTTGGCCACGTGATAAGTATGTTAAAACATCTCAAAACAATGGTATCTACCAGGGAACTGGAACTTGTGTTCAAAACCGTCAAAAAAATGTGCTGGTATTTTCACAAGAATGGTTCACAGATTCGGTTCTAGGAATACGGAAACTCTTTCAAAAAGATATTACTATAAGCAGTGGTATTGGTATTCATATTCCCATGGAAAATCCCATTATTTTTAAGGACAGAACCTTTTTCCATGATAGAAAAGGGATGTGAGGGGTAGAGGTAAGAGCCGTTTGTGGGCAAACTAGAGATGTGGCCTCTGTATCTGGGAGCTGGTTTCCAACGTGACGAAGTTGCCCTGTTCGTGGTATTAGGCAATAAATCAAAGATAGTGTTCATTTATTAAATAGTATAATTAAGCTGTCAGTTGTGGCTATACATTCATGGAGTTGCCATGTAGAAGCTGGAGGGGATACAAAAGAGTATCTGAGTGGAAGGGAGAGAGAAAACGGCATGAGATCGAGAAGTTTTATTTAATGGTGAGAAATTATTTCTATAAAATAGTAAAAACCTGCCAATATAATAAATGCTATGATTATGTGGAGAACTTTCTCATAGTAATGAGGCTGGATCACTAAAAAAACATGGCATATCATCTGTCAATCAGACGAATTTCCATTGGACAATCCCAAATATGAAATTATTAATTATAGTTTCCCGGAGGATCAGAGAGAACTTCTCATGGATCGTACCCACTTCTGGGAAATTGATGGATATTTTACAGTTTCCACTGTGTTACTTCTATTACACTCAGACAACATATGAGGGGGCGGCCATACGTTGGATGGTGCCTTGTGCGGTTCCTTCTGTCGATGCACTCATTCCCATATAGTATTCCCTCATACAGTGTACAAATAGGACTCCTTTCACACTGCGTTTACGGTCTCGGTTTGATGTATACGCTGGTAAAACCTCCGTACATATACGTTAAATTGATTTAATAATAGTCACCCATAGACGATTATGGGATCCATTAAATATATGTCATGAACTCTCATGACCCTTTTCATGACGTATTCATTAAAAGGATTGCATAATAGTTTATGGGTGATAGATGCACCCATAGGCTATTATGGGATCCGTTTAACGGGTGGGTAATGAAAAGCCATTGAAAAGCTCATCATAAATTAAACAGATACCTGTGACGGATGCCATACAGTGGCATACGTCAACCATAGGCTTCAAAGTAAAAAAAAAAGTTTGCTACACAGTATATGTTTTTTTGTATCTGGGAAGAATAATGTAGTCGACTACACTATTCTATCCAGTAAAAAAAACTGCATCCCTGGTGCCCCGACAGGCGAAAGGGACACTCATTTGGCCTCTGTCGGTATAATGGAAGCCTATGGGTACGTATGACGTATGCATCGGGAGTTTTCCTGACTCATACTGTCAAGCATGCAGGGGAAACGCAGTGTGAAAGGGGCTTAAATATACCAAATATTGCCTAAGATGGTGACCATATAACAGTGCCATGCATTGGTCAAATAACACCTGCATATAGTCGGCTAAATAACAATGCCATACAGTGACACCACCGCCATACACTCCAAAAATAATATGCTGCACCTTGCCTAAGTAGCAGTGCCAAACAATGCACAAAGTGAAGACTACCGTACAGTACAAAAATAATACCAAAATAAAGCAGTGACCAAATACTAGTCCTTCTCAATCAATTAGAATATCATCAAAAAGTTAATTTATTTCAGTAATTCAATTTAATTCAAAAAGTGTCTCTCATATATTCTATAGATTCATTACACACAGAGGGATCTATTTCCTGCATTTTTTTATTTTAATGTTGATGATTATTGGAACAGTTAATGAAAACCCAAAATTTGGTATCTCAGAAAATTAGATTATATAAGCCCAATTTCAAAAATGATTTTTAATACCGAAATGTTGTCCTACTGAAAAGTATGTCCAGTATCTGCCCTCAATACTTGGTCGGTGCTCCTTTTGCATGAATTACTGCATCAATGCGGCGTGGTATGGAGGCGATCAGCCTGTGGCACTGGTGAGGTGTTATCAATGCGGCGTGGCATGGAGGTGATCAGCCTGTGGCACTGCTGAGGTGTTATCAATGTGGCGTGGCATGGAGACGATCAGCCTGTGGCACTGCTGAGGTGTTATCAATGCGGCGTGGCATGGAGGCGATCAGCCTGTGGCACTGCTGAGGTGTTATCAATGCTGCGTGGCATGGAGGCGATCAGCCTGTGGCACTGCTGAGGTGTTATCAATGCAGCGTGGCATGGAGGCGATTAAAGCTGTGGCACTGCTGAGGTGTTATGGAAGCCCAGGTTGCTTTGATAGCGGCCTTCAGCCCGTCTGCATTGTTGGGTCTGGGGTCTCATCTTCCTCTTGATAATACCCTATAGATTCTCTATGGGGTTTAGGTCGGGCGAGTTTGCTGGCCAATCAATCGCAGAGATACTGTGGTTATTAAACCAGGTGTTGGTACTTTTGGCAGTGTGGGCAGGTGCCAAGTCCTGCTGGAAAATGAAATCAGCATCTCCATAAAGCTTGTCAGCAGAGGGAAGCATGAAGTGCTGGGAAATGTCCTGCTTGGCGCTGCGCTGACTCTGGACTTGATATAACACAGTGGCCCAACACCAGCAGATGACACGGCCCCCAAACCAAAGACACTTGGATTGATACCTCTCCGCTCTTCCTCCAGACTCTGGGACGAGATTTCCAAATGAAATGCAAAATTTACTTTGTGACGTTTCCACAGTCAGTGATGAGGTAACCTGGGCTTCCATAACACCTCAGCAGTGCCACAGGCTGATCGCCTCCATGCCACGCAGCATTGATAACACCTCAGCAGTGCCACAGGCTGATCGCCTCCATGCCACGCCGCATTGATAACACCTCAGCAGTGCCACAGGCAGATCGCCTCCATGCCACACCGAATTGATAACCTCAGCAGTGCCACAGGCTGATCGCCTCCATGCCAGGCGGCATTGATGCAGTAATTCATGCAAAAGGAGCCCCGACCAAGTATTGAGGGCAGATACTGGACATACTTTTCAGTAGGACATCATTTCGGTATTAAAAATCATTTTTGAAATTGTGCTTATATAATATTCTAATTTTCTGAGAGACTAAATTTTGGGTTTTCATTAACTGTTCCCATAATCATCAACATTAACCCCTTAGTGTCTAAGCCTGTTTTGGCCTTCAGGACCAGCCCCATTTTTGCAAATCTGACATGTGTCACTTTATGTGGTAATAACTCCAGAATGATTTTACCTATCCAAGCGATTCTGGGATTGTTTTCTCATGACATGTTGTACTTTATGATACTGAAAAAATTTTGTCATTAAATTCAATATTTATTTGTAAGAAACGCCAAGATTTAGAGAAAATTAGCAAAAATTAGCATTTTTCTAAATTTTAATGTATTTACTTGTAAAACAGATAGTAATACCACACAAAATACATACTAGTTTATATTTCCCATATGTCTACTTTATGTTTGCGTCGTTTTTTGAACATTCTTTTATTTTTCTAGGACGTTACAACGCTTAGAACTTTAGCAGCAATTTCTCATATTTTCAAGAAAATTTCAAAAGGCTATTTTTTCAGGGACCAGTTCAGTTCTGAAATGGCTTTGAGGGCCTTATATATTAGAAAGTCACCATAAATCACCCCATTTTGAAAACTGCACCCATCAAAGTATTCAAAACAGCATTCACAAAGTATTTTAGCCCTTTAGGCGTTTCACAGGAATTAAAGCAATGTAGAGGTGAAATTTACAAATTTCATTTTTTTTCTTCAAAAATTCATTTGTAATACATTTTTTCTGTAACACAGAAGGTTTTACCCAAGAAATGCAACTCAATATTTATTGCCCAGATTCTGCAGTTTTTAGAAATACCCCACATGTGGCCCTAGCGCGGTCATGGACTGAAACACAGGCCTCAGAAGCAAAGGAGCACCTAGTGGATTTTGGGCCTCTATTTTATTAGAATATATTTTAGGTACCATGTCAGGTGTGAGGAGGCCTTGTGCTGCCAAAACAGTGGAAACACCCCAAAAGTGACCCCATTTTGGAAACTATACCCCTCAAGGAATTTATCTATGGGTATAGTTAGCATTTTGAACCCACAGTTTTTTTGCTAAATTTATTTGAATTAGTATGTGAAGGGGAAAATCTACTTTTTTTGTGAAAAAATTAGGAAATTTTAAATTTTTACAAGGAATAAAGTAGAAAAAACACCCCAACATATGTAAAGCAATGTCTTCCGATTATAGCAATACCCCATATGTGGTAATAAATTGCTGTTTGGACCCACAGCAGGCCTCAGAAGAGAAGGAGCACCATTTGGATTTTGGATTTCTGATTTTGCTGGAATAGTTTTCAGTGCCGTGTCGCGTTTGCAATGCACTGGAGGGAATAAAACCGTGGAAACCCCCCAATAGTGACCCCATTTTGGAAACTATACCCCTCAAGGAATTTATCTATGGGTATAGTTAGCATTTTGAACCCACAGTTTTTTTGCTAAATTTATTTGAATTAGTATGTGAAGATGAAAATCTACTTTTTTTCTGAAAAAAGGTAGCCATTTTTAATTTTTACAAGGAATAAAGGAGAAAAAGCGCCCCAACATTTGTAAAACAATTTCTCCTGATTACGTAAATACCCCATATGTGGTAATAAACTGCTGTTTGGACCCACACCGGGGCTTAGAACGGAAGGAGTGCTATTTGGCTTTTGGAGCTCAAATTTAGCTGGAATGTTTTTGGGTGTCATGTCGAATTTGCAAAGCCCCTGAGAGACCGAAACAGTGGAAGCCCCCCAAAAGTAACCCCATTTGGGAAACTACACCACTTAAGGAATCTATCTAGGGGTATAGTGAGCATTTAGGCCCCACACGTCTTTTGCAGAATTTATTAGAATTAGGCCGTGAAATTAATATCAACATTATTTCCACTAAAATGTTGAATTTTTTCAATTTCACAAAGGATAAACGAGAAAATGCACCACAACGTTTGTAAAGCAATTTCTCCCGAGTACGGCAATACCCCACATGTGGTCATAAATGTTTTTTCATTAGAAAGTAATTAACCCTTTACGAACTGATTCATGTTTTGCTTTTTCGTTTTTCCTCCCCACTTTCCAAGAGCCACTACTTTTTTATTTTTCTGTCAATAGAGCGGTGTGAGGGCTTATTTTTTGCGGGACGAGCTGTCGTTTTTATTGGTACCATTTTTTGGTACGATGCCATATCGGTGGACATAAACGGCTGTTTGGGCACGCTGTAGGGCTCAGAAGGGAGGGACGCCATTTGGATTTTGGAGCGCATATTTTGCTTGGTAGTAGCTCTGGCGTTTTGCTGGTATTTCAGTTTATAATGTTGGGGCACATGTAGGCTGGGCAGAGTACATCAGGGGCATAATAAGAGGGTATAATAATGGGGTAAATAAATAATAATCCACAGATATGTGGCCGGTGTCGCACTGATAAATGGTGCCCGATCTTATCCACTTTTGGAACACTCTGCACATTTTGCATCGCCATAATCTGGGAGCCGGAACTTTTTTTATTTTTTCACCACCGGAGCCGTGTGAGGGCTTATTTGTTGCGGGACAATCTGTAATTTTCATTGGTACCATTTTGGGGTACATGCGATTTTGTTGATCACTTTTTATTCAATTTTTCGGCAAGCCAGGTGACCAAAAACCATCAATTCTGACAATGATTTTTATTTATTTTTGACGGCGTTTACCCTGGGCTATAAATGACTATTATACTTTTATACTTTATTCTGCGGGTCGGTACGATTACGGCGATACCACATGTATATAGTTTTTTTATGTTTTGCAGCGTTTGAGCAATAAAATAACTTATTTAGAAAATAATGTATTTTCTGTGTCACCATATTCTGAGAGCCATAACTATTTTATTTTTCAGTCAAAAAAGCTGTGTAAGGGCTTGTTTTTTGCGGGACGGGTTGTAGTTTGTATCGGTACTATTTTGGCGTACATGCGACTTTTTGATCACTTTTTATTACATATTTTGTGAGGGGTGGTGACCAAAAAATAGTCATTTTGGCATTGTTTTTCGTTTATTTTTTTTGCCGCGATCACCGTGCGGGAAAAATAATATTATAGTTTTATAGTTGGGGTCGTTACGAACGCGGTGATACCAAATATGTGTACTTTTTTTTTACGTGTTCATTTTTTTTCCTATAATGAAAGACTTATTATAGGAAAAAAAGCAGTTCTTGTTTATATCACTTCTAGCTTTTATTTTTACACTTTTTTTAAAACATTTTTATTCTTTTTTTTACTTTTTTCACTTGTCCCACTAGGGGACACTTAGACTTGCAGCTCTGATCGCTGCTGGAATACATTACACTACACACGTAGTGTAATGCATTTCAACTGTCATTGTGACGTGACAGTCACACTGACAGGAAGCCTACGACGACCACCCTCGGGGTGGTCCTCATAGGCTTCTGTACATGGCAACCCGGAAGCCATTGTCTGGCGTCCGGTTGCCATGGGTACCATCGCCAGCCCCCGTGATTTCACATGGGGGCTGCCGATCGGCGCTAAAGACCTTAATTGTGGCGTTCAAAATCGAGCGCCGCAATTAAGGGGTTAACTGCCGATATCAGCGGCGACAGGCCGCTGATCGGCAACGGGGAGAGCAGGGCTGACACCCTGCACAGTTAACCGCCGCTGCGGTGTAGCGCCGCGCGGCGGTTAACTGTCAAAGCACTGACGTAACTGTACGTCAAGGTGCGCGAACTTACTGCTCACCATGACGTACAGTTACGTCATGGTGCGTTAAGGGGTTAAAAGAAACAAATGATGGTAATAGATCCCTCTGTGTGTAATGAATCTATATAATATGGGACACTTTTTGAATTGAATTACTGAAATAAATTATACCTTTTTGATCATATTCTAATTCATTGAGAAGGACTAGTAATTCTCCAAATAAGCCGTAAATATAAAGTAATCGAATAACTGTGCTATACAAAAAATATTGCTATACAATTAATATAAAGATTGCTGGTGGTCACGAGCCTCAAGTTCCAGTGAAGCTCCAGTGAAAATAAGATTTTTCAATGATGTTTATTTTATTCGGAGTACAGTCTGGTCATTAGTGGAGACTAACATCATGACCTTCTACACTAAATATGTGGTGGAGGAGCATATTGCTGACACGCCACCGCCATTCCCACTCCCCGTATTTTACACGGTGAGATGATTACTGGTCCTCACCATCGGAATGGGGAGTAATGGGTAAGTAGACTTGTCTTTTCTTTCTGGTGTGGTACCGGATAGAAAATTATTGGAAGAAGAGACACTGGAGCAGATTTATTAAAACTAGTGCAAGAGAAAATTGGAGCAGTTGCACATAGCAACTAATTAGCTCTTCTTTATCAGGGGCCCTTTGGTTGATTGGTTGCTATAGGCAACTGCACTAATTGCCTTCCCGTTTTCTTTAAAGGGAACCGGACATCAGTTTTGACGACCCTATAATTGCTATAAAGGGGCTAGAGAGACATTTCAGAACATATCCAATAACAAACGAAGTATAGGAGCTGCACCGTAGCATGAAATGTAGGTGCTATCCTCAGGGGAAACTTGACATGAGACCCCAGACAAGTACAACCACAATCCAAAAGAAGAGGCAGCACTCCAGTGGTATAAAAATCCAAAATTTATTCACCCAACATACAGGCAACATTTCACCTTCCCATTGAAGGCATTTTCGAGCTTGAAAATGCCTTCAATGGAAGGTGAAACGTTGACTGTATGTTGGGTGATTAAATTTTTGATTTTTATATAACTGGAGTGCTGCCTCTTCTTTTTGGATTGTGTCAGAACATATCCATGTATAGCAGAAGTAATAAGGCATACCCTAGAAAAATAAACGTTAACAATTCCTGCGCCGTATGGAAATTATTATCGTAGTGTTTGTTGGGTGGTTCTCCAGTAGGGAAATGTCCTGCGATCTCGGTAGCATCTCCTCCGATCTAGGCTTGGTTGACATCATGTTTTCTTCCTCATCATGTCAAGCAAGCCTAGATGGAAGGGATTTCCGTTGAGATCACAGGACACTTGCCTACAGAAGAAACGCCCAGTGGACACTTTGAGAGTAATTTGCATACGGCGCTGGAATTGTTGAAACCTCTTTTTCTACAGTATGCTTTATTACTGCTTCTATACATGGATATATTCTGAAATGTCTCTCTAGCCCCTATATAGAAATTATAGCGGTTTAGGGTCATCAACACTAACGATATGTTCCCTTTAACTACCTTCCAAAAATATACCGTTTCTTGAGGTGGAACATTGACATAGAAATAGTCTAACATTAATGTGTGTTTTCAAGAGACGATGAGAGAAGATAAAACATCATGGAAACTGAGATACCCTTATCTGCCTGCTCTTCAGTCTATTTTCTTTTATTAAAATTCATTCTCTGATCCTCAAATCAGGTATGAAAACAACTAAATATAGCAATGTTTTATGGAGGGTGTGTGTCGAAAACAAAGACGTGTGGAGCCGAACTCCTGCTGGCGTGATGTCATTAGAACTCTCATCATTGTATTATTAAAGCTGTCCACTTCACTATATCTCAACACTACTGACAGTGAAAAGGAAAAATGACGATAGAATAGATAGAGAGGGACAGATAGATGATGATAGATAGATAGTTAGATAGATAGATAGATAGATAGATAGATAGATAGATAGATAGATAGATAGATAGATAGATAGATAGATAGATAGATAGATAGATAGATAGATAGATAGATAGATAGATAGATATGAAATACAAAAGATAATAGATAGATAGATAGATAGATAGATAGATAGATAGATAGATAGATAGATAGATAGATAGATAGATAGATAGATAGATAGATAGATAGATAGATAGATAGATAGATAGATAGATATCCATTTGTTATCTATCTATCTATCTATCTATCTCATATCTATCTATCTATCTATCTATCTCATATCTATCTATCTATCTCATATCTATCTATCTATCTATCTATCTATCTATCTATCTATCTATCTATCTATCTATCTATCTATCTATCTATCTATCTATCTATCTCATATCTATCTATCTATCTATCTATCTATCTATCTATCTATCTATCTATCTATCTATCTATCTATCTATCTATCTATCTATCTATCATCTATCTATTTATCTATCTATCTATCTAATATCTATCTATCTCATATCTATCTATCTATCTATCTATCTATCTATCTATCTATCTATCTATCTATCTATCTATCTATCTATCTATCTATCTATCTATCTATCTATCTATCTATCTATCATCTATCTATCTATCTATCTATCTATCTATCTATCTATCTATCTATCTATCTATCTATCTATCTATCTATCTATCTATCTATCTATCTATCTATCTATCTATCTTACAAGCCCTGTGGCTTCTGAATCATCTAATTATTTACAGTAGGGAGGATTATTCTACCTCCCTACCTTACCTATAATCTTTTATTTAGATAGATAATCTATTATATTAATACATGCATCTAATTATATTGGTAATACAACATCAATGTGAATATTGAAGATGATAATAATAATAACAACAATAACAATTATTAATATTTATATAGAATCAACATATTCTGCAGCCCTGTACACGCAATAGCAATTATTATTACTATTAGTTTTTTTCTTGATTCGAATAGGGTCAACTTTTTAACTCAAAATTAACATATAAACATTATATAAAGTGAAACATCAACTAACAAAGAAATAAAAGAAGCCTGCACTTCCAATCGAATAATTTTTGTTTACGGTCACATGTACACAAACTCAGCAATGGCAAAAGGTGCCCTTGTTTTTGTTGGGTACATCCTAGTGTAATATTCAAGGTGAGCTAGAAGCAGCCTTCACAAGGTTGTGGTCATGCCGGGGTGTAGCTAGGGGAAGGCTGAAGGGGCTTATGCCCTGGGTAATGGATGTCGGGAGGCGAAATCTGCCCTGGTCAGGGTATTTAGATACAGGGTTTTTGGCAGCAAACTGAATTTTTGCCTTGAGTAAAGAACAACGTAGCTACGATTTACCATACGAACTAATAGAAAAACTATAAAACAAAAATTAAAAAATTCTCTGGGCATCTAAGACTTAGATATAAAATTAGTTTAAAAAAAAGACAATAATTGTAAAGTTTTGCCTGAAAACCCCTTCCCAGTAAACATTCTCTTCCAGGCTTATGACTGAGCCAACCATTTTTTGTCATTGAATGCAGAGAATAGTTTGCTCTGTGATAAGCAGAAAGAGCAGGCAAATTTAGACAGATCGTCCAAAACACAAAATGGCATGTGCCATCTGGTGCCGCATATAAAAACAATGGGTAGTCCAACTCTATTCAGGACTTTGGCATCTAAAATTAACTTTTTTTTAGTATCTTAAAAGAAACCTGTCGTTCCAGCGCCTAAGGCAACATTTACAAGTTCACAAGACAAAAGAGAGGTACTTAGTGCAAACCTACATGGCTCAAAAATAAAAAATACAAAATACAAAAATTTGTATTCCACTGTTGTGTCAATTACTTGCTAAGAATGGACCCATCTCTCTGGAGAGATCTGCAGAGTTGGCAAGTGAATGAAGACATGTGTGACTTTCTTGCATCTGTGTTTAATTGCAAAGTGATTCCTCATTTAATTGCAAGATTTTCAGTTGTAATTAAAAACTTTGTTTAATAATTATCATTAACAATGTAATTAACTTTAATTAACATTACAATGACAATCTCTCCATAAAACAAAATAAACAATTTTGTGTATAGCAGATTACTTCTATGTTTCCCATCGTTTTTGAAACCCTGGCAATGCTCGTGCGTTTTTTTATGGGGTGTTTCTATAGATCCTCATAATGTAGAATAAGCTGTCAGTTACTTTCAAAGGCAGACGCCTGCTGACAGGCGACATGATTATGGAGAATGCTGGTGCATTGATATGGAACTCGCTGCAATCTGCTGCGTTTGCTTAGGAACACAACTGTGGTTGTAAAAAAAAAAAAAGTGAGTTAAAGGGCGGATGAGTCCCCCTGAGCTGACAGCAGATTACTACTTGTAATCAGCCGTCAATTGAAACTGCAAAACCTATAATATCCTAATCCTAATAATATGGGCATCATATTATGGATATTGTGGTGACAAGAAACTTCTACAGAACTGTTATAGGGCTTAAAGGCTTATTTAAAGGGTTGTTTAACCATGCCTACCTCTTTAGAAAATGAAGCCTGCCCGGTTTCTGAAATTGCTGGTGATCAGTTATTTTCACCGGGGTAAGACAAATTGTAGCATTAGGTGGCCATTTAAAAAGATTTGACCATCCATGCAATAAATAGACGAGCCAGGTCCGCCAGACAAGGAGCATCTTATACTTAGCGGCTCTTTGCACCTGTTCCCCCCTCTATGAAGACCATATGCCCTAAAAGGGCATATGGACAAGAGTTGTATGAATGGGACCACCCCTGTAAGGCATGAGTTCATATGACATCATACATTCATTTATATGACATCATATGACATCAGGCATACATTCATATGACATCATGTGTTGAGGTTTGCATATAGATCTGTATCTAAAATGGTGAATAAAAATACTAATAGAGGTCAAGTAAAGAAGCGGGCTCCTTGGTTTAAAGTGTATCTGTCATCAGGAAATCTATTAATATTTACCGTAATGTTTTCCTAATGAAGGAGTCTGATCTGTGTGGGCAATAAGAATGCAGAGAGTCGTCAGTCCAGTTGCATAGACCCAACTCTACACACTTTAACACTTTGCAGTCAGTCCCGACGGGGTCAAACTGTATAGGGACACACCCTACTAGCAAAGAGAAATTATAACACCCAGTTGTCAATTTAGTCATAGATTTCCGGTAGGAATAACAGAGGGACGGCACAATGCAGAGTTCTATTAAAGATTATTCAGATATGTTATTTCATGGGAAATATAAGTATTTACTAAAACACATCAGGTGAGCTGACAGGTACGCTTGTCCAGTTTAGAAAACCCATTTTCATATATCCTATTCAGAAATTGTGAGTTAATAGAGAGGGGTCCACTGTTCAGGAACCTCATCTATTTGCCAGAGTGGAGAACTGTTACCTGGAGCCAGCGGCATAGCTAGGAGGGGGCAGGCGGGGCATGTGCCCCGGGCGCAACTTAGAGGGGGGCGCCAGCGCCACCCCCTCCTGCACTATAATTGTACCTGCGTCTATAGGACACAGGTACAATTAGAAGCAATGAATGGCCGGGTACGTTCCGTGCCCGGCCATTCAGCGCCTTTCAACAAGTGAAGCGGCGCAATACTTTGCGCCGCTTGCGTCATTGAAAGACGCTGAATGACAGGGAAAGTCGTACTGCCCAGCCATCAGCGCCTTTCATAGACGCTTCGTTCAACCCCAGGAGACCTGCGCAGAAGAGAGCAGGTCTCCACTGCTGCCGGACAGCGCAGGAATGGGATTAAGGTGAGTTTGAATAGTTTGTTATTTTATCGTAATAAAAAAGTGTGTGGCTTTATCTACAGGGGGGCTTTATCTACATGGGTGCTGTATCTACAGGGGGGGATTTATCTACCGGGAGGGCTTTATATAAGGGGGGGGCTTTATCTACGGGGGACTATATCTACAGTGGGGCTATATATAGAGGTGGGCTATCTGTGGAGCACTATATACAGGGGTGGACTATATCTACAGGGGGGCTATATACAGGGGTGGGCTATCTATGGAGCACTATATACAGGGGTGGGCTATATCTACAGGGGGGCTATATACAGGAGTGGGCTATCTGTGGAGCACTATATACAGGGGTGGGCTATCTGTGGAGCACTATATAAAGGGGAGGCCTATATCTACAGGGGGCTATATACAGGGGGTGGGCTATCTATGGAGCACTATAAGGGGAGCTATTTGAGGGACACTATATACAGGGGTGGGCTATATGGGGGCACTATCTACAGGGGGCTCTATGGGGGCACTATCTACAGGGGGCTCTATGGCAGGCACTATCTACAGTGGGCACGGTGTGTGTGGGGGACACAGATTATGGTGCTATTATAATTAGAGGTGCAGTGTATGGTGCTAATATATTTTGGGGCGTAGTGTGTGGTATAATGATAACTTTATCTTTGTTTATAGGTGTAGAAATGTTGGAAATCTGAGAAGCTGAAGACATCTGAGCGACAAACTGCAGAAATCAGCTGTGACCGGGAGAAGTCAGCATAGAGGTCTGGATCGGATGGAGAAAAAGAACTAGAATCTGAGACGTCACCGGTGAGTCACTTAATGTAAATGTTTATTCTGCCTCTAATCTCTAATCAGTACTGTAGTCACTGTATGATCTGCAGCGAGATGATGGGTGGTATGTGTAACGTCCGTGGTCGCTAACCACGAACTCCTTCCATCTAGCCGATGCCCTTCTCTCAACAGATGTCTGCACATACGCCGTCCTGCTCCACAGTGACCACCAGGGTGCGCTCACGAGCTCAGTCCAGACTTGAGAAGCCAGAGAGCACGCATTTTGGATATTGAGCTAATTGCTCCCAGAGCACCCTGGGCTATAAGAAGGTCCCAGCCCCATCCTCCCACGTCTCAGCGTTATTCTCGTATTCCAAGTCTGTCTTGCAAATGGTCCCCTAGTGTTTCCTGCTCCCAGTGTTCCCTGTTCCTGTATCCTGTAACCTGTATCCTGGTACGGCCCAGTGGGTCCACGAACCCTACGTGACAGTATGATTATGATATGATTTTTTTTTTTTTGTGAAACAGCATCTCCCAGCATATCCTTACCATTGTTCGGGCCATGCTGTACAGAGCACTATTCTGGTGTTTTGTATAGAACTATATTGCTTGTAAAATGTACAAATGTTTTTATGCTCGAGTTACATAAAAATAAATGTTGAAAAGAAATGACACGTCATTGATTGGTAGAGAAAACAAGCATGGCGAGGGGGAACGAGATGTCGGGAAAGAGGTTGTGGGGGGCGCTAAACTGAATCTTTGCCCCGTATGCTGGAGAACCTAGCTACGCCTCTGCCTGGCCCGTCTCTCGCTTTGGAGGATCTGTCCAGTCCTGAATTACACAGACAACACATTGATATGAGTGGACACTGTGTAATGCTTCATTTCCCCTGTGGTGGTGCTGCAGGGAAAGTGAACACATACTGCCAGGTTTCCCCACAGATTACAGCTGATCGCTGGAGGTACCAGCAGTGGGACACTTTGTGATCTGCTTATTGTCAAGGGATCCTTCCAACAAGTAGGGATTGTATAAAGTGGAGAACCCCTTTAAGTTAATTCAAGCTTTATCATTAAACATGTTTATGTTATTTGCAAGGAGGAAAGTTCTAGGCCAAGTTAAAATGTTTTTGTTCAACAAAAGTGAAATTTGTTCTTACATGTATTTAATGAGAAGATTATAAAAACACAATAATTAGTATTAATGTAACATGACTAACCACTTGGTGCTTAATATGTTCAATTAAATGCCACAGCAGCATTGTTTAATAGGTAATTTGTAAGGCTGCTTGGACTGAGGCTGAAGTAATTACAAAAATACTTGATTAGAAATGTAACAACTTGTAAAGAATAATACGGATGGTTGGAGCGCTCTTGTTTGTGAATGCCGGGATCACATATTTATGAAGTAAAAAGTGGAGATACTGCATTTAATGTGACAGGATATGAGATTCACGCTCATTTATATTCAGTAAGTGGTGGAGTAAAGGACTATTCACAACTGCTTTAGTTATGGATTTAAAGACGTTGCATGAAATTAGTAAAAAGGGTCTATTTGTTACCCAAAAACAGTGCCATACTTGTCCGTAGGCAGTGTCTCATATTGCAGCTCCACCCCATTTCAGCAAATGCAATGTGAAACACAGTCCATGGACAAGAGTGGCACTGTTTCTGGAAACCAGTTGCAATGGTCTTTACTATGGTTGACATGAGTAGAGGGACAGTTCTAGCTTTACTGACTTATTTTCTTTAAGGGTAACTAAACGTTCAACAAACTTCTGACATGTCATAGTGACATCCGAGCACTGAGAACCCCACCGATCGCTATAACAAAGTGGCAGAAGTGCTCGTGTGAGAGCTCAGCCGTTTCGTGTCTGTTCGGCTTTTTCCGGAAATTAATGTAGCAGTGTAGGGGCTCAATAGAAAGTCTAGGAGCCGGTACTCCGATACATCGGCTTTCTGGAAAAATCAGATCAGAAACTAAGCAGCTCAGCGCTCACACGAGCACTTCAGCTGCTTCGTTTTAGCGATTGGTGCGGTCTCAGTGCTCGGACCCCCACCAATCCAAACTTCTGACATGTCACTATGATATATCAGAAGTTTGTTGAACGTTTAGCTACACTTTAAGTTTGTGTCACCTAATTTATCTAGGACAAGCAAACTTCTAAAAGATATTGCACTTAAACTGTTAAATCGGATTTTACCAACAATTTATGTTCTCTAGAATTTTGTAGGTTAATATGTAAAGAACGTGACCAAAATTACAGATGTGTCCACCCTTAAAATAAAACGCATATGTCAAATATATACTTTTATCAAAATGGGATTCTGTGGGCGATGGATGGCATCCGTCAGAGGAATCCATGACAGCCATCCAGCAAAAAAACATATACAATAGTCTCTGTTCCCATCTGTGTCTCTCATTTCCGTTGCTCTGACCCATCATAATAGCAGAACAACGAAAATGACAGGAGTGACAGAAAGGTGCCCTATGTACTGTTGGGTTTCCGTCATGATGTCCGTCATTTTCACTAACAATATAACACTGCATGCTATTCTATTTTGTCTGTGATTGTGGCTGGAATCTGCGATGGAAGCTCCTGACGGAGACTCCAACGCAGATGTGAACAAAGTCATATACACTTTCTAATATGGAAGTTTATCGGCAATGGATGGCTAAAGATGGCTTCCTTTGGAGGCATATGTTTTGTTTAGCATCTTGTGCCCTACATCTCGGGATATGTTGGGTTTAGAGATGAGTTAAGGGAAGATACATCTGTTTATCATAACTGCTAAGGGCCTGTTCACATCACCCTTGCCCTTTTGTTGATGGGTTCTGTATGAGGTTTACGTCGGGCTAACCCCTCAACAGAAAGGCAAACGGAAACCTAAGCTTCTGTTCCCTCACCATTGATATCGATGGTGACGGAGACCTAGCTAATGGTTTCCGTCTGTCACCGTCGTGACAGGGTTCCGTTGTTCTTGACGGAACCAATAGCGCAGTCGGTGATGTGAGCAAAGCCTAATACTTCCATATTTTAAGGGGGCTATCACGTGAACTGGACCGCAAAACTGATGAGACATGCATATTAGCATAAAACAAGCATTTCTAGACTGTTTAGGGGGTGGTCCTGGACAGAGGGGTGAGCTTAAATGTTTCAATGTTGGGAAGTACAACATATGGGATTGCTGAATGTTTTATTCCAAAATATAGTCAGCCACCTCTTAGCTGCTATGACAGCAATCACTCTTTTGGGAAGGCTCTGCATTAAATATGGAAACATGGAAGTGGGGATAAAATGACACAACAGTATGCTGAAGAGAACTGGTGCAGTCTTAAAGGGGTTTTCCAGTCCCATAAAATTGATGGACTATCCTCATGATAGGCCATCAATAGGTGATCGGTCGGGGTCTGACTCCTGGCACCCCCGCCGATCAGCTGTTTTGAAGGGTCTGCAGCACTCGTACCTTCATTTCTACTGCTCGCTCTGCTCACAAGTGTGTTGGCGATACACAGCGTGAGCCGTGAGCAGTAGAAATGTAGGGGAAGCAGAGCTCGTACGAGCGCTGCTGCCCCTTCAAAACAGCTGGAGTGCCGGGATTTGGACCCTGACCGATCGCATATTGATGGCCTATCCTGAGGATAGGCTATCAATTTTTTGGGACTGGAAAACCCCTTTAAGGCATAGGTGGTCACACTAAATGTTGATTTCTTTTTAATTTATTGATATTTACAAACTTTCATGCCATTCCTTTTACATCTTGTTCAACATTTTTATGTTCTATGTGCTAAAAGAGTCACTGTCTCGAGACAGATACACTGTTAACACTAGCAGCTATAGGTTACACTTAAAGGGGTATATGGATGTCATAGAGGGGGTTCCCCCTCTTGCCAACCACCCCCCCCCCCCACATGAGTCAGAGCGGAGATCTGCTAACAATGAGTGCCTGTTGTTCTATTGGACCCGGCCCGTACATATATTACATGGATGGCGATTCATCTGAATGGCTGGCATGTAATATTACAGTGGACGCTTCAGGGGAAATATATAACTGCCCAATGCTTCCCCCAGTGATTACAGCTGATTGCCAGGGGTTTCTGAAGCCAGAACGGCGTCGATTACCTGATCGCTATGCCAGCTTCAATATAAAAATGGGTTGTCGTGATGTGACAATCTCTTTAAACTACTGGATAGATTTATACAAAACACTCTCCACAACACAGAACCTGAGTGTAGGGGACCATATACTCAGTGGTGGATTAAGTAGACCATAGGCCCTGGGCTGTTACCTAAACCTGGGCCCCCCTTCTACACCGCCTCCATGCCGTGCTGTAACTATTGTTAACACTACCTTTTTGTGCAAGCATTAACAAATGGGTGTTACGATTCCCCTTCTCAAAGGGATTTGTCCCTACATACTGACAGTCTCCTAACATTGCTGACAGTATCACATTGTGCAGGGGCACATCCTCCTGACAAGGAGAATGGTAACACCCATTTGTCTATCAGTCCTGGACTGCACAAAGATATTATGTGAAATGCAAAGATTTACTAAAATAAACATGTCAGGAGAGGTGACAGATTCTCTATAAATCTAGTGACTCACAGGTGACGTCTTCTCAGATTCTAGATTTTTTTCCCCCTCTTTTCTTCTACATGCAGTCCAGATATCATGACGACTTCTACCGTCCATGATCCATTTCTGCAGAATTTGACACTCAGGTGTCTTCGGCTCCTCACTTTTCCAACATTTCTACACCTATAAGCAAAGATTCTCATGGTGCCACACACTGTGCCCCTAAATATGATAATAACCATACACTGTGCCCCTGATTAAAATAGTACCAAAGACTGTGCCTCTGAATATAATTCACACACTGTGTCCCCTGTAGATAGCGCCACACAGAGCCCCCTGTAGTAAGTGCCACACACCCCCTGTAGATAGCATCACATACACTCCCATGTACATAGTGCCACACACAGCCCCCTGTAGATGGTGCCCCACAGCCCCCACTATAGATAGTGCCACACAGCACCCCTGTAGACAGCGCCACACACTGCCCTGTAGACAGCGCCACACAGCCCCCCTGCAGATAGTGCGACACCCTATAGATAGCTTCACACAGCCCCACTGTAAATAGTGCCACACAGCCCCCCTGTAAATAGTGTCACACAGCCCCTCTGTAAATAGTGCCACACAGCCCCTGTAGATAGGGCCACACTGCCCCCCTGTAGATAGGGCAACACAGCCCCCCTGTAGATTGTGGCAAACACCCCATGTAGATGGTGTTAACGCCCCATATATAGCACCCCCCTGTAGATAGCGCCACACAGCCCCCTGTAGAATGTGCCACCCCCTCCCCTGTATATACGGCACACAGCTCCCTGTAGAATGCGTCACCACACTGTAGATAGTGCATCACTTACCTGTCCACATTCTAGTGCCGTCCGCTTCTCCAATGACGCAGACCTGGTCTCTTCTGACCAGGCTGTATCGAGCGGAGTGACGCAAGTGGCGCGATGATGCCATCGTGTCATCTGCATCACAAAAAATTAGCTGATTGGCGGGGAAGGGAACCGGTGGCACACTTGCCAGCAATGTCAATTTTATCTGTCCATAGGACACGGATACAATTGAGTCTAGGGCCTTCAGTTTTGTTGCATTTTTTGCCGCAAATTGCAGCAAAAACATGACAAAACTGCTATGTGGTTTATACTTTGAGCAGCCATGGGCCCCCCGGGAGCCTTGAGCCCCGGACGGCCACCTATAACAGACCTATGGCGATCTGCCATTGCGTATACTATGCCAGGAATCCAGATGAAAAGGATACTTGGGTGGGGCATAGTGAGAAAAGCCCTGTCTATCAGCCAATGACTTCTTTACTAATATACTAGCACTATTTATTTTTCTACAAAAAAATTGCCAATTATTAATTTTATGGCAGTAGACTTTTTGGAATATTTTGAATGTACTATTTTCTTTGTATTAGCCATAAGTTTTCCTATTTTCATAATTTCTCATTACTTCTCCTTTAGTTGGCAATGCCTGGAGTTCTCTACATCTCAAACGTCAGGACTATTATGTAGTTACAATTGCTAACATGCCTCCATTCAACTACCCAGTATTAAAATGGGAAAACCACTTTATATTCAGAAACAAAGGCAAAATAGATCTGACTTTCTAAACTACATAAGTGCTACATTTAGTTTCCAGCAAGGTCTTTTACATTCCCTACATCTTCTACTTTTTGTGGTAGGGCAGAGCAAAAGGACAATTTAAGATTGGCCATCAGATATCAGGCGCTGAATTAAAATGACAAACTAAGACTTCGGGGTTTGGATAGTTGATGCTCTTACAGACGTTACTGTAGGCCAATCCTTGGAGTGTCACTTACATTAGCTCTGAGGTAATCTCCTACCCCACACATCCACCAAAGGATAAGATGACATGATCAGTTAATCAACAGTGACAGGAAAGGGGGGGCTTTGAATTAATTTTTTTGGAGGGAAGTTCAAGATTAAAGCGCCGATGTTCTTCCCTTTAACACTGCAGATCATAAGTGTCGAAAGTATAGAGATTGTCAAAAAATTTATGTTCTATGCCCTTGTCTCCTGGGGGGTAGTTTGCATATAAACATCCAAGGGGTCTAAAAGTTATTACAGTACCAGTTTATTCCAGCCGATATAAAACACAATGCGAGTGGGAGAACAGTAACGTCCTTATTAATGGCACACGCTATAATATCATACTGTCCTGTAAATCGAATTTTTTTAAGCAAAACTACTTCATTTTCCATTAAGCATGTGTAATATACATAGAGATTTCAATACCTCGCTAAAAATAAACTCCTGTCTACATTATAAGTGACATTTTTGTTACAGTTACAAGAATCATGATCATGGCCAGATTATAAGGGCAAAGGGGGCAAATGACCCTGGGCCTCCACCATCTAGGGATCATCACCATCTAGGGGCCTCCAACGTCCTCCTAAGGATGATTATTATTTTGGCATTGTACGATTGCATTAAACAAACAAGAGGGGGGAGGAATCCTACAGCTCACCAGTCCAAATGAACAAACTCGGACTGCGCACGGATCCTCGTGGCGGCACACAATGAAAATAAAAACAAAAACGGAGAACCTTGATTCAGCGCTTGGTTTAAAAAAGAGGAAGTCTTCCATCTTGATTTTGGATATATAAAATCCAAATCCAAATTGCACAGTGGGGTGATTGATACAAAAGATAGCCTACGCGTTTCAGACGAGTCACATGTCCTTACTCATGGCATATTATACAATATATGTAATGTATATAAATGTATAATATGCCACGAGTAAGGACGTGTGACATTGGAATTTATATATTCAAAATAAAGATGGAAGACTTCTTTTTAAACCAAGCGCTGGATCAAGGTTCTCCGTTTTTGTTATTATTGCATTAAACCCTTATTTGTGTACTACACTCTTTATAGGCAATTTTTTTCTAGCTAGTGCCATTTCCCCTTCCTCGACAAAAAGTAAAACATAGGAGCCCTCCACACAATGTTTCGCTGAAGGCATCTCCACAGACTTTGTTTTGACGCTGGTCATGATCATTCTATACTTTGGGATTTCATATCTATAACTGCGTGGGGACAGAATCACAGACTGGGAGTCATCAGATCGACGATAGGGTATGTTGACTTGTCGTTGCTGAGAGAGGAAGGCACTTCAAAGTATAAAAAAATCTTCCAACAGTCTCACGACCAGGACTGGAGAGAATTTAAAAAATGGGCGTTTCCAGATGGAAAGGGGTGGGGCTTAAGATGTCCCGCGATTTGGGATTCAAATATTGGGAGCTATGGTATAAACCAGACAGCAGGTAGATAGCTGTACAGACAAGGTTAAGGTTATAAAACAGACAAGTACCAAAAATTAGAACCAGGATTTGTTATAAATATTTATTGATAAAAACACAAGGAAAAGCATGAAGATAACAAAACTAGTATTCACAGACACATGCCTGGCCACAATTCAATTCAGAGATAGAAAAAAATACTTGGAAACACCAACTGCTTGCCAGAAATACTAAGACGCCCCCATACCCCCAGGGGAACTAGACAAATAAATACATGGAGAATTGGTTCTACAGAAAATATATATGTACATAAAACAGAGCTTTCAATAATCTATTATAAAAACCACCACTCCCCAGGCGTCATGTCCCACGCCGGTCCTCTCTCTGCCTTTGTCCGGTGGATGAACCAGCCACTGACACGCTCCTAGCACACGCTGACCCTGGTATTCTTAAAGGGCCAGCACATGCCAAATTTGAAATTACCACCCGACCCTCTAAAAAAAGCCCTGCCTGCCTCTGCTATATATTGCCAGAGCAATTTGGCTACCTCGAGTTCCAAGTGTTCCAAGAGTTTCCCTGATGTCTTGTTTCTATATTCCTGTGCACCCACCTCTGCCATCTGCCCCGAACCATTGCTGTGTTTACCACTCTGCCTCTACAAATGTGAGCACTCACCAATGGAGACTATTCTGGGGTTCCCCCACAGCAAAGTCCAAATCCCTATACAGGGGTTAACGGGTCAAGACCGGAGGTTCACTTAGACTTCGCTCCCTATAGTAGCCCTAAGTCAAATCCGTTGGTGAGAAGGAGGGTTCACACCGCCCCCCACTGACCTTACCATAGCCCAATCTTTGGGCTGTCATTACATCCACTGTTTATTTCTAGTATACAAGAAGTTAGTACTGTAGGGAGAAAAAAGTAATATGCATTTGAAAAATAGTGATCCAGATTTATAAAAAAAAAACAATGGACAGATTTGAAATTAGACATCAAGGGGGTGTGGCTGAACAACTTGCATTGATCACGGCAAATTTATTCTGGACTGGCACCATTTTTTTTGGGCACAAAATATTTTTACATTTATATGACAACCATGAGGTGATGCATGGAAAGGCATTGCGTTTCGTACACTGTATCGTGTGCAATCTTGATACACTTGGCACCAAATGAAGTGAATCACTCTACCTTTGTAGTGTCTTACATATGATGCTATTGATGATTATTGAATACTTTACTTTGCTTCCGACTTCGGTACATTTTGGGTTTCTATTTTACATAGTATAATAAACTGCAATACTGAGACACAACATTTGCAGGTTACAACTGCAAATGGGCGCCAAGGTCTTGCGCTTATATATTACAGTTTCTTTAAAAGCGTGACACATTCAATCTCGTCCAGAACCTTGGGATATCTTGTTTTTCTACATTAAAGCTTAGCATATTTGCAAAAAATTCTGGAAGACTTTATGAGGAGCGACCTTGGTTTTTCCAAGACTCTTTCAGCTGAGGCCTTGTCATGTCAATGTTAAAATGATTAACACAAAGATTGTTTGTCTGGTTGTAGAACCAAAGTCCCTGAAGAGGGAGGTGCTGATATGAAAACTCGTGTTAATTCCCTGGGACCATAACTTTTTGACCCCAGAACTTAGACTCACTTATCAGCATTCCACTTATATATTAGTCAACAAACGAAAAATGGAAAAGTGGTAAAATCTTTTACATAAAAGGGGGTCCACTGACCAGTACCCCCCTTCTATTATCATGAGAAAACTGCTGAAGAGTGGCTACCAGCTGCGTAACTAGAAAAGACTGGGCCCCTTAGCAAACTTTTGACTGGGGCCCCCCTCCGCTGGGTATCACACAACCCCCCCTTTTAGATAGTGCCTCCCTATAGATTCCACCACACAGTCCCCCCCTATAGATAGCACCATACACAGCCCCCTATAGAAAGGGCCATACACAGCCCCCTGTAGATAACGCCATACAGCCCCCCTGTAGATAACGTCTTACAGCCCCACAGGATAGGGGATACATATGTGATCGCTAGCAGCGATAAGAAGAACGGGGTCCGAAAGTCCCCCGAAGTTCTCCTTGACAAACCTCGGACTTCCGGCGTCTGCACAGTTCAATAAAAATGAAAGGAGCGCTGATCACGCATGCGCACAAGCGCGACCGGTGCTAGAGTCATTTCTATGGAGCTGCCGACAGACCCCAGAAGTACGAGGTTTGTCAAGGAGAACTTCGGGGGACTTTCGGTCACCCGTTCTCCTTATCACATGTATCCCCTATCCTGTGGATAGGGGATGCATGTCTTTTGTAGGAACAACCCCTTCAGCGGCGTCGCTCTGCAGCAGCCATAGCAGCTGCTAGCGGAGCCTCCGGCCATGGAGGGGGGGCCGTGCCGGCGTGTGGCACGGTCCCCCTCATGCTGCGGACCCCGTAGCAGCCGCTACGGCTGCTATAGCGGTAGTTATGCCACTGGTGGCTACCGTTCTGGCAGAGAGGTAAATAAACTTTTTAAAAACTTTTACATGTTATAGTGACATGTCAGAAGTTCTGATCGGTGGGAGTCCAAGCACTGAGTCTTGCCTGAGCCCAATGCCGCTTTGTTTCTGATCAGCTGTCCTCGGAAAGCCAAGCGATCGGCATATGGGCTCCGTAGAAAGTCTATGGGTCTGTACACCACTCACTTGGCTTTCCGAAGAGAGGCGATCAGAAATAAAGTGGCATAGCGCTCACCCGAGTGATTCTGCCACTTGGATTTAGTGATCACCACCGATCAAAACATCTGACGTATCACTATGGCGTCAAATGGATTTTAAAAAGTTTAGTTACCCTTTAACGTGACCATCGTAGTCTATTCAGATAATGTACTGCAGGGGACAGGAGTGGCCGCACAGAGCTCCCCTCCGCAATTACCGCTAACCTCACCCATATAAATACCCTTAACTAAAGTTTGCCATACAAATGCAATAGGTGTCGGTTGAGGTCACTTTCACACTGCATTTCCCCTGCACATTTGACATATGCGTCGGGAAAACTCCCACAGGTCCCTTTATACCTTTTGGAAATTTTTTTGCCTGAGAATAGCGTAATCAACTCTGCTATTCTATTTAGAGGCATTCAATAAAAAAATGTATACCGTGCGGTATATGTTTTTTTAACATGAGGGTCTATGTGTGAAAGACGCCACTATATGGCATCTATCATAAGCTTTTCAATAGCTTTTCATGATGTATCCATTTAACGGATGCCATAATAGCCTATGGGTGATGAATGCCTGTGACAGATGATTATCAGTGGCATTCATTCCCTATAGATTATTATGGGATCTGTTTAACGAATTTGTCATGAAAAGATCACGAGAGTTCATGGCTTATACGTTTAACGGATCCTATAATAGTCAAGGAAGCCACTATTAGGGCCTACGTTTCACATATACATCTGGATCTATTCTCGGCATATACGTCAAATGGAGACCAAAAACAAATGTGAAAGGAGAATAAACGCTTGTTCGACTGACAGCTATTTCACCCAGCTCCACCTTAAACATGTAATCGGGAGAAGGGAATAAGCTGCTGCCAGACACCTCTTATCTCTGGCAGAAACAAAGGATCACACATGTTAAAATGTGTCTGATCCCTCCCCCAGGACTACTATTATCTGTGTATAGAAAAATAGAAGGTTGACCACAAAAAAAGATCACATGGTCCATCTAATCTGCGCCTATATTATTTGCTGTTTATTTTTATCTTAGGATAGATATATGTTTATCCCAGGCAGGATTACATTCACTTAATATTGAGATACAGCTTCTATGTATCCTGTATTCATAGAAGCTGTTTCGTTTTGTCAAATCCGATTACGTCAGTTCAGCTTCTTCAACTGATGACTTGGCTAAAAGCTCCTCTTGCGGGTCTCTGACACACAGAATCCAGCTGATATCGATCACATCTAAGATATGAACTTAGATGTATTCGTTATTTGCTGGAACCTGTGTGTCAGAGACGCGCAGGGCCAGCGTTCACTGGACCGTCAGTTCCACTGACCTGACGGATTCAGGTTTCAGCGCAGGAAGCTCTATCTGAACAGCAAAAATAATTTAAAAAAACAAAACAAATAACAAAGTTGCACAAAACTCTCTAATTTTAGTAAAAAAAACATGTCTTTGAAGGTGTACATATCCTTTAAGACTTTCCACCATTTTTGTGGCCCGTCTTTGGACCCGTTCTGTAGCCATCTTAACTATACACTGTAGATGCTGACCCACAATACACAATGAGCCAATTTTTTTTATCATGGCCAGATTCTGCAATAAATGGTTCTAAGGCTATGTTCACACGCAAACTCAAAAATGTCTGAAAATACGGAGCTGTTTTCAAGGGAAAACAGCTCCTGATTTTCAGATGCTTTTTAAGCCACTTGCGATTTTCGCTGCGTTTTTTACGGCCGTTTTTGGAGCTGTTTTATATAGAGTCAAAAAACGGCTCCAAAAACGTCCCAAGAAGTGACTTGCACTTCTTTTTCATACGGGCCATCGGAGCAGAACGACATTTTCCCCATTGAAATCAATGGGTAGATGTTTGGAGACGTTCTGCTTCCGATTTTTCGGCTGTTTTTCGGGCGTTTACGGCCCGAAAAACGGCCGAAAATAGGCCGTTTGAACATACCCTTATTGTGCAAGAAGTAAATTTAGTCCACCTTAGAATAATCCCTTTTTTAAATTTATTTAAAGAGGATCTATATGGGGATAGCACGATAAATTTCAACTTAAAAATCGTTAGCCCCCACACAAATAAAAAATTTGCTAAATATAATTTAAAAACTGTAAAAAAACATAAAAAATGCATTATAAGGTGCGTGCGGAATATGTACATGATCTGACTCACCGCGGGAGTGAGGTCCGAACTTCCTGTACAGCAGTGCGAATCACGCCCAGTGGGGCTCCCATAAAACCCGGCAGCATAAAGTGTAGCGCCAGAAGATCTGGGCATGACCAGCGAGATCTTGCAGCTCTAACTAAAGGAACGCTTTCTACAGCATTTATATAGCAGTTATCGATTATATATAATATATACACAGTGGTGTTTTTAGAGCGTTGAGTTTTACATTGTATGCCACCAGGATTTATGGAAACACCACTGGGCATGACGGAAGATGCTGGATAAGAAGTTCAGACCCGATACCTGTGATGAGTGAGCGCATTAAGATATTCTAAGTGCGTCCTATAATGAATTTTTTTAATATTATTATTATTATTATTTATATTTAGTTAATAAAAAAAATTTGTACGGACTAACAATTTTTTCCTTAATACAAATCATGTTATCCCCATCATACTGTAGGCATCACATTTAGGTAATAAAGGGAGGCCTCTTAAAGGGATATTCCTAAAATCATAAATGATCACCTATTCACAGGATCACTCGGACCCCAACCGATCGGGAGAACGGGTGTCCCAAACCCCAAAATCCTCCTCAATGCTCGACCGCAGTAAGGATGACATTGAAAGGAACGGCGGTCAACCATAGACGCCGCCACTCCATTCAAAGTCTAGGGGACTGGTGGAAACAGCCGAGTACAGCACTTAGCTTTTTTTGTCATTCTCATAGACATTGAATGGAGCAGTGGGCGCTGGCTAGACTGCCACTACATACAAGCTCCTCCTCACAGTGATGAGGATCTTGGGGTTTGGGACCCCCTTCTCACAATCAGTGGGGGTCCCAGTGGTGGGACCCTTAACAATCAGAAAATTATCACCTATTCACCTATTCTGTGGATAGGTGATAATTGATGTTTTTGGGAATACCCCGTTATGGACACCCTTGCCTTTCCTTGGTCTGAACTCTGTGTTCATAATTTGCAATTACTGCAGAAGAGGTGAAATGTAATATGAAAATAGGTGTAAAGAAAGAAAGAACGAAGAAAGCTATGAGGTTAAAGGGGATTTCCCATGAGGGACAAGTATGACCTATCCACAGGATAGGTCATAAATGTCAGATAGATGTCACCTATCTCTAGAACGGGGCCTCCTAAACCCCATTCTACTGCTCTGTGTTGTGGCTGAAGCGTGTGATTTCTGACCAAAAATTACGGAAATAGCGTAGCTTGCTGAGCTACGCTTTTTCGGTAAGTCCCATAGAACTGAATTGTAGTTACGAAGACAGCGCCATTCACTACTATGGGAGTTACCGAAACAAATCTGACATTTATGACATATCCTGTGAATATTCCAAAAAGTAAAATATTTGAGGCAGCACAAATCCCGATATCATGAGCGGTGTCACGCTGTAAAATCAGACAAACCCAGTCTGACGTAATGTAATCCCTTTTTCGAGAAAGACCCTCCACTTGTCACGGGTCGAAAAGATGCCATTTTTTACTGGATGTTTGACCAATAAAGGAACATATTGATTGAAATTTTGGAGACGTGTGCTGCTGTTCAACCACGCTTTTTCGGAGGATATCCTGTGAATATGTCATAAATGTCTCTAATGGGAAAACCCCATTACGGGTATGTGGCGATTTTCTTGTAAGTTGCATTGACAAAGTCACAATACTTTTTGTATTTTGTATTTCCCTAGGACAGCTTTGTGGTGTCGGTAATTAAAGGAACACTCTAGGCAAAACTGATACACTGTATTATGCCTAATGCAAGGCTTGAGGGGGCGGAGCTTGACGTCTACCTTTGTTGTTCTTTGAATCTCTGAAGTTTTACATGGAGTGTTCCTTTAACAACTTTTTTGAAATGTCAGAGGATCGGTCTTCTTTTTAATATTATGACAACTAAAATTAAAAAATAAATGTCTTTCGGACATTGAACAAAAGTGACTGAACGGGATTAATTATTTTGGTGCATGAATGGCCAATTTTTTTTATAACCACAATTGTATGACATGGTTAAAAGGCAAAACAAAAAGTTTCAACCTCAAAGTTATATTTATAAAAACACTAAAAGACTTACCAGGAAGGAGTCAGTTGCGTTCTTACATCTTAGGTACGCGTACTGGCTGCTTGTCTACTTTTCTGCAATAGGAGACAAATGGCAAGGTACCTGAACCCCTACCCTTCCTCTGGTTCTTAGTGGCTCCATAGTAGCCCTCTTTTTACTTGCCAGTCAGGCTCGAAAGACCACAATGAGCATTTTTGTAATATATTTATTTATTTTCCTTGAATAGGTCGACTCTACTAAGGTTGAAACAATGATAATGTGGGAAATATACTTTTTTTTCCGCCAAGGTTGCTGCTTTAAGATAATTTTTCATTGAGCTAGACATCCAAGGACACTTAAATCTAGACAGTCAACACAATTAATCAATTAGACGCAAGTCAGGGTTCTGTATATGCTAAATGACTGTATTTGCGTTTTTCACTTCTTAATGTGCTACTAACCTAATAAAAAAAAAGATGAAAACCGTGATAAATAAGGTTGATCTGAAGTCCTGCTTCCAAATTTCCAGACGAGGCGCATTTGTAGTCACACGTAAACTTTTGTTTCGACAAAGCCATATAGATTAATGACAGACTTTTCTTGCCTTGTCTAAGGCAACGTTTCCTAACCAGGCTTCCCGGGGTTCCTTAACTCCTTAAAGACACGGACAATTTTCGTTTTTTAATTTTCGTTTGTTCCCCTCCCCGCCTTCCCAAAGCCATAACTTTTTTGTTTTTCATTGTCATGTGTGGGCTGTTTTTTTTCGGGACAAATTGTAGTTTTTCATGTGACCATTTAATGTATCAGATACTGCAATGTACTGTAAAACGGAAAAAATATATTTGTGGGAGGAAATGAGGAAAAAAAACAGCGATTACGCCATTTTTTGGCGGTTTTGTTTTACGGCGTCCATCATGCTCTAAAAATGTCAAGTTCACTTCATTCTACTGGTTGATATGATTAGAACCGATAAAAACACAGGGACATATACAGAAACACCGAAAAAGGCCATACTTGCAAATGGACACAGCCAGGCCAGAAATGCTGATGAAAGGGCGAGCAGGTGCTTTAAATAATAATAGCCACTCCCACTAGTCTTGAGGGGAGTGGTGTGTGGTGCATGGGATGTGTAGTAAGAAATAATAAATGAATAGTGTGTGTGCAAGTGTAATACTATAAGTGAAATATAGGGGGCAGTAATAAATGAAGTGCCTCAATAGAAATAAATGGATAATGGGGTGCAAGTGAGTGAAACATGGAGGGATAGTGTGTATGTCATGAGGCACAACGTGTATAGCCAGGTAGAAGCCTATTTGTGACGCCTTGATAATTCATAGAGCGGGCTACCCTGCTTGCTATGCCAAACAACAACACACCATGCTCTCCCAGCATCAAAGACCCGGCTGTGTCCAAGAGAAGCGAATATACATAATAATGAAAAATACCTGGGGTATTGGTAATCATTTTGGCCAAAAGGACGCAAGCTCGCAATCCACGACAAGGATCCCCAGACTTGCGAGTCCCTAAATCCTAAACTGGAACAGAACGTTCCTGATGCACAAACAGAACCGATAAAAACACAGGGACATATACAGAAACACCGAAAAAGGCCATACTTGCAAATGGACACAGCCAGGCCAGAAATGCTGATGAAAGGGCGAGCAGGTGCTTTAAATAATAATAGCCACTCCCACTAGTCTTGAGGGGAGTGGTATGTGGTGCATGGGATGTGTAGTAAGAAATAATAAATGAATAGTGTGTGTGCAAGTGTAATACTATAAGTGAAATATAGGGGGCAGTAATAAATGAAGTGCCTCAATAGAAATAAATGGATAATGGGGTGCAAGTGAGTGAAACATGGAGGGATAGTGTGTATGTCATGAGGCACAACGTGTATAGCCAGGTAGAAGCCTATTTGTGACGCCTTGATAATTCATAGAGCGGGCTACCCTGCTTGCTATGCCAAACAACAACACACCATGCTCTCCCAGCATCAAAGACCCGGCTGTGTCCAAGAGAAGCGAATATACATAATAATGAAAAATACCTGGGGTATTGGTAATCATTTTGGCCAAAAGGACGCAAGCTCGCAATCCACGACAAGGATCCCCAGACTTGCGAGTCCCTAAATCCTAAACTGGAACAGAACGTTCCTGATGCACAAACAGAACCGATAAAAACACAGGGACATATACAGAAACACCGAAAAAGGCCATACTTGCAAATGGACACAGCCAGGCCAGAAATGCTGATGAAAGGGCGAGCAGGTGCTTTAAATAATAATAGCCACTCCCACTAGTCTTGAGGGGAGTGGTGTGTGGTGCATGGGATGTGTAGTAAGAAATAATAAATGAATAGTGTGTGTGCAAGTGTAATACTATAAGTGAAATATAGGGGGCAGTAATAAATGAAGTGCCTCAATAGAAATAAATGGATAATGGGGTGCAAGTGAGTGAAACATGGAGGGATAGTGTGTATGTCATGAGGCACAACGTGTATAGCCAGGTAGAAGCCTATTTGTGACGCCTTGATAATTCATAGAGCGGGCTACCCTGCTTGCTATGCCAAACAACAACACACCATGCTCTCCCAGCATCAAAGACCCGGCTGTGTCCAAGAGAAGCGAATATACATAATAATGAAAAATACCTGGGGTATTGGTAATCATTTTGGCCAAAAGGACGCAAGCTCGCAATCCACGACAAGGATCCCCAGACTTGCGAGTCCCTAAATCCTAAACTGGAACAGAACGTTCCTGATGCACAAACAGAACCGATAAAAACACAGGGACATATACAGAAACACCGAAAAAGGCCATACTTGCAAATGGACACAGCCAGGCCAGAAATGCTGATGAAAGGGCGAGCAGGTGCTTTAAATAATAATAGCCACTCCCACTAGTCTTGAGGGGAGTGGTGTGTGGTGCATGGGATGTGTAGTAAGAAATAATAAATGAATAGTGTGTGTGCAAGTGTAATACTATAAGTGAAATATAGGGGGCAGTAATAAATGAAGTGCCTCAATAGAAATAAATGGATAATGGGGTGCAAGTGAGTGAAACATGGAGGGATAGTGTGTATGTCATGAGGCACAACGTGTATAGCCAGGTAGAAGCCTATTTGTGACGCCTTGATAATTCATAGAGCGGGCTACCCTGCTTGCTATGCCAAACAACAACACACCATGCTCTCCCAGCATCAAAGACCCGGCTGTGTCCAAGAGAAGCGAATATACATAATAATGAAAAATACCTGGGGTATTGGTAATCATTTTGGCCAAAAGGACGCAAGCTCGCAATCCACGACAAGGATCCCCAGACTTGCGAGTCCCTAAATCCTAAACTGGAACAGAACGTTCCTGATGCACAAACAGAACCGATAAAAACACAGGGACATATACAGAAACACCGAAAAAGGCCATACTTGCAAATGGACACAGCCAGGCCAGAAATGCTGATGAAAGGGCGAGCAGGTGCTTTAAATAATAATAGCCACTCCCACTAGTCTTGAGGGGAGTGGTGTGTGGTGCATGGGATGTGTAGTAAGAAATAATAAATGAATAGTGTGTGTGCAAGTGTAATACTATAAGTGAAATATAGGGGGCAGTAATAAATGAAGTGCCTCAATAGAAATAAATGGATAATGGGGTGCAAGTGAGTGAAACATGGAGGGATAGTGTGTATGTCATGAGGCACAACGTGTATAGCCAGGTAGAAGCCTATTTGTGACGCCTTGATAATTCATAGAGCGGGCTACCCTGCTTGCTATGCCAAACAACAACACACCATGCTCTCCCAGCATCAAAGACCCGGCTGTGTCCAAGAGAAGCGAATATACATAATAATGAAAAATACCTGGGGTATTGGTAATCATTTTGGCCAAAAGGACGCAAGCTCGCAATCCACGACAAGGATCCCCAGACTTGCGAGTCCCTAAATCCTAAACTGGAACAGAACGTTCCTGATGCACAAACAGAACCGATGGTTGATATGATTCCGGCAGTACCAAATTGATATGTTTTTTTTTATGTATTACCATTTTTATTAAAAAAAAATATTTGCTAAAAAAAATTACTTTTGTGTTGCCGTGTTCTGAGAGCCATAGCTTTCTTTTTTTTTTTCCATCGATTGAGTGATGTGATGGCTTATTTTTTGCAGGAGGAGCTGTCATTTTTATTGGTACCATTTGAGTACATGCGAATTTTTGATCACTTTTTATTCCTTTTTTTTTGAGGGGCTAAGATGATCAAAAAATAGCAATTTGGGTGTTTTACGTATTTTTTTTACGCCATTTACCAAGCGGGTTAAATAATGTTATATTGTAATAGTCCGGATATTTACAGAAGTGGCGATACGAGTTATGTTAACTAAACTGAGAAAATGAGAAAAGGTTTTTTCTTTTTAAAAACCTTTTTGGCTTTTTGGAACATTAAAAAAACTTTATTTAACAGTTGTTTTTTTTTACAATTTTTATTAGTCCCCAAGGGGAATTGAACCAGCAATCGTTGGATCACTTACGTGATACACTGCAATACTAATGTAATGCAGTATACTGGGTTTTTAATAGTCGGAGGCAGGGCTTCATAAGAGTACAAAAATGGCAGACCTGGGGGCCTTCATTAGGCCCCATTGCTGCCTTGACGACTATTGGCACCCCACAATCGCTTACTCTGTAGCATTGTTTTTGCTGTCAAAAATACTGAATCCCAGTTGACCCAATTAAAAGTCAATGGAATCCATCAGGATACATTTGAAAATGGATCGGTCATAGATGTTATGTTTCCGTTATAAATAGAAGCCATGGCGCTAGTGTGAACAAAATACTTTCAACTTAGATGTAGACAATATTAGATGGATCCTGTGAGTCAGGACCCGCTCTCAGCCAAACCGTCAGTTCAGCTGAACTGAAAGAATTGGCTGAGAGAGATCAATACAGAAACAAAGTAAAGAAAATAAAAATAATAAATGTCAATGCTTTTTTTATGCAATCCGTCATTTAAAAAAATCATATATATTAAAATGCAACTTATATGTACCCCAAAATTATGCCTAAAAAACTGGTCCCACAAAAAAGAAGGTGTCCAATAGAAGTCATAGTAATAAAAAAATTATCGCTGATGGAATGCGGTTAGGATAAAAAAAAGGAAAATTCTTGCTGACCTTAGCACGAAAATAGGCTTGGTCCTTAAGGGTTTAGTAAAGGGTTAAAATTTGACTCCTGTTTATTTTACATGTTAAATAAATAAATTCTGTTGTCTAAATTCTAACCTCCGAGAGAACTAAATTTCGTGAAATAGAGCAGAATAAAAAGCAAAAAAAAAAAGCAAAAAAAGAAAATGGAACCTTTGACACATCCAAATTCTCTTTTGAAATTCAATCAATAAAAAAAAAAGTGCAATAATTAATTCTACGTGGCCTCTAATTAATTATTATATGTTCCATTATTTTTCCAAATTGCTTTCTTTATTATTGTTACATTGAAGCTTAGCTGTTGAATGAAAGACGTATTTTCCCATCACCCGCTCCCTCCCTCGTTGCCATCATAATACATTTCCTTTCTTTTTTATGTGATGTAGTGGTACTTAAATTCTGGTAGTAAAAAAAAAATTTCAAAAAATTCTATATAACAAAAACAAGACATGAGAGACAGGTAAGTAGCCTGTTCTCCTTTGTGATCGCCAACCCCCCATCAAGGTGGTGACACAGTTTAACCCCTGTTGGCATTAAATGTGAATAACTGCAGGCTGATCCATCTGGAGTAGACGGAGATAAGAGGTGTCCTGTGTTAATAAACAGGCTTCCTCTACACCTCAGCAGCGCTTTCCTTTTCTAAACAAGCTTCCTTTAATGTTTCTGAACTGTTTTTCCATTAACTCAACCATCATGAGGGGGGGGGGGGGTTCTCTGGATGCACAAAACACAATGCAAAATAAAGCAGGACACCTGTCCCTAAAGGAGAAGCAACACGCAATAAAGTTACAACTTCCTTCGAAGGCCGACACCTATATATACTGTATATATATATTAATGCCTCATCTCATGGAATCTTGGAAAGCTGCGGGAAAATAATAAAAGGACTTTTGAACCATTTGAGACTGAAGAGAATTTCCAGCATTACAACTCAAATTATTGATCTGAACATGATCATCACCCTGATTATTATAATGATGGTCCCCATGCATAGCAGAATGCCATCTATCTATCTATCTATCTATCTATCTATCTACCTATCCATCATCTATCTATCTATCTATCTATCTATCTATCTATCTATCTATCTATCTATCTATCTATCTATCTATCTATCTATCTATCTATCTATCTATCTATCTATCTATCTATCTATCTATCTACAGCCATAACATTAAAACTACTGCCAGGTAAAGTGAATAACATTGATTGTTTGGTTATAATGGCGCCTGACAAGGGGGGGGGGCCACTGGCGTAGCTATAGGGGTCGCAGCGGTCGCAATTGCCCACGGCCCCCCGCACCACATCAATAAAGAGTTACTATAATAACTCGGGCCGCGGGCCCCTGTTACTATAGTAACATTCTTTACTTACCTTCCTGGTTCCGGATGGCAGCGGAGGTCCTGACGTCAAGCGCTGTGCGCAGCGCATGACGTCACAGCGCTATGCGCCGCGCACAGCATCGGGACGACAGAACTCCCGCCGCGGCCGAAGAGGAAGGTAAGGTCAGCACTCAGCCCTGACTGGCGGGGTCCGACTCCCGGGACCCGCCAATCAGCTGTTTTGAAGGGGCCGCAGCACTCGCACGAGAGCTGCTCCCCTTCATCCCTGTCACTTCATTCCGGTCACACTGTGAATCGGTGTCGACGATTCACAGTGTGGGCGAGTAGTGAAATGAAGGGGAAGCAGCTCTCGTACGAGTGCTGCGGCCCCTTCAAAACAGCTGATTGGCGGGTCCCGGGCGACACATCAGCTATTGATGGCCTATCCTGTGGATAGGCCATCAATGTTTAGGGACTGCACAACCCCTAAGCCTACGATGTATCAGGCATAGGGGGCCCATGAGACAGGATCACAGATTGTGTGATCCTGTCTGCTGGGCCCTGTATCTAAGCCAATCACATGGTAGGCTTAGATACATGGCCCATGTGTGATCCTGTCTGCTGGGCGCTGTATCTAAGCCAATCATCACATGGTAGGCTTAGATACATGGCCCATGTGTGATCCTGTCTGGTGGGCCCTGTATGTAAGCCAATCACATGGTAGGCTTAGATACATGGCCCATGCGTGATCCTGTCTGCTGGGCCCTGTATCTAAGCCTACCACACTGTAGGTTTAGACAAAGGGCCCCAGCACACAGTAATCTTATACTGTATAAGATTACTGTCTGCTGGACCCTGTATCTAAAGCCTAACACATGTGTTACTAATCGTTCTTTGTTTGTGTGTTTTCTTACAGGTTCGGTCGTTGGACTACGGCGGATTCCAGGACTACTTCGATGACGGCTTTTTCTTTATTATCAATAAAATGGTTAATGAGGGTTGTGGGTTTTTTTTTTATTTCAATAAAATATTTTTTCTATGTCTTTCTGTTTTTTTTTAAACTATATTACTACCGCCTTAGTAATGGCCGCCGGCTGATTGACAGTATCCATTGCTAAGGCGGGGCTTAGTGTTAGCCGGTGCAGAGGCGAACACTAACCCCCTTTATTACCCCGGTACCCACCGCCACCAGGGGTGCTGGGAAGAGCCGGGTACCATCCAGTACTTGACCATCTGTAGTGATGGTCGGCCACTGAGGTGGCCGCAGGCTGGTATTATCAGGAGGGGAAAGGCCAGATACAGTGGCCCTTCCCACCCTAGTGATGCTAGTCTGCTGCTGCTTTATTGTATCTGGCTGGTTATGAAAAATGGGGGGGACCCCACGTCATTTAATAAAAAATAATTGGAAAAAACGATGTGGGGTCCCCCCCAATTTTCATAACCAGCCAGATACAACACAGCAGCAGCAGGCAGCATTACAAGGGTGGAAAGGGCCACTGTTTTTGGCCTTCCCCAGCCTAATAATACCAGCTTGCGGCCACCCCGGTGCCTGCCCGTCACTACAGATGGTCGGGTACTGGTTCGTACCTGGCTCTTCCCAGTACTCCTGGTGGCGGTGGGTACCGGGGTAATAATGGGGGTTAGTGTAGCCTCTGCACCGGCTAACATTAAGCCCCGCCTTAGTAATGGAGGTTGTCAATCTGCCAGCGGCCATTACTAAGGTGGTGATAATAAAGTTTAAAAAGATACAAGCACATAGAAAAAATATTTTATTGAAATAAAAAAACACAACCCTCATTAACCATTTTATTGAGAATAAAAAAACGCCGTCATTGAAGTCCTCGAATCCGAAGTCCAACAACCGAACCTGTAAAAAACCACAAACACACAAAAATAATCAGTAACACATAAAGAAGCAACATTATTATTCTTACCTATCCTGGGTCCAGCGCTGGAGCCGCAATGTCAGCGAGCTGGGCCCTGTATCTAATCCAATCATGTATGATACTGTCTGCTGAGCTGTGTATCTAAT
Organism: Rhinoderma darwinii; assembly: GCF_050947455.1. Classification (NCBI taxonomy): domain Eukaryota; kingdom Metazoa; phylum Chordata; class Amphibia; order Anura; family Rhinodermatidae; genus Rhinoderma; species Rhinoderma darwinii. The sequence goes on from NC_134690.1 coordinate 389,916,700, forward strand.
CCAATCATGTGTGATACTGTCTGCTGCGCCCTGTATCTAATCGTATCTTGTGTGATACTGTCTGCTGGGCCCTATATCTAATCCGATCATGTGTGATACTGTCTGCTGAGCCACTGTATCTAATCCTATCATGTGTGATACTGCCTTCTGAGCCACTGTATCTAATCCTATCATGTGTGATACTGTCTGCTGAGCCACTGTATCTAATCCTATCATGTGTGATACTGTCTGCTGAGTCACTGTATCTAATCCTATCCATAGTTTATAGGGTCGTAGTGCTATAGATATGCTATGCTGTCTCCTATATACACATTTTTTTTTGGGGCGGACACATATGTATTGGGGCTATTTCCCTGACATTTTAAGCCCTTAGGGTATGTTCACACAGCAGCGTCTGTTACGGCTGAAATTACGGGGCTGTTTTCAGGAGAAAACAGCACCTTAATTTCAGCCGTAATGGCATGTGCAGGCGTCTTTCGCTTCATCCATTACGGACGTAATTGGAGCTGTTTTTCTATGGAGTCCATGGAAAACGGCTCCATTTACGTCTGAAGAAGTGACAGGCACTTCTTTGACGCGGACGTCTTTTTTACGTGCCGCCTTTTGACAGCGGCACGTAAAAAAAAATGACCGTCGGCACAGAACATCGTAAAACCCATTCAAATGAATGGGCAGATGTTTGCCAACGCTTTTGAGCCGCATTTTCGGACGTAATTCAATGCTAAAACGCCCGAATTACGTCCGTAAATAGGGTGTGTGAACCCAGCCTTAGTAACGCCCCCGGCTGCTAGTGCTGCATTGTTGGGTCACTTAGGAGACCCAGCGATGCAGCTGAAAGCTGCGGACCGTCGGCCATGAGAAGTGTGCGGGGGGGGGGGGGGCCCAGTAAGAATTTTTGCATCGGGGCCCATGAGCCTTTAGCTACGCCCCTGGGGGGGGGGGGGATATATTAAGCAGCAAGTGAACAGTCAGTTCTTTAGGTTTATGTGTTGGAAGCAGGAGAGAAGGACAAGCGTCAGGATCTGAGCGGCTTTACCAAGGGCCAAATTGTAATGTCTAGATGACTGGGTCAGAACATCTCTAAAACGGCCAGTCTTGTGGGATGTTCCCGGTATGCAGTGGTTAGTACCTACCAAAAGTGGTTCGAGGAAGGACAACCGGTGACCCGGCGACAGGGTGATTGGTGCCTAAAACTCATTGATGCCTGTGAGGAGTGAAGGCTAGCTTGTCTGGTCTGATTCCACAGAAGAGCTACTGTAGCAATAAATGCTGGAAAACTTACTGCTGGCTATGACAGAAAGGTGTTGGAGCACACAGAGCATTGCAGCTTGCTGTATTTGGGGCTGCATAGCCTCAGACTGGTCAGTATACCCATGTTGACCCCTGTCCAAGCGCTTACAATGGGCAACTGAGCAATAGAACCAAGGTGCCCTGGTCTGATAAATCACATTTTTTTTTCACATTATGCAGACGGCCGGGTGCGTGTGTGTCACTTACCTGGGGAAGAGGTGGCACCAGGATGCACTATGGGAAGAAGACAAGCCGGCGGAGGCGGTGTGATGCCCTGAGCAAAGTTCTGCTGGGAAAACTTGGGTCCTGACATTCATGTGGATTTTGCTTTGACACGTACCACCTACCTCAACACAGCTGCAGACCAAGTACTCCCCTTCATGGCACCGGTATTCCCTAGTGGCAGTGCCCTCTGTCAGCAGGATAATGCGCCTGCCACAATGCAAAAATTGTTCAGGAATGGTTTGATAAATATAACAAAGAGTTCAAGGTGTCGACTTTTCTCCAAATTCCACAGATCTAAATCTGATCCATGGAAGCCACACCTCGCAATTTACGGGGCTTAAAGGATCTGCTGCCAATGTCTTGGTGCCAGATACCACAGGAACCTTCAGAGATCTCTTGGCGTCCATGCCTCAAAAGGTCAGAGCTGTTTTGGCGGCACGAGTGGGACCTACACAATATTAGGCAGCTGGTTGTAATGCCATAGCTGATTAGTGTATATAAATATATATTTAAGTGCAGACTGAATGTCCTTTTAGGACATATAGACATCAGAGAGGGGGGTCCCCGTTCATGACTTTACTCTATAAGCCAGAGAGGAGTACCACTAACAAGCAGAAACTCTTATTTAGGCAGACTCTGTTCATCCATGTAGTACATAGATAGCCTCTTATCTGAAATGTCTAGATGGCCATGGCTTCCCATGGCAAAATCAACTGATCGCCATGGCAGCTACTACATTGATCTGTGAGGAGACAAACAGGAAGAGGGGCCATCTTTCCATAAAACATTCTTCATTCCAAAATATTACACACCATACCGGAAAGCCAATGGGTTTTGGACCACTGGAGTCCTTGGTAGTGGCAGTTGTGTTGAATGACTAAGGACTGTAGTCGTCTGAAACCGGTCGCCTCCCTGATATGGTTTTTAATATTTTGTAGAACATAAAACGTTTTATGGACTTCATGGTTTCTTTTTGCTACTACCTTGAAGCTGGCTCAGACTGTTACACCATTGAAGTTGCTGAGAAAGCTGGAGTTGTGTTGCTCTTTACACCGCCCTCATGATAAGCCCCCAAAAAGTAACAGTAAAATGTTCCCAGAGCCGGTAATATTTTGTCGGTATTCAATGGAGAATTATCTCAAGTAAATGAAGGATAGCAATTTTTTTTTAGACTTTTGCTGCGCCCTAATACCAAATTTATTACATACATATAAAAAATATACTGCCATAGTGGCACACATTCCCTCAAAAAATAGTGAACATATTGTCCAGACAGAGATATGCTGTGCCCAGGCGGTGAGATACAGAACCATAGATAATGCAGAGTGCCAAGTTAGTGCTTAAATATAAAGTGCCTACTATATTGTCCAGCATTTAAAATTTTGCCTTGCATTGGTTAGACTAACAGCAAATTATAATGCCAGTTTAGGGCAAAAACCGCCCACATAGTGCCTAGAGCCCCACCTATTACCATGCAGACACCACTTACTTCCTCTTGCCTGGAGAGTTATGCTGCCCTCCATTGGCACCTGCTGGTAAAGCTAGTTATGTATAATCGAAGGTACTCCCAGCCGTCACAACCTTGCCTACATACAGCACTCATGTCATCTCTTAAGATTTACTTACACTAGGATCCCCTGAACAGTGAGAACCATGGGTGCGGACCCTATTATAGATAAAGGGAGTCCTGTATAATGTTCATTGCAACATGTGATAAAATTTCCTTGGGCAGCACGGAGTGTTTCTGATCTTTGGAAATTCTTGTTATAACTGTTTCATGTCCAGATTCTTCGCAGAATTGTTGTATCTAGATATAAAAATCAGTCCGCTGTGGATACTTTATATTTGGAGGGTTAGAAAGAAATATTGTCAAGTGATAAAATGTAAGGACATGTTATATAAATCATCTCAAATGTGGAATCAATTACAGTCATTGTTGGATACGAATACTAGGGCCGGCTCCAGGTTTATGTGGGCTCTTAGGCAACACTGACATAGTAGGCCACTTTGTACCCCCATATAGAAGTTAGGCCCTGTTTATGCCCCCATAAAGATACTGTAGATAGTGCCACGCAGCCCCCTCCCAGGTAGTGCCACACAGCCCCCCCCAGGTAGTGCCTCACAGCCCCCCTCCCAGGTAGTGCCACACAGCCCCTCTCCCAGGTAGTGCCTCAAATCCCCCTCCCAGGTAGTGCCACACAGCCCCCCAGATACTGCCACACAATTCCTCCAATGTAGTGCCACACAGCCCCCCTCCCAGGTAGTGCCACACAGCCCCCCTGCCAGGAATGGACAGTGATGTCAGGGGCAACCCGAGAGCCGGAGTCCCGGGTAGAGTGCAATTAGAACTCTGCCTGGGAGTCTGTAGCTTATAGTAAATGGCAGAGTAGGGAGCTACCTCCCTGCTCTGCCAAAGCATTCAATAGTATCTGCGTCCTAAGGACGCAGATACTATTGAATGTGGCGTCGCTACCTCTATAGCAGCCATAGTGGCTGCTAGCAGGGGCACTGGGCATGGGGGGTCCATGACGGTGGGTAGCATGGGCCCCCTAATGCCGCGAGACCTGTAGCAGCCGCTATGGCTGCTATAGCGGTAGTTACGCTGCCTCTTAGACAGGGGCTCCCTCTAGAAGCAGAATCCTGTCGTCAACACTCTGACCAGGGATTCCACTCCTGGAGGAGCCATGATGGTTGCGTCAGCACCTGGCGGCCGAGTGGGCCCCCCAAACTATACTTGCCCGGGTTCGCAGGGTGCTGACGCCAACCCTGACGAGGATCACCTAATTAATGCTGAATTTTGAATAAAATGTATAACATAAGAAATGGTTTAACCTTTGTAAATAAACTCATCACATTATAATTCTGTGAACAATTACATTATCAATAGTGCTGTAAGATGAATAAATGCAAAAATAGTGCAAATTGTGCCAAATTTAGTTTTGATGCAGTTTTTGACTCAGTCTTTTCACAGCTAAAGCCAAAATGGACCCAAAGGGACAGAAATATATATAAAAAAAGACTGATGCATCTTGTTTCTTTTGCGTCCACTCCAGTGTTTGGTTCAATAACTGAGCCAAAAACTGCCAGAAAAACTGCATCACGACTGTGTGCGATCCTGGCCTAAAAGATGCCAAGGACAAACAAAAAATTTGTTGCATGCTACATACTCATTTTTTTTATGCAATTTGACATAGAAACCCAAAATGGGTGACGTCCTGGGTGACTCCAGAAGGCCGGACTCCTGGGATGACGCTTCTTCCCAGGTGACCGCAGCTGCAGCCAATCACAGGCTGCAGCAGTCTCCCCTACAGGGGCGTAGCTAAAGGCTCATGGGCCCCGATGCAAAAGTTCTTATTGGGCCCCCCACCCCCCGCAAACTTCTCATGGCCGACGGTCCGCAGATTTCAGCTGCATCGCTGGGTCTCCTAAGTGATCCAACAATGCAGCACTAGCAGCCGGTGCGTCACTAAGGTCTTAAAATGTCAGGGGAAATAGCCCCAATACATATGTGTCCGCCCAAAAAAAAATGTGTGTATAGGAGACAGCATATCTATAGCACTACGACCCTATAAACTATGGATAGGATTAGATACATTGGCACAGCAGACAGTATCACACATGATAGGATTAGATACAGTGGCTGAGCAGACAGTATCACACATGATAGGATTAGATGCAGTGGCCCAGCAGACAGTATCACACATGATAAGATTAGATACAGTGGCTGAGCAGACAGCATCACACATGATAGGATTAGATACAGTGGCTGAGCAGACAATATCACACATGATAGGATTAGATGCAGTGGCCCAGCAGACAGTATCACACATGATTGGATTAGATATAGGGCTCAGCAGACAGTATCACACATGATAGGATTAGATACAGTGGCTCAGCAGACAGTATCACATATGATAGGATTAGATACAGTTGCTCAGCAGACAGTATCACACAAGATAGGATTAGATACAGTGGCTCAGCAGACAGTATCACACATGATAGGATTAGATACAGTGGCTCAGCAGACAGTATCACACATGATAGGATTAGATACAGTGGCTCAGCAGACAGTATCACACATGATTGGATTAGACATAGGGCCCAGCTCACTGACATTGCGGCTCCAGCGCTGGACCCAGGAAAGGTAATAATAATAATTTTGCTTCTTTATGTGTTACTGATTATTTTTGTGTGATTGTGTTTTTTTACATGTTCGGTTGTTGGACTTCGGATACGAGGACTTCAATGACGGCGTTTTTTTATTCTAAATAAAATGGTTAATGGGGATTGTGTTTTTTTATTTCAATAAAATATTTTTTCTATGTGCTTGTATTTTTTTAAACTTTATTATCACCGCCTTAGTAATGGCCGCTGGCTGATTGGCAACCTCCATTACTAAGACGGGGCTTAATGTTAGCAGGTGCAGAGGCTAACACTAACCCCCATTATTACCCCGGTACCCACCGCCACCAGGGGTGCTGGGAAGAGCCGGGTACGAACCAGTACCCGACCATCTGTAGTGACGGTCAGGCACCGGGGCGGCCGCAGGCTGGTAGTATTAGGCTGGGGAAGGCCAAAAACAGTGGCCCTTCTCACCCTGGTAATGCTGCCTGCTGCTGCTGTGTTGTATCAGGCTGGTTATGAAAATTGGGGGGGACCCGACATCGTTCTTTCCAATTATTTTTTATTTTATTTTTTTTAAATGACGTGGGGTCCCCCCCATTTTTCATAACCAGCCAGATACAATAAAGCAGCAGCAGCCTAGCATTACCAGGGTGGGAAGGACCACTGTTTTTGGCCTTTCCCCTCCTGATAATACCAGCCTGCGACCACCCCAGTGGCCGACCATCGCTACAGATGGTCAAGTACTGGATGGTACCCGGCTCTTCCCAGCATCCCAGGTAGCGGTGGGTACCGGGGTAATAAAGGGGGTTAGTGTTAGCCTCTGCACCGGCTAACACTAAGCCCCGCCTTAGCAATGGATGCTGTCAATCAGCCGGCGGCCATTACTAAGGCGGTAGTAATATAGTATAAAAAAAACACAAAGACATAGAAAAAATATTTTATTGAAAAAAAAAAAACACCCGACCCTCATTAACCATTTTATTGATCATTTAATAAAAAGGCGTCATCGAAGTAGTCCTGGAATCCGACGTAGTCCAACGACCGAACCTGTAAGAAAACAAACAAACAAAGAACGATTAGTAACACATGTGTTAGGCTTAGATACAGGGCCCATGTGTGATACTGTCTGTGGGACCCTGTATCTAAGCCTACCACAAGGTAGGCTTAGATACAGGGTCCAGCAGACAGTAATCTTATACAGTATAAGATTACTGTGTGCTGGTGCACTGTATCTAAACCTACAGTGTGGTAGGCTTATATACAGGGCCCATCAGACAGGATCACACATGGGCCATGTATCTAAGCCTACCATGTGATTGGCTTAGATACGGGGCCCAGCAGACAGGATCACACAATCTGGGATCCTGTCTAATGGGCCCTCTAAGCCTGCTACATCCTAGGCTTAAAGGGGTTGTGCAGTCCCTAAACATTGATGGCCTATCTTCAGGATAGGCCATCAATAGCTGATGTGTCGGGGTCCGTCTCCCGGGACCCGCCAATCAGCTGTTTTGAAGGGGCCGCAGAACTCGTACGACAGCTGCTTCCCCTTCATTTCCCTTACTCACTCACACTGTGAATCGCCGACACCGATTCACAGTGTGACCGGAATGAAGTGACCGGAATGAAGGGGAAGCAGCTGTCGTACGTGTGCTGCGGCTCCTTCAAAACAGCTGATTGGCGGGTCCCGGGAGTCGGACCCCGCCAGTCAGGGCTACTAATCTTACCTTCCTCTTCAGCCGCGGCGGAAGTTCTGTCCTCTCGATGTTGTGCACGGCGCACAGCGCTTGACTTCAGGACCTCTGCTGCGATCCGGAACCATAGTAACTATAGTAACTTTTTATTGATGTGGTGCGGGGGGCTGTGGGCCCCCCTGGCTTCGGGGCCTGGTCGCAATTGCGACCGCTGCGACCCCTATAGCTACGCCAGTGCTCCCCTGAATCATCCCAGGAGGCCGGCCTGCCAGAAGGCCGGCTGGTGCAGCAGTTTTCGGCAGCGGACATCCCGGGTGAAAAACTGCAACACAGTTTGGTGCGGTATTTCGCCTGGAATTCCCCGCGGTGCACAGGACGGATACGCTGCGTTCTTTTACGCAGCGTATCGGACCCGTGTGAACTCAGCCTAAAGAAAGATTAGATATTACATTCTATATGCATTGAAATATGGTCCAATTCCTTTGGTCTGGCGTCTGATTCCATTGGTTTGCTCTGCTCTCAAAATAGTCAAGTGGACAATGTTAAAATCCAGAAGTAAAAGCATCCACTCCTGTGTTTGGCTCAAAAACCTGAGACAAAAACTGCATAAAAAACCGTGTGGGATCCTGGTCTAAAAACTTTTTGGAAGAGGCTGTAGTTTACTTTTTGAGTATTTCCAAAGATGCCTTGTCTCCAGTCATATAAATACAAACTGCCTGATAATTTGCAAAATTGAGCATCCCAGCGGTGCCAAATTTGCTACACTTAAAAAAATCAGTGCACCCTTTTCTGTACTGTTGTGTTTATAATAGCTATAGTACGTTGTACTGTTTACTAGTTTATACTGTGACTGTGTTGTAATCTTGCCACGTTACGTTACAATAGATGAAAAGCTTTTTTGATTTTCTGAATGAAACCCCCTCAGACACAATGCATTGAGATTCCGCAATGTTAAGATTAACACTTGAAGGAGACGTTAAGGATTAGGACTGGAAGACAGTGATGGAAAGTAATGCGGAGAGGAAATCGTAGTAAACACGTCTCTACATCAGCTAGTCATCTGCTAACAAGCTGTAAAGATTTCCAGTGACAACTTGTCACATTAGTTTAGTGAAACTGAAGCAGCACTTATCCCCTTTCCTGTGTTTAATCTCCGCCTGCGCCTCACAGAAACGTGCTACTGTGTTTAATAGGATTACTTTAGTTCACTTTCCCTTTTTCTGTTGCTACAATTCTATTTCCATCAATTCAAGATCCGTAGGAAAAAAAAAATGGTTCCCGCTGTGTCACCAACCACCTCATTGAAATCAAGCCTCACAACACTCTTAGTAGCCGCCTGGGGTTTTACTATACTTAATTAGTTACTAGACAATCCCTGGTCTGTATCCGTTTCATGTATTTATATTTTATTGAGGAGAATCATAGGTAGAAGACGGGTGATAATAAGGCTCAAGGAGGAAAATCTCTTGGCTTTGTGAGTAGGCGAGGAAATTATTTGCAGTGAAGAAAGTCCAAGTGTTGCATTCATTCAATTCTAGACTCTGACATAATACATGTAGATGATAATGGGCAGTAGGGGGTAAAGTAGAGGATTGAGTTGGAGAAAAGGCACCTGCAAGGCCAGATCTGGAGGACTCAGCGCGACCATGTATCATCTCAATGGGCTCCATGCAATACCACATTCTACCTGCAGTGGCCACTGCAGGAGGAATGTGTGGCTGCCTGCAGCTTCACCTAGTGATAACAGCTGATCGCCGGGGTTTCAGTTTGTGTAAACATGGAAATCGGCTCATTACTGTTCTTAAAATGACATTATCAGGTGTATACCCAATAAAAGGTATTTATTAATATTGGAGCACTGTTCAAGAGGGCGCCTGTCTGTGAAAGAAGACCAGCTTGCACCATATTACTCAACATGGTACAGGCCTGTTGAAGAATATGGCAGACACTTCATCTGGTGTTGTGTTCTGTCACTTTTCTACCCCACCCACAGTCTGACATAATTTAACTGTAATGTAAAACCAATCGTTCAACCAATAAAACTTAACCTAAAAGGAGACCAGAAGAAAATTAAAAAAGGACCCTTTAAAAATGTGGAAACCAGTTTTTATCTATGCTGAGATATGACCACTAGAATTTACAGGCTCAAGGACTGAGGCTGCACTACTGAGCTTCTGATGACACTTCCTGTTCTGATTTTTATCAGGTTCAGTGCTGTCTTCAAATATATTTTCTTAGAACTCCAAAATTGTGCCGCTCCTCTGTTATTCTGCTTAGAAATTTATGAATAAATTTGCTACTGGGCGTTAACATTCTCCTTGTCAAGGGGGTGTGTCCATACATAGTGTCAGACAGTGTCAGTCTGTGTAGGGACACGCCACCCCCCCCCCCCCCACTGGTAACACACAGATGTCAATTTATTCATATATTTCTAGGAGGAATAACAGGGGAACGGAACAGCGTAGAGTTCTAAGAATAGATGCTTCAGAATTGTTACATTATGGGGAATATAATAATTTAATAAAACAGACATGTCATGAGAAGAAATAGATAAAGCAATGATTTCAGTCTTACCAAGTTTCCTTATTCTTTATCTGCCATCTGTATAGTGGTAAACCTGCCTGCAGCTGAAGACCTCTGTAATCTGAAACAAAACGGTTGTTAAGTTTGGGCTGCCAGACAACCCCCGATGAAAAGGCTGTAATTATTAACCAGTCTGTCTCCCATGATTCCCATATTCGGTGCAAAAGCTGCATATGGATGACGCTGACAGTAGAGAAGGGAACATGCAGCTTGTCGGCAGTCACACCAGGTTATCCTGTATCTCACTCGGCACTATTAATCAGATTTGTATAAAAATAAATCTTTGCAAAATTCTGTTCTTTAATGACCTAATATCTTGAGGATTACAATTTGGTAAAACTTCTAGGCCTAGTGCTGGGCAAGTTGGTGACTTTAGATACTCTCCAAAAAAGGTAAGTACACCAGCTTCATCAGGCCTAAGAGATCTATTTATTAATGTTTGCAATTTGTATTGTCAAATCTAGTGACAGATCTTTTTTGATAAACCAAGTTTTCCCTTAGAAGTACAATAGCCCTTCTAGGAAAAAACTTGGTCTGATATACAGAATCTGATGGGGAATGATCCGCATATTACCGCCATATTTTAAACGTTCGCATTCATAACTCCATTTAAATGTATTACCACCGTATTCAAGATCCGTGTGATGCAGATCCTAAGTATTATTGTGTGTATCCTTTACCATTCATTTCTGTTGGAATATGAGGCAAGGCGATAAAAGTCAAATTGCTCAAAATTGGCCATCACATGACTCAAGTAGTGAGACCCACCCGCTTCTATCATTACATGAAATCTTCATCTAGCCAGGGTCTTTAATATGTCTCTTTAAATGCCCACAATTTTAAAAGTAATTTATTTTTGTGGGTTTATTATACATTCTGTGTAATACTGAATGGATCTGCTCATGATGCACATTACTCATTATGTGAAGTAATGGGCAATGTTGTGACTCAGGATCAAGAGGTGACTGAGGCCTGAGGCAGGATTATAGTCAAAGGTTAGACTAAATAACAAGAAAGTGCCTGAAAAAAAAATGTCAAAGGTTAAAGTAGCTGGTAAAGAAGAATAGAAAATAGAGTTGAGGACATAACAAACAAAGTAATAGCTAAGATTTTAAGACTATGTGTAAAGGATCTGCCAGGCACAACTTCTGTGTATCTTTCGCTTAAAGCCTCACTCCTCAGGTTCTGAGAGCCAGCGGGTGGGTATAATAATGTCCCGGCTCCAGGAAGGGCCCCAAGAGTGGGCCTTCTCCTTGGCCGGAAGACCCGGATCGAACACACTGCAGGGGGCCGGGCTCCTAGCATCATAGTGATGTACGATGCTAGGAGTCCCTGCCTCGCTGCAGGACAACTGTCCCATACTGTAATCATGATTACAGTACGGGACAGTTGTCCTGCAGCGAGGCAGGGACTCCTAGCATCGTACATAACTATGATGCTAGGAGCCCGGCTCCCTGCAGTGTGTTCGGTCCGGGTCTTCCGGCCGTAATACGTTCCGTACATTACGGACGTAACATGGTCGTGTGAACCCAGCCTTAAAAGTGCTTTGCAAAAATACTAGCGTTTTTGACGCATTTACACATAATTTTTTTTTAGCGCCATGTAAACAAGGCCTTACTGTATGAAACACAACCTTCATTCCTCTCCAGTGTAATTATAATAGTTTTAAGCCGGCCGTTCATGGTCTCATATTTCTCCCTGTCCCAGCAATTAGGCTAATATTCGGGCTGCAAAGGGTGCTGTGAAAGACTTGTGGATGAGAAATGTTTTTCAAAAAATATGGTGTAAATCTCTCAATGTGAATGTAAAAGAAGGGTCAGCACCCTGTTGCTCTCCCAGCACTGCCGGGACGGGTAGTCTTGTGTGGCCAGCCAATAGTTTGACGTGCCAGACCCTCCACCTCCCCCACCCACACCAATCGCCAGCCACACGACCGCAACTAGGAGGAGTTTGAATGGAGTGGCGGTCGAGAATGTGCCCTGCCAACTGGAGGGATTGGGTCTCTGGTTCTAGCAAACAGTGGGGGACCAACGATCTAACATTTATCACCTATCCAGTATTGGTTGGAATACCCATTTATAGGGGAAAAACTGATACCAAGCCTCTAAACACCCAGAGGGGAAAAATATCTATCAATAAAATAAAAAGTCATTATTTTACCTTATATTTTGGGGGTATTTTTTATAAACCTTTTATGACTGAAGTACTATTCTAAAACTAGTTTGTTTTTTTTTTTTTGTCTAAATCTTGATGCGGTTTAGGGCATTCAGAACCAATACTTAAAGGGATTATTTGGACAATTTATTTTTATTGGAAGGGTTCCCTAATGATTAGCTGATCCCAGGGTATCCTACTGGTTGGAGTCCTTGTGATCTGCTGTAACCAGTAGGAGAACCTGGTACCATTTGTTTAAATCCCCTACAGCACCACCACAGGTAAAATGAAGTATTACACAGTGGCCATTGAAATCAATAGCTTGTCCATCTAATGCACAGAAGTGCTGGGTCCTGCTCTTTTTAGCGGCTAGTAGAGGAGGGTTTTTAACTCAGAAATCCCTCATAGGATATTTCAAAATGGGTTTCGTAAACCAGACAACTCCTGAACCTGTATGTTAAGGAGGGTGTCGGGACCGACAGCTGGTAGCCAGTTTAACACTACATATATATATATTCTGCAGTAGTAATCGTTCAAGGTACCAGTGCTTATATATTGGCATCATGTCCAGAACATCTCACAACCTTACAGTACATTTCAATACTCTGAGGGAAAAGTACAGAAAACATACATTACTTAGAAGTTGAATGAGTGTCTAAATACGTTGCCAACTTTACAAAAGACTCATCACGTCATTGTTTTTTTTTCAGAAATGTATCACCAGTTTCCTTGTTTCATCTTCTAATATAGAGGATATATAATATAGTTCTGTAGGGTCTGGAGTTCTGTTTGCCTTATATACAGAGCGCTCAATGCCTGCCTACTCTGCTTTTGAAAATCCAAAAATTCTGGCGGCCGTCAGCCATCAATAGACAGTACTTTTAGAAGATAGATTACTATGACTCCTCCTGAACTCAACGGGTGTCCAACAAGTGTGTAAAAATATTCTAAAAGTGACATTGAAGTGATAATTATATAGGGCTTTAGTTCCGCATTATCCTCACACATCATCTCAAGTCACAAAAATGTTGAAAAATTCTTGAATTACTTTTCTTAAAAAATTTAAATGACTTGAATAAGTTGTGAGATTCGCAGGTAAAAAAAAGACTGCAACTCATCATGGAGACGTAGAATTATTTCCGGAGAGTCGATTTTGAGGGTTATCAGGCGCTGACTCCGCGTTATTCACTATATGTGTTTGTCTCACATCGAGCCCTTCTAGAAGTGTCTGAATACAAAGCGAAGCAAAGGAACTGAGCTGACCCTCTGTAACCCTCACCTCCCTAACACAGCATTATCTCATCACGCTTGCACACAGTACCTGATGCAGCTTGTCAGCACATCAGATGCGGGAGAAGAAAAGGAGAGATTTATCCAGGATGTGAATTGTCAACTCTCCTAAAATCAGCTGGGTTCTGTTTAAAGAGAGAAAACGAGAGAAGAATCCATCACTAAAACCCCCTTTGTAGCAAAAGTCTTTCTGTAACTCGATGATGTAAAGAGATCTATTCTCTATAAGTTTTTACTGATGACTACAGATTTTGCATCCTTGTATGATCCTAATACTTCCTGAAAATGAAGCTAAGATTTTTTTTTAATATATGGCATAGGATAAAATGTGTTATCTATCAACCAACTTTTTGTTGTTCGAAGTGTCCCCCAACAATAAGCTGATCACACGGTATTCTTTCAGCAAGTGTTGAATTCTACTGCAGCGCCCCCACAGGGGCCTACTGGAATCAATATGCCGTCTTTGTAATACACAGACATGCTGGGTCCTCCAGAGCTAAGGCTCCACTTACATCTCGTTTGTACCCTACATTAATCGTGAATGACGGGAAACCTCCTGGCGTACACGATAAACGTGTCTATAGGGGACCATTAGTTTGATAGGGGCCCAAAAAAATATATTTTTGGGGTTCTGTTGGGCTGGTATACATTGGTATACATTTTTTTTGAAGGATGGAATAAGGTAGTAGACTATGCTATTTCATCTTGAGGGACCCCACATAAAAAGTATACAGAGCGATATACCTTTTTGGAAGCCTATGGGTGACGGATTTCACAAGTATACCATAAGCGTATATGTCTGGAAGCTCAAGTGACATCAGAAGCTTTCCCAGGGCCGGAGTTCCCAGGCAGAGCTATTCTTCATGCTTCTTCTGGCCGGGGAGTCTGAGTTAATAGAGGGGGGTCCTCTGTTCAAAATCCTCATCTCTTGGCCAAAGGGGTGAGCAGTTACATAGAGTGTCTCTCGCTCTGGAGGACCTGTCCTGTATTACACAGACAACACATTGATATGAATGGACACTGTGTAATGCTTAATTTCTCCTGTGGTGGCGCTGCACAGAAATTGAACACATACTGCCAGGTTTCCCCACATATTACAGATGATCGCTGGAGGTTTTAGCAGGGGGACGCTTTGTGATCAGCTTATTGTCAATAAACCCTTCTAATAAGTAGGGCTTGTCCAAAGCGGAGAACACCTTTCAGTAAAAAACAGAATCAAGACCATAAGTCTTTGCAGCGGGATAGAACTACAAAACAGGCACCTCTGTGGCTCTGAGCAGCTGGAGCCACTATAACAGTCCTCCCCAACACCGCCTACCACGTTGAAATTTGGGCGATTTATACATTTGGCACATATTTGGCGCAAGTTAGACCACACCCCTAAACAAACATGCAGAAAATGGCGGTCACATATTTTATTAATGTGGCACACTTGCTTGCACGAGTTTTAACTTCATATATTTACCTACAATTTTCTCACGTTTTCTCATCTAGTCTGTGCTGGTTTCAAATCAATGCAAGTTTTGTGTGATCCGACCCCATTACAACAGTTACACAAAAAGCGTCATTTACGAACCAAAGTGAGCCAAGAAATTAGCGTACATGCCTTACGCCAAATCTCATATGTGTATTACATTTTTTTACACCTCACTAGATAGTATTGAAAAGTGTCTAGAAAATGGGCGTGGCTAAGGAGTGTCGTATAATTAGTCTGATTTATCTTTAGATGTATTTTTTTCGCTGTACGATTTTTTTTTACATTTTTTTACAATATATCGGTGTAAAGTAAACCAGCCGTGAGGTGTCATAAGAAAGAGAAAAGTGTCTAACATGTCTATCTAGTTGCTCCAAGTTTAACATACAGCGTGCGCCATTGCGATAAATTTGGGGCAGTTTCTGCCTGTCTTGTCTAGTTTTATCCTGTCTAAATGTAGGACGCTATAAATAAATCTGTCCTAATGGGCCCATTACCGACTATAGAAAAAGACAGTTGGGTGACTCAAATTGCGCAAAAGTCACATCACATGACTCAAGAGGCAAGTCGCCAAATAAACCATTGCAATAATAATCCTCCGTACAATACAGTATTGAATTCCTGCTGTGCTTTAATTATCAATGTAACATGCGTTAGTGGCGTTTTTTATTTAGTATAATTTTCTACGTGATTTTTTAATGGCGTTTTTGAAGTCTTATAGAAAAACCTATGGGAGAAAAAAACACCTGAAAAAAAACGCCACTGACCACACAATTGCCTTAAAAAGGCCACAAACCAAATGTGTAATGCTTTTTATATTTTACTATAGACTTTAAGGCATCATCAGGCGTTGAAAACGCCACGAAAAACCCAGCAAAACGCTGTGTGTGTGAATCCAGCCTGAGACGCGTTTTTTGCAGTTTAAATTGCCCGAAAAATTCTGTGTGTGAAGGAGGCCTAATTCATAGTTTTTGTTTGCAGTGGGCATACTCGGGGCGTGCATACTCGGGGCGGGCATACTCGGGGCGGGCATACTCGGGGCGGGCATACTCGGGACGGGCATACTCGGGACGGGCATACTCGGGGCGGGCATACTCGGGGCGGGCATACTCGGGGCGGGTATACTCGGGACGGGCATACTCGGGGCAGGTATACTCGGGACGGGTATACTCGAGGCGGGTATACTCGGGACGGGCATACTCGGGACGGGTATACTCGGGGCGGGCATACTCGGGACGGGCATACTCGGGGCGGGTATACTCGGGACGGGCATAATCGGGGCGGGTATACTCGGGACGGGTATACTCGGGGCGGGTATACTCGGGACGGGCATACTCGGGGCGGGTATACTCGGGACGGGTATACTCGGGGCGTGCATACTCGGGGCGGGCATACTCGGGGCGGGTATACTCGGGGCGGGTATACTCGGGGCGGGCATACTCGGGATGGGCATACTCGGGGCGGGCATACTCGGGGCGTGCATACTCGGGGCGGGCATACTCGGGACGGGCATACTCGGGGCGGGTATACTCGGGACGGGCATACTCGGGGCGGGTATACTCGGGGCGGGCATACTCGGGGCGGTTATACTCAGGGCAGGCATACTCGGGGCGTGCATACTCGGGGCGAGCATACTTGGGGCGGGTATAGTCTGAACCTTTTCCATCTTGTAAATGATTTTTTCTATTGACCATTTTTCTGGCTCCACATGCAATGCAGACAAGACTCTGTTCTCACTGGCATCATGTCTTATTTTTTTTAGAGGATTCATTAAGATCCGTTTTTTATCCCCGCATTGACTAGTTGGTCCGTCATGTATCTATTTTTTATACTTGATAGAGCGGAGCAGCATTTTACACTATATTGACAGCCAAAACCTGCACCATAAGTGCAAAACAAAAAAGAGAAATACGCATGTAAATACATGCAGTGCGGCGATGGCGCGGCTTTCTGCCACAACAATACCACCGTGTGTGAATGAATTCTTATTAACTCTGCAAACATCCCATCAGTTAACAGATCCCGGAATTGGTGCCAGAGCAGCCGCCTCAAGAGGTGAATAAAAGGGAAAGTGACCAGGGATCACAGCACGAGATCCTCCGCAATCAACTAATCGGCAGGAATATATTGTAAGAGGATGAAATCACGTTATAGGGGGTTCCCAAATAGTTTGTGCTTTATCAATTTGCTAAATGTCTGATTGTTGGGGCTGATGAGTGTGGTCAGAGGTAGACGGAGGTGCTCAGGTCCTACTTTCCAGTGGAGAGATGAGTATAAATGTGCTGTTACTCTCTATTACTGTCTATGAAACTTACTAAAACAACATCTACGTGTGTGGGGGTGTAGATATGGAGATGTAGCAGAGCCAGATTGGTATTACATGGGAAATGAGTTTTTATTTTGGCACAGCTCGTGTTATCACTATGGCCCACATTTATTATGCTCTCTAATAGATAGAGTGTAAACTTAGACCAGGCAGGCACAAAATGCGCCAGATGTATCACGATGGTGGGCGCTGTATGATCATTTTGATGCCTCTTGCATGACTTGCTAGACGCTTTTCCCTTCCTTACACTAACTTTGATTTGTCTTATTTTGTGCCTGAACTTTGAGCACATTTTTGGCACACTTTGGCACATTTTAAACCACACACCCTTTCTGGTATGTCACACCCCCTTTAGGGGGTCACTTTTAAAAAGTGTCCAGTGAGGCGCAAACATCAAAATGCTTCAAATTTTTGCCATTTTGCACCAAAATTGTGATCATTTTTTCACATGTCATAGACCCAGACACAGTTGTAAATCTGCCCCAATGTGTCAGTGGTTTTTAATGGCACTGCAAGTAAAATATGATTTTCCAGTGCCAATTTTTTTTTTGCGCATATGGATTCTGATGCAGTACTTTTAGGCCTCCTTCACACCCAGAATTGTTCTTGCATTTTTAAACTGCATGAAAAATGCTTCTAAGGGAATGTTCAGACGTGGCGGAATTGCTGCAGACACTGTCCGCATCAATGCCACACATGGTCCGCGTTGCGGATTCCGTTGCGGGTTCGGCTAAAATGTTAGGTAAAATGCTGCGGATTTGTCGTTGCGGATTCAGGTTCGGATCACACCCTGCTCTCTTTCCACAGGGGCGTAGCTAGGGAGGGGGCAGGCGGGGCATGTGCCCCGGGCGCAACTTAGAGGGGGGCGCCAGCGCCACCCCCTCCTGCACTATAATTATGATGGTACATTGTAGTTTTGTCGCTATTTTGCCGGGAAAAGCGGAAAAAAACGCGACGAAACTGCAATGTATATGTCCTGCAAAAGGACCTTTAGACATAAGGTCACATGACCGCAGGAGCTCGAGCAGCAGCAGCGACTCCATAGAGAAGACTCCACAGAGAAGACTCCACAGAGAAGACTCCACAGAGAACACTCCACAGAGAAGACTCCACAGAGAAGACTCCACAGAGAAGACTCCACAGAGAACACTCCACAGAGAAGACTCCACAGAGAAGACTCCACAGAGAAGACTCCACAGAGAAGACTCCACAGAGAAGACTCCACAGAGAAGACTCCACAAAGAACACTCCACAGAGAACACTCCACAGAGAAGACTCCACAGAGAAGACTCCACAGAGAAGACTCCACAGAGAAGACTCCACAGAGAAGACTGACTGTAAGTATAAGGGGATTAATTGGTTTAATGGGTCTGTATTTAGGGGAACTGTATTTAGGGGGTCTGGTGTGGGGTCTGTATTTAGGGGGTCTGCATTTAGGGGGCCTGGGTTGGGGACTGTATTTAGGAGGTTTGGTGTTTATTCGTTTAAGAGGTCTGTATTTAGGGGGTCTGGCCTGGGGTCTGTATCAGTTTAAGGGGTTTAGGGTCTGTATATTTAGGGTTCTGTGTTAGTTTAAGTGGTCTGGGGATGGTATTTAGGGGGTCTGTTTTAGTTTGAGGTCTTGGGTCTGTATTAGTTTAGGGGTCTGTATTTAGGGGGTCTGATCTGGGGTCTGTATTAGTTTACAGGGTCTATTTAGGGGGCCTGTTCTAGGGTCTGTATTAGGTTAGGGGTCTCTATAAGAATAGGGGTCTGGTCTGGGGTCTGTATTTAGGGGGTCTGTATTAGTTTGAGGTCTGGTGTCTGTATTTAGGGGGTCTGTATTTGGGGGTGTGGTCTGGGGTCTGTATTAGTTTATGGGGTCTGTATTTAGGGGTCTGTATTAGTTTTGGGGTCTTTATTTATGGGTCTGTATTAGTTTAGGGGGTCTGGTCTGATGTCTGTATTAAGAGAGTCAGGTCTGGGGTCTGTATTTAGGGGTCCGGTCTGAGGTCTGTATTTATTTAGGGTGCTTGTTATGGGGTCTGTATTTGTTTAGGGGGGTCTGGTCTTGGGATTGCAATAGTTTAGAGGGTCTGGGTCTGTATGTATTCTATAATCTAGTCTGTGGTCCAAATTTATTAATCTACGTAAAGGGGGTTGTCCGGTCACATCGACAGGACATCAGTATAAAAAACGGTCTGTGCCCGCACCACCCCATTAATGTATGGGCCTGGGCCTAGGTGTCTAAATTTGTGTGTTTCTATAGGGGCTGGAAATGGCTGCAGAAGTGATGGGTAAAGATGTCTCATCAGGAGAAGTCGCCATAACGGTCTGCGTCAGATGGAGAAGAAAAGAAAATGGCTTATCAGAGAAGACGTCACTGGATCTATAGGGGATCTCCTCTCCTGACACGTCTGTTGCAGGTAATTCTTGTATTCTACATATTTCTGTGTACCCAGAGCTAATAGACAAATGTGAGTTACCTTTCACATTGTCAGGAGGAAGTGTCCCTACACAGTGTGATACTGTCAGTGATGGTGGAGACTGTCAGTATGTAGGGACACAGCCCTTTGACAAGGGAATCGTAACAACCCTTTGTCAATGCTCACACAAAAAGGTGATGTTCACTATAGACACGGCAGAGCGGCGGTGGGGAAGGGGGGCCCAAGAACAGCCCAGGGCCCATGGTCTACTTAATCCGTCACTGCCGGCCATTCAGCGCCTTTCTACGAGTGAGGCGGCGCGATACTTTGCGCCGCTTGCGTCGTTGAAATGCGCTGATTGACAGGGAAGCGTTCAACCCCAGGAGACCTGCGCAGAAGAGAGCAGGTCTCCATTGCTGCCGGACGGCGTGGGAACGGGATTAAGGTGAGTTTGAATAGTTTTTTTATTTTATCATAATAAAAAAGTGTGTGGCATTATCTACAGGTGGGGCTTTATCTACAGGTGGGGCTTTACCTACGTGGGGGGGGGCTTTATCTACCAGGGGGGGCTCTTTCTATGGTGGGGCTCTATCTACAGGGGGGCTATATACTGGGGTGGGCTATATGTGGAGCACTATATACAGGGGTGGGCTATATCTACAGGGGGCTATATGTAGGTGTGGGCTATCTGTGGAGCACTATATACAGGAGTGGGCTATATCTACAGGGGATCTATATACAGGGTTGGGCTATACGTAGAGCACTATATACAGGGGTGGGCTATATCTACAGGGGGGGCTATATACAGGGTTGGGCTATACGTGGAGCACTATATACAGGGGTGGGCTATATCTACAGGGGGCTATATACAGGGGTGGGCTATCTGTGGAGCACTATATACAGGGGTGGGCTATATCTACAGGGGGGCTATATACAGGATTGGGCTATAAGTGGAGCACTATATACAGGGGTGGGCTATATCTACAGGGGGCTATATACAGGAGTGGGCTATCTGTAGAGCACTATAGGGGGGGCTATATGTGGGACACTATACAGGGGTGGGCTATATGGAGGCACTATCTACAGGGGGCTCTATCTACAGGGGGCATGGTGTGTGTGTGTGTGTGTGTGTGTGTGTGTGTGTGTGCGTGCGTGTGTGTGTGTGTGTGTGTGTGTGTGTGTGTGTGTGTGACATGGTGTATGGTGCTATTATGATTAGAGGTGCAGTGTATGGCGCTATTATATTTAGGGGCATAGTATGTGGCATAATGAGAACTTTATCTATGTTTATAGGTGTAGAAATGTTGGAAAAGTGAGAAGCTGAAGACATCTGAGTGGCAAACTGCAGAAATGGTCTGTGACCGGGAGAAGTCATCATAGAGGTCTGGATCGGATGGAGTAAAAGAACTAGAATCTGAGACGTCACCGGTGAGTCACTTAATGTAAATGTTTATTCTGCCTCTAATCAGTACTGTAGTCACTGTATGATCTGCAGCGAGATGATGGGTGGTATGATTATGATATGATTTCTTTTTTTGTGAAACAGCAACTCCCAGCATATCCTTACCATTGTCCGGGCCATTCTGGGAGATGGAAACAATTTAGTGTGAATCTATACGTCAGGGGTTGCACTTAATTGCGCTGTATTTGTGCTGGTGCTGTATATATGTAATGAGCTTAGTTCTGGGGCTGTATATATGTACTGAGCTTGGTTCTGGTGTTGTATATATGTACTGAGCTTTGTTCTGGTGCTGTATATATGTACTGAGCTTGGTTCTGGGGCTGTATATATGTACTGAGCTTGGTTCTGGTGTTGTATATATGTACTGAGCTTTGTTCTGGTGCTGTATATATGTACTGAGCTTGGTTCTGGGGCTGTATATATGTACTGAGCTTGGTTCTGGGGCTGTATATAGGTACTGAGCTTGGTTCTGGTGCAGTATATATGTATTGAGCTTTATTCTGGGGCTGTATTTATGTACTGAGCTTGGTTTTGTTGTTGTGTATAGAACTATATTGCTTGTAAAATTTACAAATGTTTTTATGCTCACGTTACATAAAAAGAAATGTGGAAAAGAAATGACACGTCGATTGGTAGAGAAAACAAACACGGCGAGGGGGAAGGAGGCGTCGGGAAAGAGGTTGGGGCGGGGGCGCCAAACTGAATCTTTGCCCCGGGTGCTGGAGAACCTAGCTACGCCTCTGCTTTCCAGCATCCCATCCCAGTCTGGGTATAGACCTCGACACACATAGGTCGAGCCTTGATCCCACAATTCGGGACGGTTATATACCTGAAAAACAAATAGACAGTGCATATTGAAGTTTGATTTGTACTTCTGAATAATGTTATATGTTTATCTTGGTTATAATGTTTACATACTGGAGATGCTTCTATTCAGACATCATACATACAAGTAAACTAGTGAAATCATGACATAAACATGTAAAGTTACTTACAAGGTTAATAAGAGTTGACACTTCCATATCCATTCGCCTATATCTGCTCATGGTAATAGCTCTGTCTTTCTGTAATAAGCCTGGAAGGTGAAAATGGAGGTTTTCTCTTCCTCATCAGAATGATGAAATATCCAGTTCCTGAATGAAATCCGCAACGCAACACACAGCAAATCCGCAACACACATTACATCTGCGGATTTCATTGCGTAATTTTGAAACTCCATTGAAGTCAATGGGGAAATTCCGCCACAAGTCCGCCACAGACTGTGCATGCTGCGGTCTGAAAATTCTGCAGCGGAGTTTTCCGCAATGTCTGCACGAAGTTAACTGAAAAGGTGTTGAAACCAATGGACAAACTGTCTGCTGCGGATTTCCACTGCGGACTGTCCACAGTGGAATTCCACAGCAATTCCGCCACGTCTGAACGTGCCGTTAAAACACTAGCAGTTTTCAAATGTAACGTGTTTTTTGTTACTTTTTTAGTGGCGATTTTTGTCTATGTCTATGGAAAAAATGCCTGAAAAAACACTATACCCAGAGCATGCTGCGTTTGCCACTGACCACAAAATTGCTTTAAAAACGCCTCAAACCAAAACGCCATTTTAGGTAGTGCATTTGACATTTTACTATAGACTCTAATGTCCAACATCTGACCGCACTTAAAGGGGTTTTCCACTTTCTGACGACTGGTGACCTATCCTCCAGATAGATCTTCAGTATATGATTGGTGTGTGTCCGAAAACCCAGACCTGGCACCGATCCACCACTCCAGCTGCCGCCATGCACCCGGTAGTTTGGAACGGTATGCAGTAGTTGGAGCCGGAAGCAGATGGCTCCGACCACTGCATAGCGTCCGTTCGGCAGAACTGCAGCTCTGCTCCTATTCACTTGAATACTGCAGTACTGCTGCTCGGCCACTAATCTGCTCTCGGTAATATCGTCCGGTGCACCGCGGCTGCCGGAGTTGCGGATCAGTGCGGGTTCCAGGTGTCGGACACGCACCGATCATATACTGATGACCTATCTGGAGGATAGCTCATCAGTTGTCAGAAAGTCGAAAACCCCTTTAAAGCTACTTGAAAAAACGCTGCAAAAAACTCCATTAAAAACCAACATGAAAAACGCCGAAAAAAGCTGTGTGTAAATCCAGCCGTACTAGTTTTTACATCGAAGGGCCTTGAAAAACATAACACTGTTACTTTTGACGTACAATAACATGGGACGTGTTTCGCCTACACAGTTTTTGCAGAATTGTTTTTTAAGCCAGTCAGAGGAGCAAATACAAAAAGCAGGAAAAATATAAGGGCATGGCCAGACGTGGCGGAATTGCTCTGCATCAGAAAATCGAAACGTGTCCTTATAGTTGTGTACCATGACGCCTTTTTTTTTCTGCTGCGCTTTTTTTGTTATTGAAAACTATTGTCGAAAAATGCTCCAAAATCTGCATGTGTGAACATTCACTTGTACGGCCTATATAATATCAGTGACTTCAGTAGGAGCATCGCAGGTACATTTCTTCTGAGCTGGATGAAACACGCAGCTGTCAGGAAGATTACTGAGACAGACGCTCTTTCTGTGCCGTGTCCATAGCAAAAGATCGTCAGCAGTCAAAACATTACACGCACCATAGTTGGTCGATGTTGCATCCATGGTCAGTGTGGGGCATCAAGACGGGGGCTCAGGACTACTGTGGGGGCACTTCTTCCAGCCTGTCTTTGTATGTGTAATTAAAGTGACATATATTAGGGAGTTGTATAAATAGCAATACTCTAGTATAATCCTATTATTGTAAATGTTCTCTTTAACCCCTTCCCTCCGCAGCCATTTTTTGCTTTTCCATTTTTTGCTTTTTCCTCCCCACGTTCCAAAAGCCATAACTTTTTTATTTTTCCATCAACATTACCGTATGAGAGTTTTTGGTTTTTTTGCGATACGAGTTGTAGTTTTTCATACCACCATTTATTGTACCATATAATGTACTGGGAAACTGGAAAAAAATCTTTGTGGGGTGGAATGGGAAAAAAAACTGATTCCTCCATTGTTTTTTGGGTTTTGGTTCTCCGCCGTTCACCGTGTGGTAAAAACATGTTTACTTTATTCTGTGGGTCAGTACAATTAGGGTATGTTCACACGGCCTATTTTCGGCCGTTTTTCGGGCCGTAAACGCCCAAAAAACGGCCGAAAAATCGGAAGCAGGACGCCGCCAAACATCTGCCCATTGATTTCAATGGGAAAACGGCGTTCTGTTCCGACGGAGCGTTTTTCGCTGCATTTGTTTACGCGTAAAAAAAACGGCCGCAAAAAAGAAGTGCAGGACACTTCTTGGGACGTTTTTGGAGCCGTTTTCCATAGACTCTAGTGAAAAAGCTCCAAAAATGGGCATAAAAAACGCAGCGAAAATCGCGAGTGGCACAAAAAAAACGTCTGAAAATCAGGAGCTGTTTTCTCTTGAAAACAGCTACATATTTTAAGACGTTTTTGACACTGCGTGTGAACATACCCTTACAGGGGTACCAAATTTATATAGTATTTTTTTATGTTTTACTACTTTTGGCCGGCAATTCATGAGCTGATTCACAAATCGCGAACCCTTGAACTTTTGGGGACAAAATTCAAATTTTTTTAAATTATTTTTGTGGCAGCCATCCTTCACCCACAAAGGACTGGGTACCTGCTAATGGAAGGTCCAGCCCTTAACTACATCGTACACGTTTTATACCATCATATGAAATAAAAAATGGAGGTGTTGCCATAGCCAGAACAATGGGAATCATGCATAAAATTGAGCAAATCATTGCAAAGAAATGTTTTTGAAATTTTCTAATGAGTTGCTATATATATATTGTAAATGTATTTAAAACTTTTTAAAGAGGATACAGTACTGTATGTCAAGGTGATGTTCCCCTTTAATTTAGGGCATATTTTACATGCCTAATAGAAATAATCCAGTGCAAACCCACCCACTGAATACCCCGGCCCCATCGCCCATCCATCAATCTCTGTGTACTTCCAAGGAAAGCTGACGGTGGCTGAAGTGGCACATCGCTAAGCACTTGGACTCTCAAACAACACAACTTTAAAGGGAATGTGTCGCTAGAAAAATATATATATTTTTTTTGTTAAACTGTTAGTATATAATGGATTACACATTGCTCTAATTTTTTTAATTTTTTCACAAGTCAGGAAATATTATAAATTAGATTCTAATTTATAACATTTCCATGTGCTGGTCACTAGAGGGAGCAATTCCCAAAATTGCAGCATTGGCATGTGGTAAAGCAACCTCATTGCTTTATGCTGCAAAATTGGAGAAGACACACTCGCTCTAGTGTCCTCAAACAATCCCCCCTCCTTTCTCCTGGCTAGTGCCAGGAGAAAGGAGGGGGTTGAATGTTCATACCTCCTACACTGTGTGCCGCCATTTTTTGCGCAAATGCACAGTGTAGGAGGATTAGATACAGTGGTAATCAGACAGTATAACACGAACATACACACACATCACATACACAAACATAACTTACCTGCTCCTGCCACCGCCGTTGTCGCTGCCGCTCTCGCTGCCGCTCTCGCCGCTCCCTCCGCTCCTAGTCCTTGCTTCTGAACATATGGACGGAAGCCGCAACCGGAAGTAGTCATCTTACTCTCCGTCCGCGGCTTCCGGTCCACATGAAAATGGCGCCGGATGTCGCTCTGCCGAAGACCTTCCTTTTGATCTGTGTAGGAGCTGCGCATGCGCCGTTCCCACACAGATGGCGTACACTATAGTGAATGGAACGACTCCCGTTCGCATTCTCTATGGGGATGTATGTGCCATATTCCATCTCTGTATGTGTCGTTAATCGACACATACAGAGATGAAAAAAAATGGCAGCCCCCATAGAGAAGTAAAAGAAAGAAAAAAGAAAAAAGTACAACACAAAAACACAAATAAATAAAATTTACTTTAATGACATAATAAAAGCAATAACATATATATAAAAAAAAAAATTTCATGACACCTTCCCTTTAAGGGTATGTTCACACGGCCTATTTTCGGCCGTTTTTCAGGCCTGAAAAATGGCCGAAAAATCAGAAGCAGAACGCGTCCAAACATCTGCCCATTGATTTCAATGGGAAAAACTGTGTTTTGTTCCGACGGGCCGTTTTTTACGCGCCCGTTTTGACAAACGGCCGCGTAAAAGAACGCCCGCAAAAAAGAAGTGCAGGTCACTTCTTGGGACGTTTTCAGCTTATTCTCTGCACAGCGCTCCTCCCGGCTGCTTACTTTGCAGCGAATTGAAACACGGCTCCATTTAAGTCCTGGGACCTCCAGAGATCAGCTGTAATTTGTGTCGCAACCCGTCAGCAAGTTTGAAATTCTCCTGCAACGCCATCGCAGGATAAATTAGGTATTACATCTTGTCCTTTGAAATAGGTGGGCTTCCCATATAACTGTGTTCGGTCCGGGAAATGCGGCCGACATATGGTCTGTATCTCATGGACCGAGCATGCTCGTGTGAATAAGGCCTAAGGAACATTTCTTAAATCCTGGTACTTAAAAAACAAAAACACCCCTAAAAGGATGGAGACTGGTCCTCCAGAGCAAGAAAGGCACACCTTGTAGCCGCTCCCTGTTATGCAAGTGAATTAACATTTCATATCGGTGCTTCCATGTGTCACATTACCCATCCCTCATCATTTCATGGTAAAGACATAGCTATAAATCTGTGTGATTATACAATAACATTCACTTTAAGGCCTAGTTCACATGGAGTTATTTGAAATGCCAGCGTTTTTGGACGCTTTTAAATCTGCTGCAAAAAATGCTCAAAAGGAGCGCCGTTGTTTTTTTTCTGCCTCCCATTTATTTCAATGGGAGGTAAGAGGTGGAAACCGCTCGTAGAAGGAGCATGCTGCTTTTGTTTTTTTCCACGAGTGGTCAAAAGTCCCCCGGAACAAAATGCCTCTGCCTCCAATTGAAATCAATGCGGGGCATTTTAGGAAGTTTCTGGCACTGATTTCGACGCGGTTTCCGAGCAAAAACCAGTGTGAAAAAACTCTGTTGAACTGACCCTTAAAAGGAGCCTGTCTCCAGCATTTCACCATTTGAACTCTCCTCACCCCTCGCTGGCCGATGCTGTCAAAAGTTCATTGGCGTTATCCCCTCGCCTAAACTTCTCCTACCGTAAATAACGGTCTGCAAAAATTTTGTGCCTTTTATTGTAATAATCCGTCAGTCATATTCGTTCCTCTCCTTAAGCCCACCCACCTCCGAAAACTGGCCCGCTCTGAATGCCAAAATCTCGTCTGAGATATCGCGCATACACCCATCATGTATGGTCCGATACCCTTCCCTGTTTTGTCCGGGACTCAAATCTAGTTACTGCGCATGGCGGGAGGTGAGGAGCTGTCAATCAAAAGTAAGGAGGCGGGGTAACTAGGAAAGGCTTGAGGAATGAAGATAATGACTCTTTTCGACTGAAGATTTGACTCTTTTCTGCTCGTTAGCATACAGTGCGGGGACACAAAAAAACTGAATACTAAAGCTACAGAGCCGACTAAGAAGACAATTATAGGTTATATAGAAATGATTTTTCACCCCCTACCACTCGGTAGTGCTGGTTTAATAGGTGAAATGCCGGTGACCGTTTCCCTTTAAGGACTAAAATGAAGAAAACCAATTTTAGAGCAGATTTGCAGGTACGGGGTCCTGTACTGAAACCCTCCACCAGGATGAGCAAGATGTAGGTCTGAATTGCTGCATATATATGTGACATTTCTATGGTAGAGAGCTCTCTACTGTTAAAAAACATTTACTACAATTGAATTATTCTGCTGGACTGGTGGGATTATTTACTTAGATGAAGCAGGAAACACATCACAATGACATTACCCACTTGCCCTTTGTGGACGGGAGGTTAGGGACTAAAAGAAGCGGCTTCCTGTGTGAAAAATGAAATAGTATTTGTGTGACAGCTCCAGGCCTGATGTCCGTTGTCTGTCTTGTGTTGTTTTTGTGCGGATTTGTCTGCACCTTTGTTGCCGCTCACCTATTCTATGCAAACAATTCTGTAAATAGTTAAAAGTTGAAATGTAATGATAGACTTGTGCCCTTTACGATGTATTATTCTCCCATTGCTGATGTGCAGAAGTGATTTCATACACAGAATTTACAGCGTTACTATATTCACATGGCATGATTTGCACCCGTTCGGCTTTTACTACAATCTGTCCCACATTTTGAGGACCCGTTACTGCTAAATACACATTTAAGGCTGAGCTCATATTTCCAGGTTGGCCATAAGGAACGGTGTTT